>NC_035437.2:76830414-77186127 GCF_002127325.2 Helianthus annuus
GAGCGGAATTAGAGTCGAGGTGCTGCTTAAATCTTGTCAGAAATCATTGTAATTGACTCGGAAAGTGTTAATAGAAAGGAAATTAAGAGGATAAAGCTGCGTGACTTCATTTACTTTGATTCCGCCTCTGTATATGAAGATGAACTGCCTTACACTAACTGTTTAGGGTCATAACACGGTCCAACAAGTGGTATCAGAGCTCAGGACGAGGAGTTCATACCATAGCAGCTTGATTCTACCGGATTTTCTCATTTCTACTCTCTTCTTCTCATACTTTTCTGATTTGAGCTAGTTCCAACGGTTGAAATGGACTGAATTTCGAGTATATTGTGTAAAACATAGTATTAACAAACCCTAGAAAGAAACAGGTTAAAATTCGAAGTAAAAATGGTAAAAGTAACCTAAAAACCTGATTTCGCTCGAAAAGTTCTTCGAAGGTTTCGCTCTAAAAAGCTAATTCCGCTCCAAACACACTTGGTCATTAGGAGCGAAATAGCTGATTTCGCTCGAAGAGACATAAATTTTCTAATTCCGCTCGAAATCAGAACAAGTCTGATTCCACCTGAAAGATACATCTGATTCCGCTCGAAATCAGACTTTTTCTGATTTCGCTCCAAGCTTATTACCTAATTCCGCTCGAAATCAGTTTATTTTTTATTTCGCTCGAACACACTTTGTTGATTTCGCTCGAAATCTGATTTCTCTCGAAATCTGATTTCGCTCGAAATCTGATTTCTCTCGAAATCTGATTTCGCTCGAAATTACTGTTTTTCAAAACTTTGAAAATTTTCTAAGTGTTTGCTGATTTTTTCAGGAACGTTCAAGATGGATGATATTTTCATGAACCCGTTTAGCGACATGTATGCGTTTGCTGGAAATTCTAGAGACGATACTTCTTCTAGCAACACAAATGAGAATCCTCCGAATGCCAAGAAAAAGTTATCGGATGCTTTGGAAGTTGAAAGCGCGTTTGGAACCTATAACAAACCCCCGAAGTTAATGGCTATCGAAGAATACAATCGGTGGCAAAGAAGTTCGAAGATTGGTTGATGGCTTTTGCTTTTCCCAGCTGGAAGAGTCTCAAAAATGGATACGATAATGGAGGCAAACGTGGCGAAAGCTTAACATCATCTGATGAGATAGAATTGTTTGTTGCTGAGCAGAAATGTGTTGCGTTACTGTTTCAATCAGTTCGAGAAGATATAATTTCTTTGATCGAATACTCTAGTGCTAAAGATCTTTGGGATAAGTTGAAAAACAAATGTGTAGGAAGTACAGAAATCATGAAAAACAAAAAGAAACTGCTTAGAAAAGAGTTTGACATGTTTGGATGTTTAAAGAATGAATCAGTTTGTCAAATGATTGAGAGGTTTTGGCACCTGAAGCTAGAATTGGCGAGACATGGAATTTCTTATTCTCGAGAAGAGCTAGTCAACAAATTATTTGATGCTTTGCCAGATGAGATGGATTGGCAATACTATGCCTTAATGCTGAAAAATACTATCAAGCCACCAGAAGAGTTGACTGTAGATTTGCTGATTGAGAGACTCGAGAGTCACGAGTTGGAGTTAAAGAAGACATACAAAGTTAATCACTCATCGTACCAGCAAAACTTGGATTTGTATTATCCAAAAAGCATGATGCCAAAGAATACATCTCCCAAAACTGCATTTTCTGCTGAGAATTCAAATTCATCAAGCAAAGAAACTCAAAGCAGTGGATTTCATAGTGGATCTTCATCATCTGCAAATCATTCAGATGCAAAGAATCTTTTTCAATGCAACATCGCTGTAGACTTAAAGAACGCTCAGAATTTTAGCGAGGAGTCTGCTAAACAACAGATGGTTTTCCTAGCATCTGTGTTAGAATCTTATGAAAGTCTTGTAGCAGGGAAGATAGGCAACACCAACCAGACGAAGGAAGATTATGATCAGATTGATCCTGAGGAAATGGAACTGATCGACATACGGTGGTGTATGGCCAGTGCAGTTCGTCGAGCACAACGTTTTATGGAGATCATGGGGAGGAAGTCAATTGGTGGACCATCTACCAAGTTGGGGTTTGACAAGTCCAAGGTGACGTGCTTCAAGTGCAAGCAGAAAGGTCACTTTAAACGTGAATGCCGGAATGCGTATGCTGATGAGTCTGAGAATCCATTCAGAGAAGATTACTACAAGAAGGCGATTTATCATCAGAATAAATCTGAGCCGCCAAGATTGAAGCAGCTTGAGGAGAACAAAGAGAAGTCTAGAGCTCTTGCTGTAATTCACGACGATGAAGGTTACAACTGGAGTGAGTTGTTACCTGAAGAAGATGCGGTTGGATATGCTTTCATGGCAAAATCTGAACCTATTCCTTGGAAAGACAACAGAACTGAAGAACAGAAGTATAATTACAGAAAGTTGTTGGCTACGAACAGATTGATCAGAATATCTGGTATCTATTCAGAAGCAAAAAGAGAAAAGAGATGGGATCCAGACAGAGAATGTTATCTTGAGCCATATGGAAACATTGCTATTGATCATAACACTCTGGATTTGGAAACCATAATCAAAGAGCTTAAAGATGATGATGATTATTAGCAGAAGAAATGGTGGGGAAGCGGAGAAGAGAAAGAGAAAGAAGAGAAGGAGGAAGAAGAGAAAGAGAAGTCAAAGAAGATTGACACTGGAATCATTGACACGACACAGGAGTTGAATGCTGAAAACATGGGAAAGATGACTGACAAGGTGTTGGCTGCTAAGGCGCTTGAGGTAGATTCTAAATCCGTTTCTGAGTCTAAAAGCCAGGTCAGTTCAAATGCGTCAACGACTGAGTCAGGTAAGAAAGTCAATGGTGATGTTGACTGCAAAAATTGCATCAAGGAATGCAAAGTTTGTAGCACAGTCACTTATCTCAACGGTAAGAAGGTTGAAGATCTGACTGCTAAAGTCAGAAATGTTGAGGATCAAATTCTTGATCATGATAAAATGGTAAAAGCTTCAACTGAACGGTTAAAAGAATTAACTAACAAAATTGAAAATGATAAAATTGACCATGAAAAGGTTAGGAAAGAAAATGAAAGGTTAGTACTTGAAAATCGTCAGATCACTGAAAAGTTTGAGAAGCTTAAAAGCACAATGAAAGATAATGATGACAGAAATGGTAAAACATATAAAGAAAATGTTCAACTAACAACAGTGCTTCGATTGAAAGAAGAATTAATTAATCAACAATTGGATGAAATCGCAAAATTAAAGCTTAAATTTCAAGAGGCTGAAATTGAAAATGAGCGAATCCAGTTGAAGCTTAAGAGTTACAACTCCGCAAGCTTTGTTTTGCAACACATTGTTCCCAAACCCATCGGGAAAAACAAAGCAGGCGAAGATGTTTACTCAGATGGAACCGGAGTGGGTTTTCATCAAGTTCCACCACCAGTTCTTGACAATTATTCGAAAAAGCAATCTGGGTTGGTTGAAATTGAAGAAGAAAATGAAGTGAAACTTCCAGATACAATTAATGTCACGTTCACATCTTCCGATGACGATAGTGTCCAAACTGATGTTGTAAAAAGTGTTGTTGAAAATGTTCTGAAACGGACAGTGACACTACTGAGGAAGATGGATGTTTCTTGGACAAATACATTCTGAAACAAAAGTCCAAGAACAACTTAAATGATGAACCTACTTTTGTCATGTACAAGATGTCAGGATCTGATAAGTTGTTTTCGGATTTTGAGTTTCCCATTGAGAATGTAAATGTGAAAAAGATAACAAATGTTTTCAAATTGGTTGAAGTTGAGTTGTCAGAAGTGAACAGTTTGAATCAAACAAAGAGACAAATGAATTTTGAGAAAGATAAAGCTTACTACAAGAAACCTATTGTTTCACCACGTTTTTATAATAACAATCGAAACAACTGGTCAGGTGGTTATCAGGGTGGTAAGAGTTATCAAAAGAGAAATGTTCAAAACAAGAAGTTTGTTGAAAAGAAGGTGTTTGTAAACAGTTCAAGTTCACTGTCTGATGAAGAGGCAAAGATTTTTTTTCGAAATCGAATGAAAAATTCTTTGAAAAGAAAGTTTCACAGCCTCAGTCTGAAGGCACAAGTCGAGTAGCTGACACTCGAACATGCTTCAGATGCAATCAGGTTGGACATATTCTTCGAAATTGTACCAACTTGAAGCCTAAGTCTGACGTTGTGAAGTTTCAGAAAAAGAAAATTGATGCTAAGGGCAAAGCTCCATTGGTTGTTGAGAAAAAGGTTTTGAAAAACAATAACATCAAAATCAAAACTGAACCTGTTAAGAAAATGGTGACAAAAAATGACAAATTTTATAAACGGGTCGCGTCAACTCAACAAACATGGAAGCCAAAAGTTGCTGAAAAGAAAGCAAGTGGTTCAAAACCAAAGGTTTCTGAGACTGAAAAACAATCATCTTCTACCACACCGGTGAAGATGGATGTACCTTTGGATTATTATGAAAAACTTGAAAAATCCATGATTTTTGAAAAGAAAAATGTTCAAAAGAAAGACCAACCATCTGGTCAGCCACAAAAAGATGAATTTTTCTTATATAAAAAGGTTGAGTTTGGGTCTGAAGAAAGTTTGAAAATGAATGATAAGAATTTTCCGCCACTTTACACCACAAAATCTCACATTCCAATTGAGTTACCTGAGTCAAAACAGGCTTGGGTAGCTTCCAAATCTAAATAAGTGTGTGTAGTGTTTGCCGGAGCTTCCTTGATCGTGAAGCATGAATCGGCATCCTTATTAAAGTTTTTAAGTCAATTTGTGATATGTGTAGGATCTTCCAAAACTCGTTTCGAGATGGATCATGGACAGTGGAGCTTCTTGGCATATGACAGGGAAGACTGCATTGTTGTATGATGTGAAGAATATCAATGGAGGTTATGTTGGTTTCGCGGGTAATCAAGGTGGTAGGATTATTGGTGAAGGAACGTTATCCAATGGGATTGTAACATTTGAAAGAGTTAATTACATTGCTGAGCTGGAGAACAATCTGTTGAGTATCTCGCAGATCTGTGACAGGATGTATACCACTCACTTCACTGATAAAGAATGTTTGATCTTGAAGCCAGGATTTGTTATCCCTTAGGAATGGATTATCATGAGAGCACCAAGAGTTAATGATCTGTACGTGTTAGACATGAGCGTAGCTACTACAACCACGGGTCAGGCTCATTGTTTTGTGTCCAGAGCAACTGAGAAAGAATCGAGATTGTTGCACCGCAAGATGGGGCATATACATATAAGAAAAATGAATCATCTGGTTCATAACGATTTAGTATTGGGTGTTCACGTCAAAGGTTTTCATCTAGAAGGGGAGTGCATTAGCTGTGTTAAAGGCAAGCAGAAGAAAAAGTCACACCCTACAAAGCAAGTTAATTCAGTTTCAAGACCTCTGGAAAGACTTCACATGGACTTGTTTGGTCATGTGAATGTCAAAAGTATTATAGGAGACTACTACTGTTTGGTCGTACTGATGATTATTCCAGATTTTCGTGGGTAATGTTTTTGAAGTCAAAAGATGAAACTTATGACAGTTTGATGGCATTGTTCAAGAAGATTGAGAATCTGTACCAGTGGCATATCAAAAGAATCAGAAGTGATAATGGTACTGAATTCAAGAACAGCAAGATGGAAGAATTTTGTGATGAAAGAGGTATATTGCATGAGTTTAGTGCTCCGTACACTCCGCAGCAGAATGGAGTTGCAGAACGCAAAAACCGGACGCTAATCGAGACGGCTAGAACAATGCTCGCAGATTCAAAGTTACCAATAAATTTTTGGGCTGAAGCTGTTTCCGCCGCATGCTATATGCTCAACAGAGTTCTCACTGTCAAGAAGTTCAACAAAACATGCTTTGAATTGATCAATAACCGCAAACCTAATTTGAAGTATCTAGAACCGTTCGGGTCACCCTGTACTGTTATAGAGCCTCATGGAAATTTGGTCCGAAGTGCATTGAGGGTATATTTGTTGGTTATGCAAGCCCTATGCGACATGTCTTCGTTCCAAGTGAGAAGCAGATTATTGAAGCTGCAAATGTTGAATGTCAAGGTTATACAATGCCGCCCAGAATCCAGGAGATTCATGGCGCTATCATTATGACAAATTGTGGGATTCGTTTGACATGAGGGAAGAATCAGAGGAAGAAGAAGATTTCTTTGATGAGTTGGATATTTTGCGAGAGTACGAGTCGCAGCAAAGGTTCCCAGCTGAGTATTCTAGAAGACCACGGGAAACTTCAAATGACAATGAAGCAGGTCCTAGACATACTAGTGAACACGATGATGTCCAACAAAATGAAGTTGCTCAAGATAATCAGACGGTTCAGAATGATAATCAAGAATCTGAAAACATGCCGATATTTGACCATGGTGATACAGATTCTGAGGGGGAGCAGATTCAGGATTCAAGTCAAACAAACCAAATTAGTTAACAAGGTGCAAATCAACATGTTACTAATCTGGAAGGCGATGTGGATGTTCTAAGCGAAGTAATGCCACGAACTCTTTCATACCATCCAGAGGAGTTGATCATTGGAGAATTGCAATCGGGCGTTCGCACGAGACGTCAAATTGACCAGGGCCTTACATGTTTTTACTCTACAGTAGCACCTTTACAAACTTAATTTTCATTGAGTTGTTTTATTTCGCAGATCGAACCAAGAACTTACAAAGAGGCGCGTACTGAAGATTCTTGGGTCAACGCGATGCAAGAAGAGTTGAGTCAGTTTGAAAAGTTAGGAGTGTGGAAGCTAGTGGATTTGCCGGATGGTCACAGGAAAATCAATACGAAATGGGTATTTAAATGTAAGAGAGACGACAGAGGAGTTGTTGTACGGAACAAAGCTCGACTCGTTGTTCAGGGCTTTAGTCAACAGGAGGGGATTGATTTTACTGAAGTCTATGCTCCTGTGGCACGACTAGAAGCAATCAGAATTTTCCTGGCATTTGCATCTTGGAAGAATTTCAAATTATACCAGCTAGATGTAAAATCGGGGTTTCTTTATGGGAATGTTAAAGAGGAGGTTTATGTCGGACAACCGTCGGGCTTCACCGACCCAATCCACAAAAACAAGGTCTACTTGTTGGACAAAGCGCTGTATGGTTTACACCAGGCCCCAAGAGCTTGGTACGAGACTTTGTCTCAACACCTACTAGCCAACAGCTTTATTCGTGGAAAAGTGGATGCCACTCTCTTCACTAAAGAGGTCGACAGACATCTTCTGATCGTACAGATTTATGTAGATGATATAATTTTTGGGTTAATGAATGAGAATCTATGCAAAGATTTCGAATCAGTGATGAAGTAAAAATTCGAAATGTCATCAATGGGGGAGATGAAATTCTTTTTGGGGCTACAAGTTGAACAACTACCTGAGGGAATTTTCATTCACCTGACGAAGTACGTTGATGATATTCTAGAGAGATTTGGGATGTCAAGTTCTACTTCAGCTGCTACCCCACTTGAAACAAATCATGGGATTCACCCAGATCTCACCAGAGACAGGGCTGATGAAACGTTCAATCGTTCCATGATAGGTTCATTGATGTACTTAACTGCTTCACGTCCTGATATCATGTACCCAACGTGCCTCGCAGCAAAATATCAATCTAACCCGAGAGCTTCGCACATGATTATCGTGAAGAGGATATTACGCTAGCTGAAGGGAACTCCTACTTTGGGGTTGTGGTATCCTAGAAAAGGCGATTTTACGCTCGAAGGGTATTCCGACTCGGATTTCAGATGCTGCAAAGTCAATGCAAAATCAACAACTGCAGGATGCCAGTTCTTTGGACCTCGCTTGGTTACCTGGCAGTGTAAGAAACAAACGTCTGTGGCGCTATCTACATGTGAAGCGGAGTACGTGTCTTCTAGCAGTTGCTGCTCTCAGATCCTGTGGATACAGCAACAGATGCGCGACTACGGTTTGCAGTTTCTTAACACACCTCTTTTTGTTGATAATGAGGCCGCATTAAATATAACAAAGAATCCAGTACATCACGCTAAAACTAAACATATAGAAATTCGACATCACTTCATCCGAGATTGCTTCGAGAAGAAATTGATTCGAATTGAGAAAATCCACACTGACGAACAGAAAGCTGATTTACATACCAAAGCTTTTGATAAAACACGGTTTAAATATCTTTTACAACTGAACGGTATGAAGCTTCTTTCGGTGTCGGATGGCATTATTGGCGTTGATGAGAGTACTGTTGTAAATGAAGATGAGAAACAATCTGCAATGGTTTGTCGAATTTTTACTTGTTTTGGTATTTAGGGGGAGTAGATGTAACTCAAAAATACAAAAACAATAAAAAATTCAAAAATACAAAAAATATGATAAAATTTCAAAATCCAAAAACATTAAAAAAACTGAAAAAGAGCTTGTGTAAAAAAGGGAAAATGATAGTACATCGGCTTGACAGTTACAGTATGCTAAAGATTTGTAAAGTTTAAAAAGGTTAAACAGTCTCGCTGATGATGTGTCGATAGGTTTTCGCACATTTAGTAGATTTGTTCGGGATATAAACCTTAATTTCAAAACGAAACTTATTTCATGGGGAACACTACTTGGATATATAGGTAACCCCTGAAATCTCGTTTGAAAGGTCCCTTATTATGAGATACTAGGTCTTTATACTCAGTGATATCTGGGGTATTATTCCGGGACTTCTGCTGAATGGAAGTTCTGACCTAGTCCCCGAATAATACTTTCCGCAAATGCTTGAAACACAGCATCACCCTCAGAAAATTGATTAAACAATAAAATTGATAATCATTGCTGTTGAAACAAAAGATCCTCTAAAGGGGACACACTGAAAAGACGAAGCCGTCATCTTTCTGCGTATATGGAAGTATCGACCTGAGCTCTCACGGCCCTCGCATTTAATCCCTTACAGATATCATCTGTGGTATACTCACCTGTAAGATTGAATATTGGGATTCTGGATACGGGAGTATATTCAAGAGGTAGGACACATGAATGAGTTAAGTTCCTAAAATATCTAAATCGTATCCTGAGTAAATTGAAATTTGTGTGAGAATTTAAAGTGGACCAGTATATCGATAATCTACGTGAATTGTTTAATTCTGAATATGAAATTGAAGCTTAACGGACTAGTAATTTGTCTGATAAGCTGATATGATTACCTGACACGCTCACCAAAAATATGTTTGTAAATAGTTTACATTCTGCAATTGAAGTTTCTGTATTTCATTTCCTAGTTTAGAAACTTTATTAAAATCCAAAAAGATTTTGTTTCTGCTTTATTTCCGACAAACCAAAGTGGAGAGTTGATCGTTGGATTCTTGAAAGATGACGCAGATGCAGGAAAAGTTCTGGACTGGAGAATGAGGAGAGCTTATCTTGATGAAAGTATGTTTGTCAAAAGATCAACCAAGGTCATTAAATTGGACTTGGTAGATTAATTGAGTAATCAGGGTCATTAATCTGATAAGAGTTTGTGATTTATTGTTGAAAATCAATAGTTTGTAATGTTATTTGGTTGAGTAACAGGTTGTGGATTTCATTATCCCCATGGCTCATAAAGTCAAAGTTTGAACCAGACCAAGATCCTAGATCCCAGCATACCGAGAGGGGGAGTCTAGAGAACTGGATCAACAATTCAAAGGGGAGATTGAAGATGGAGCTAGGTTGAGTTCCTGAACTTGTGAAGATAGAGCTTTTGCAATGAGAAGACAGAGTTGGAGAAAAGACCAAGACTGAAGACTCGACGCCGAAGACTTCGTCAACATCCAAGGGGGAGTCTGTTGGTGCACTGAATGTCTGTTTACTGCGTCTTTATCGAGTCTTAGGTCTAGATAGGTTAGATTGGAGCACGAAAATCAAGTTTAGGGTTTTAGAGTGTAATTCTGCTCCAAATGACATTCATGTCATTTGAAGCAAAATTAGGTGAACATGTTAATTCCGCTCCTGATGTAAATGAGTGATTCCGCTCCTAGGGTATCTAGGTGATTCCGCTCCAAACATAATAGGTGATTCCACTCCTGTTGATCACATGGGGGTTCGCTCGTAACGTTTCGAGTGGAATCAGCTCGACTATATAAAGCTGTTGTGTGATCTCATTCTGTATCTGTTGGAGCGGAATTAGAGTCGAGGTGCTGCCGAAATCTTGTCAGAAATCATTGTAATTGACTCGGAAAGTGTTAATAGAAAGGAAATTAAGAGGATAAAGCTGTGTGACTTCATTTACTTTGATTCCGCCTCTGTATATGAAGATGAACTGCCTTACACTGACTGTTTAGGGTCATAACACGGTCCAACAGAATAATCCTGCATTAATTTTGTAATTTCCGTTTCTAATGAAGTACCTACTGAGGAACATGAACCATCCGTTCATTTTCGCTTCTGAAGAAATATCCACTGAGGATAATAAATAAATCCATTCCACTTCTGACGAAGTATCCACTGAGGAAAATGAATTATCCATTCATTTTCACTTCTAAAGAAAAATCCATTGGGGAATGAATAATCTTGTATCGATTCCTTCATTTCCACTTCTGACGAAGTACCCACTGAGGAAAATGAATTACCCATTCATTTTCACTTCTGAAGAAATATCCATCGGGGAAATGAATACCCTTTTCAATAATCTTTCATTTCCACTTCTGACGAAGTACCCACTGAGGAAAATGAATCATCCATTCATTTTCCCTTCTGAAGAAAAATCCATCTGGGAAATGAATATTCTTTGTGACAATCCTTCATTTCTACTTCTGACGAAGTATCCACTGCGGAAAATGAATCATCCATTCTTTTCCGCTTTTGAAGAAATACCCATTGGAAATGAATGATCTATTCATCTTTCATATCCATATCTGACGAAGAATCCATTCGAGAAAATGAATCATCCATTCATTTTCGCTTCTGAAGAATATCTTCTGGAGATATTAAATACAAATCCTTACAGGATCTTTCTGTCTTAATAGTTAGATTCTTAAGGGATACCCACAAAACTACTGGTTAGTTTGATCTTTATCATTAATCAAATCACTCGTTCCACTTCCTACCTTATTTAAGAAAGCACCCACTAGGGAACGATAAAGTTATGCCTTATATGGAAATCCTTGATGGGTTACTCTATGCAAATAGATAACGCCCTAGATTCCCTGCAAGACGATTGTTTAACACAACTATACAGACAGACTCCTTCGAATAAATTTCGAGACGAAATTTCCTAAAGTAGGGGAGACTGTGATATCTGTACCTCTACGACCATCATACGAATACAAAACCAATGAAATCTTGTGTTTCATACTTGGGATTTGTATAAATATGTGTATCATTTGCACGTATCAATTCTTGTTCAATTTCGAGCTTTAAATCACTTTCTAGAAAGTTATACGCGAACTGATGCGTGAACGTAATCAGTTTAACGCGACAAACACTCCGGAATAGTGACATAGGCTTAACATACCTTAAATAACCTTTACATAACTTAGAAATAAGTTTTGGAGGGTTTGGTGTGTCGAAAACAAGTTTATTCAATCGCAGGGACTATTTACGACAAACTGCGAAAGTATGTCGATTCGTATAGTAACGAACATTCTAGAACTTGACCATAAGCTAAACATACCCTAAATATCCTTTACATACCTTAGAAATAGTCTTTGAAGGGTTCGTTATGCGAAAATACGCTTATTTGATCAATAGGGACTAAAAGCGGCATATCTTACGATCTGAACATATCCGGACATCCAAAAATTTTTGTAACCATTAAAATATTTCATTTTGGTGATTGGAATGCAAAAATACCATTCGTCGCGTAATTTGGATCGTTTTCGCGTCCGTTCGAGTTTTCGTCGTAATTAACCGCATAACGTAACCGTACGACCAAACGAACTGATATCCGAGATGTTTTCAAGCATATTTTATGTTCCATATGCTTTAACTTCATTGTAGAGCCTTGAAATGGGGTTAACGGGGCTTAAAAACACCAAAAACTGAGTTTTACACATGCAGGGGTCAAAAGTGTCATTTTGTCAAACTTCTTTGGCGGGTCGCGTAAGACCATGTGTTGGTCTACGCGGGGCGCGACAGACTTCCAGAACAGAAACATTGAATATGGCTTCAGCAGCTGATTTCAGGCAATTCTAACATGGTTTTGGGATACCATTTGATTGTTTTTGAGTTCCCATTTTATTATAAACTATGTGCCACAAGTGTATGGTTGAGATCATGCTTTGATTTGCTCAAAAAACACTTGTAAAGATCTTGTAAACTCAAGACTTCCTATAAATACCCATCATGTTCAACCTACAAATCCTTGCTCAAATTGATCAAATTTGCTCTAAGGTGAAGCTAAGGCTTCATACCTGAGTATTTTAGATCAATTCTTCCTAGCTTGGACCTTTTGTAAGCTTCTTTCATGCTTGTTTATGCTTTTCAAGCATGAAAGTCAAACAGTGTTTGACTTTCTGCTTTAACCACGATTTGGTCAAGTCAAAGTTCAATCGAACTTTGCAACGTGAGCGTAATCACGATGGTTATAGTCCCTTGTGACTATACCTACTGATTACCACGTTGATTAGTCGAAGTGACGAGTCAAAGTTTCGGTCAAAATACATGTTTATGCGTATTTTGCGACGAAGCTATTTTTGGGTATCAAAACACTATGTTTTGATATCATACTTGTTTTCTAACTTAGTTAAACATGTTTTAACATGTTTAATTCGTCACTTTTAGTATAGTGCTTGCATAGGGTCGTAAGTCAAGTGGTCTTGACAACCGCTTAGACTTTCGAACCCGACCCGTTTGGTTGATCGTTAGGATCCGACCAAGCATATTTTGTGACCATAGTTGTATAGGGAATAACCTTCCGAGGTTATACCTTATAGTCACTTAGTTTAATTAGTTGTATGATAAGTAGTTTATATGCCTTAGGTAAATGACCAAAATGCCCTTTTCATGCATAATTTGATTTTAAGCATATCTAACTTAATTTTTTTCACTTAACCTGATTATGCGACATATTTAAACATGTTTGGGCATATAATACTTGTCATAGAACTAGTTAGGCGTCTCGAACGAGCTTTCGCGCGAACGACGCGTTAAAGTAGCGTAGGCTACCTTAACGGGTCGTAAGCACTTAGGATAGGTTCCGATTTAAAATGTAGGCTTTGTTAAACCATATCATATGAGTTCCAATACTCATTTGGTTTACGAGACGTCATTCTACCTGATCTCCCGATTTAGGTGTCGATTTATTAACTTAGCGATCCGATTACTAGGTACCACTTGATTTCCTTGGTTTGTCCGAGCTTTGTTAAGTTCATTTAATCAAGGATACTTTGCATTCAAAGTGAGTACATAGTTCATCTCTTTTACTATTTTCAAATGTTTTGGGGTGATTCATATGTGCTAAACGATTTTCGAGCTTTCGAAATAAATGCTATGGTTTATATTAAACGTAATGATTTCTGTAATATGAACGAACTTGTTGGGGCGTTGGTCGAAAGACATAGAATGACATTCATTAACTATTTTTAAGCCGATCAGTAGTATGCTATGATACCATAGGATATTATTATACCATAGGATCTGACAAATCCTGTTATCAGACTTTCGCCATGGTTATGGGGGTAATGTGGGTAACGACAAAACCTGATAATTGTTAACTTACCCTTTGGTGGTTTGTTAATACGAGTTGAACGATTAGGACGAGTCACACAGGTTTGAATGTATTCAATAAAACGACCAAAAGTTAGTTTTCACTATTTAAACATGAACCACTTGTAGGATCGTTCTCGGACCTGTTTGAGTCGTTCAGAGAAGTTCGTATCCGAATTAAGAGGCAGAAACTAATAATTCGGTGCTATTGAAGCTGTATTCACTTTAATATTGCTGTTTTATTGATCTTCAACTCGATTACAAGGATTGACAGCACTTCGGCAGCACTTCGTGGCTCAACCGGAAAATTACACCGTTAACTATGTGTTTTCTGATCGCTCATAGGACCTGTATATAGACTTCCTGGTCCGCTCATACGTACATGTACGTATGAACGGTCCTACATTGACAGAAAAGCGGTCCAACAACATTCCATATGAGCGATCCTGAACAAAACTGACACATAAGCGGACCTAGCCTAGTGACAAATAAGTGATCCTATACAAAACTGCTATTTCTAGGTTTCTGTGCCATGTTTGATCAGTTCAACTTCAAGACTCGATGGAAGACGTAGTCAGCAGACGTAAGTGCACCAACAAACTCCCCCTCGGATGTTGACGGAGTCTTCATAGAGTCTTCGCACAAGTCAATCTACAGTCTTCATCAGTCGACAGTCTGCCTCTGAAATATCTGTCGTTCCAAGAATCCTCGTTGTCTATCTTCATCATCAACAAACTCTTCTCTTTTGAATGTTGACTCGGTGTCTTCAGACTCCCCCTCTCACACAGCTGGGATCGTAGTCTGGAATTCAAACTTTCACTGGTTCTAAGATCGTTAACAGGCTCCCATCAAGTTTCAGATCGATACCTGGCTCCATTCTCTCTTAGGATCAATATCTGGCTCAAGTCCTGCACAATCTCTACCTAACCATAAGTTTCTACAAAGATTAAAACTTTTCAACAATTTAGAAACTATGTTAAACCAATACAGTAATAATTTTGCATTCAAGAGTTTATAACTGGTTCTTATCAAAACAACTTTACCATCTAGTTCTTTCAAGTTTAGCACTTTGAATTTTGAAAATCAATATCTCAACACCAGTTGTCGAAAATCTTTTTGATTTTTCAAAATTTATACTAAAACACACCAAAAATTTTTTTGAATTTTCTGAATAAAAAAATAAATGCAGAAATGAAATATTTACAGACAATATTTTTGTGAGTTTGTGCAAGAGGATCATATCAGTTATGAAACATATCACAAACACCGTTAAGCTTGATTACATATTTAGTTCTAAACAATTTACCTAGATTGTCAGTATGTTTGTCCACTTAAATTTTCACACAGATTTCAATTGATTCGAGATACGATATTAATGTTTTAGAGACTTAAACTTAATTGAGTATCACTCCACTTGAATATACTCCCGTATCTAGATCCCAAATATTCAGTCTTACAGGTGAGTATACCACAGATGATATCTGTAAAGGGGTAGATGCGAAACCGTGAGAGCTCAGGTCAGAACTTCCGTTCAGCAGAGAGATGACGGCTCGACTTTTGGTGGGTCCCCTTTAGAGGATCTTTTATTACAACAGGAAAGATTATCAATTTTATTGTTTAATCAGATTGCTGAGGGCGAGCTTATGTTTCAAAGCAGAAAGTATTATTCGGGGACTAGGTCAGTATTTCCATACAGCAGAAGTCCCGGAATAATACCCCAGATATCACTGAACATAAAGACCTAGTATCTCAGAATACGGGACCTTTCAAACAAGATTTCGGGGGTTACCCATATATCCAAGAATAGTTACCCACGAATTAAGTAAGTTTGATTTAGGTTTATATCTCGTTTCAGTTTACTAAATGTGCAAAAATCTACTGACACATCCGCAGTAAGATTGTTTATCACATTTTGGCTTTACAAATCTTTAGCATGCTGTGATAGTTCACTGATGTACTATCATTTCCTCTTTTATGCAACAAAAACTCATTTTTCAATTTTATCATGTTTTTGGCTTTTTCAGATTTTCTGATGTTTTTGAATTTTCTAAAAATTCTTACTCCCCCTAAAATACAAATACATCTAAAGAAACTAATAATTCGGTGCTATTGAAGCTGTATTCACTTTAATATTGTTGTTTTATTGATCTTCAACTCGATTACAAGGATTGACAGCACTTCGGCAGCACTTCGTGGCTCAACCGGAAAATTACACCGCTTTTCTGATCGCTCATAGGACCTATATATAGACTTTCTGGTCCGCTCATACGTACATGTACGTATGAGCGGTCCTACATTGACAGAAAAGCGGTCCAACAACATTCCATATGAGCGATCCTGACCAAAACTGACACATAAGCGGACCTAGCCTAGTGACAAATAAGCGATCCTATACAAAACTGCTATTTCTAGGTTTCTGTGCCATGTTTGATCTGTTCAACTTCAAGACTCGATGGAAGACGTAGTCAGCAGACGTAAGTGCACCAACAAACTCCCCCTCGGATGTTGACGGAGTCTTCATAGAGTCTTCGCACAAGTCAATCTACAGTCTTCATCAGTCGACAATCTGCCTCTGAAATATCTGTCGTTCCAAGAATCCTCGTTCTCTATCTTCATCATCAACAAACTCTTCTCTTTTGAATGTTGACTCGGTGTCTTCAGACTCCCCCTCTCACACAGCTGGGATCGTAGTCTGGAATTCAAACTTTCACTGGTTCTAAGATCGTTAACAGGCTCCCATCAAGTTTCAGATCGATACCTGGCTCCATTCTCTCTTAGGATCAATATCTGGCTCAAGTCCTGCACAATCTCTACCTAACCATAAGTTTCTACAAAGATTAAAACTTTTCAACAATTTAGAAACTATGTTAAACCAATACAGTAATAATTTTGCATTCAAGAGTTTATAACTGGTTCTTATCAAAACAACTTTACCATCTAGTTCTTTCAAGTTTAGCACTTTGAATTTTGAAAATCAATATCTCAACACCAGTTGTCGAAAATCTTTTTGATTTTTCAAAATTTATACTAAAACACACCAAAAATCTTTTTGAATTTTCTGAATAAAAAAATAAATGCAGAAATGAAATATTTACAGACAATATTTTTGTGAGTTTGTGCAAGAGGATCATATCATTTATGAAACTTATCACAAACACCGTTAAGCTTGATTACATATTTAGTTCTAAACAATTTACCTAGATTGTCAGTATGTTTGTCCACTTAAATTTTCACACAGATTTCAATTGATTCGAGATACGATATTAATGTTTTAGAGACTTAAACTTAGTTGAGTATCACTCCACTTGAATATACTCCCGTATCCAGATCCCAAATATTCAGTCTTACAGGTGAGTATACCACAGATGATATCTGTAAAGGGGTAGGTGCGAAACCGTGAGAGCTCAGGTCAGAACTTCCGTTCAGCAGAGAGATGACGGCTTCGACTTTTGGTGGGTCCCCTTTAGAGGATCTTTTATTACAACAGCAAAGATTATCAATTTTATTGTTTAATCAGATTGCTGAGGGCGAGCTTATGTTTCAAAGCTTTTAGCAGAAAGTATTATTCGGGGACTAGGTCAGTATTTCCATACAGCAGAAGTCCCGGAATAATACCCCAGATATCACTGAACATAAAGACCTAGTATCTCAGAATACGGGACCTTTCAAACAAGATTTCGGGGGTTACCCATATATCCAAGAATAGTTACCCACGAATTAAGTAAGTTTGATTTAGGTTTATATCTCGTTTCAGTTTACTAAATGTGCAAAAATTTACTGACACATCCGCAGTAAGATTGTTTATCACATTTTGGCTTTACAAATCTTTAGCATGCTGTGATAGTTCACTGATGTACTATCATTTCCTCTTTTATGCAACAAAAACTCATTTTTCAATTTTATCATGTTTTTGGCTTTTTCAGATTTTCTGATGTTTTTGAATTTTCTAAAAATTCTTACTCCCCCTAAAATTCAAATATATCTTAAAGAAAATTGAAAACAAACTGTACAGAACATGACAACTGATATCGAAACACTTCAATTCTCCATCCGTTTGGCTTAAACAATCAGAACTCCCCCTCACAACAAACTATTTTCCCATAATGATTTCAAAACACTTAAGTTTGTTTTAATCAGAATAGTTTTTCCGGAAAATAAGTTTAGTTGCTTTTACCTTTTGTAAAAATGGGGCAAAATCATCACATTGTTTACCAATTTCATGAATGATAATTAAATCAAGTTCAATTTAATGACCTTGATTTAACCACTTGTGAGATCAACTATTAAACTTTTCAAACCTGTTTTTCAACCAATTACCATCTTTTGGTTGAATTCTCAAAGTGCCGATTCCTACTCCTCGCTTATAAACCTGGGAGTTCCGGCAAATCCTGCAAAAATCCTCACAAACAGATTTAGAAAGATGCCGATTCATGATCCACAATACCATCTTGGGATCTCCGGCATGTCAGGTTTTTATTCTTGGAAAAATATATCCACCCAAGCCTGACCTTCCTTGGGTGTAACCTCATCGTTTTCATTGTTCCTTTCAACCGACTTGTAAACCCATCCTTTGGAAGCATAAAAATCCTTAATGCTTTGGGCCTCACCACTGACCATTTTTCCAAAGATGCGTTTTACATTTCCGTTAAAAGTTTTTTCAACATCAATTTTCTTCTTGTCAGAATAAAATTGATTTGAAATTTCAAAATTTTTAGCATTCAGTGGCGGAAAATTCACATCGTCCACTTTCGGAACTTTCTTTTCAACCTTTTTCGCAACACGTGGCTCCTCTGATTTTATGGAATCAGATTCATCACCAAACTTTTTACCTGAACCTTTTACAACCCATTTCTGATTTGTAGCATTGTCTATTCTTTTGGAAGCACTCTTTGAACATTCTCCTTTTTCATAAATTGAATTCTCAAAACCTGTGAACTTCCGGGTTGACAGTTCAGTTTTCTCAACAATTTTTTCTTTCATTTTTCTTGAGACTTCTTGTTTTGGTCGAAATGTCTTTGGACAATCTTTCGCAACATGACCCATAGCTTTACACTAAAAAGAAGATCTTTTTTCAACCTTCTTTGGTTCTTCCTTCTTCTTCATGTCCTCCTGCTTTTTAGCAAGGAATTCTTGATTCGTCTGATTTCTGAATAATTTTTCTTTTTCAGCATCTGTAGTTTTTCCTGCAACAAACATTGTTTTTGGTTTATAAACTTTTTCATTTTTATAGTTTTTTTGTGGAACAAAACCAAGACCTTTCTTTTTGAAATTACGATTATGGCTTGGTTTCTGTCGGAAACTATAACCATAATTGTAACCCATTTTCTTGTTGATTCTCTGTTGATCTCTTGAAGTGTATTGTTTAGATTTTCCATTAAGATTAAAATCTTTTATTTCAGAAATATTAATTTCTGTTATTTTGAAAACCTTTTGAATCATTTCAAGTCTGACACTTCTTATTGGAAAACTCTCATCTGAATATAATTTGTCAGAACCTTTCAAAGTATATGCCACTTTGACCGACTCATCATTCAAATTAGACTTTGAAAGAAAAAATTCTTTATCATAAACCCGTTTGTCCTTTTTGACTGTTGGCTTTGACATACTGGACCCAGACTTTGACTCGGGTTTTGACTTCGGTTTTGACCCCTCATTGTCATCGCTGTCTAACACCTGATCGACCATACTTTTTATCAACTTTGACTCATGATCAGTATCTGATGACGTATATGTGACATCAATACTTTCCGGTAAGTTATCCGACAATCCAGACTCCCATTTCAAATTGATTGCTTTATTGACTCTTTCAGAATTCGGAATTCGAGGCATAAATCCATATTCGACCGGGGGTGGACATCTATTGTAGGATACACTCGGTTTCTTACCAGAAGTTTTCACTTTTTCTTCATCTTCAGTCACAATTTTCTCTTCTTCAGACATCTTCACTTCTTCAAAAGTTTTCAAATTTTCTACCACTGGATAAATCCTGTCAACAACAAAAGATGAACATGAGTAACTGTCTAACAACTTTTTAACTTACTCAGTCTCTATCTTCTGTGTTACCAACTCCAACTCTAAATCAGCACACTTTTTGATATGAAAGTTAGCATCATCAAGCTGTCTAAGATATGCTACTTTCAATGTGTTCATCGCCACTGCTTGTTCACCACTCGAATCAGTATATTTGTTAATCTCTCTGTTCATTGTATCATATGATTCTTTCAACTTGTGAATGTTGTGCAACAACTCATTGTTTTATTTGATTAACGAATCACAGTTTAAGCACTTTTCAGAAACTTCAACTCGTTCTGCATCAATCTTCACTTCAAATTCTGGAACTTCTTTGACATTTCTGCTCGGTTGTAAAAACTCAGCTCTTCTCATCTTTTCAGCTTTAGCTTCTTCCTTCAATCTCTCTTCCTCTTCTGCCTCTTCTCTGATCCTTCTTCGTTTTTCTTCAGCAGCTTCCATGACTTTTCTGCACCTTTCTGCACATTTCAAATCATAAGCATTAGCAAAGAAAGCATGAGAAGTGTTTTTAGACATCTCTTTGGCCATAAGATTTTGGTCTGGACAAAAATCATCCCAAGTAAAACCTTCAGCCAACTTCTCGTCATCTTGTTCAGCCAAACACACTTTGCTGTCTTTCGGAAGCTACCTTTCCCAGGTAAAATTATCATATTTTCCCTGACTAACAACACATGCTCTTTTCGAATTATCCATCACATCTCTCCCATGAGCTGTTTGTGCCTGCTGCTGTGCTGGTGGTGTGATTTGATGATAAATGGCCTTCTTGTGATAGTCGTTGTTTCCGAAAGGATTCTGGGCACCGGTAGCTTCACGGTTTTTGCATTCTCTCTTGAAATGCCCCTTCTCTCTACAACGAAAACACGTAACTTTAGATTTATCAAAACCTAAAGCTGAAACGTTTGCATCACGAAAATCATCACGGCCGGTAATTTGTTTAAACTTTTCAGCACGTCTCATCACACTAGCCATACACCATTTAATGTCCATCAATTCCATTTCCTCAGCATCAATTTGATCGTAATCCTCTTTCGTGAGCATTGGATTTCCGATCTTTCCTGCAACAAAACAACTATAAGACTCTAAAATCATCCCTAACAAAGACATTTGATTTTTAGCAATCTCTTCAGTGTAGTCTTGATCATTTTCAAGGCTTAATACAATATTACACTGAAGTTTTCTACCATTCTTTATTACATAGATGTTAGGATCGAAAGATGAAAATCTTGTGCTGTTGCTTGATCCTTGAGATGCCGTCTTCTCAGAAGAATCTTTAACACTGTAAGCAGTTTCGATCTTAGGAGAAAACTTTGTTGAATCAGTAACACCATGCTTGTAGTACAGACTGATGTCCTGTTCTCCATCGTAGTTCTTCATCCTAGCAATCTTTCTCTGCTCCATCTCTTGAGCTTCCAGATGCCTTATGAAGTCTCCTAGCTTCATCTTTTTATATTCTGCTTTGTTGGATTTCAGCATCATCAAAAATGTTCCCCATGTTTCATATGGAAGTGCATCTGCAAGTTTTTCAATTAATTCATCAGTATCTTTCTTAATACCAAGTTTCGTCATATTTCTAACCAAGTTACAATATCTATCAATAATTTGCTTGGTATTTTCATTTTTCAATCCCCGAAACAAATCAAATTCTTTCTTCATGAGAGACATTTTGTTCTTTAACATATCATCACTTCCCGTAAACTTTGCTTCCAATTCTGTCCACATTGAATATGCAGTTCCGTCATGTTGAAGCAGTATCAAAATATCTTCTTTTATCGCTTGCTGAAGTAAACTCACCATCAATTTCTCATCTCGATATTTCTTTTTATCAACTGTACTCATCTCTCTAAGTGATAGCGGAATACCGTTCACAACATCGTTCTTTGTGGGTTTAACATATGGTTCCTCGGTGTGTTCCCACGCATCGAGATGATAAGCTTCGACCCAGTTACCAAAACGTTCAGACCACACATTATAATCATCAATATCCATGAGTTTCGGTGGTTTTTGAGACGTTCCGGTTTTGTTTTCAATCAAAGCACTCTGAGTAATCCAGGTCGGGGTAGCAAAAGCATTATAAAATTCAGTATCCATCGTTCACAATTGTTCACAAATTCACAACAATTTCAAATCTTATATAACTGTTCAAAAGAGCGAACTGTCACAAAAGTGATACCAAACAATGTCGTAAAAACGAACTATAACCAACTGTTTTATGAGCGAACCAGGTGGATCTGATCAAATACGCGAACCAACTATGTCGTTGGAGCGGACCAAACACAATGTCCGTTCGAGCAGACCGACCAATAAGCGAACCAAACACTTTGACCTGATGAGCGAACCAAACAATATCCGTTCGAGCGGACCAGAAGCTATTCGATCGAGCGTACCAGTCAGATTGTACCAATGAGCGGTCCAGAAAACTGTCAAATGAGCGATCCAAGCTTAAATTTCGAGCGAACCTAACCCAAAAATGATCCTTGGAGCGGTCCAGACAAGTAATTTGGAGCGGTCCTGATGCTTACGTCACCTTTTGCGCGAATCTGTATGAACGAACCTCCTAAAAAACAGCTTTCTAGGTCGATTTTAATTCTGAAAACTTCAAGGGTTTGTTAATTCATGATTCCGAGTGCACTGTTTGATTTTGAGCTTGTTTTACCGTGAAAAATTTTGAAAAAGTGAAGAAAGTGTAGAAAATCAGAAGAATTTCAGCTAAAATGGCAAGAACTCCTCCTCCTGAGCTCTGATACCAATTGTAGGATCGTTCTCGGACCTGTTTGAGTCGTTCAGAGAAGTTCGTATCCGAATTAAGAGGCGGAAACTAATAATTCGGCGCTATTGAAGCTGTATTCACTTTAATATTGTTGTTTTATTGATCTTCAACTCGATTACAAGGATTGACAGCACTTCGGCAACATTTCGTGGCTCAACCGGAAAATTACACCGTTAACTATGTGTTTTCTGATCGCTCATAGGACCTATATATAGACTTTCTGGTCCGCTCATACGTACATGTACGTATGAGCGGTCCTACATTGACAGAAAAGCGGTCCAACAACATTCCATATGAGCGATCCTGACCAAAACTGACACATAAGCGGACCTAGCCTAGTGACAAATAAGCGATCCTATACAAAACTGCTATTTCTAGGTTTCTGTGCCATGTTTGATCTGTTCAACTTCAAGACTCGATGGAAGACGTAGTCAGCAGACGTAAGTGCACCAACACCACTGGAACTATTGAACTATGTGAACTATTTGAACTACTTGAACCACTGGAACTATCTGAACTATGTGAACTATTTGAACTACTTTAACCACTTGAACTATCTGAACTATGGTGAACGATTTGAACTATTTGAACCATTGGAACTATTTGATCTATGTGAACTATTCTAAACTATTTGAACGATTGGAACTAATTGAACTATTGAACGATTGGGTTATGGTAAGTGATTAGGTAAGGGGCGGGTGTAATGTGATAAAAGCATGGTGGATACGCCGTTGGTACTTCCTATATATAAGTACTTTTAACATGTTACATGTCGTTGCGTTATCTAGATCACTTGGACGAATGTTTTCAAAACGAAGTTACACTACAAGGTTTTCTTAACGATATAAACCATACAATGTTTACTTTCAACAACGATTTACTACTAGGTTTACAAAGACAAATGTTTTCAGTTAAGATTCATGGCTACAATGGTTTTAGTTTACACATATATCAACATGTAAAGGTTGATAGAAATATACTGCAATATTAAACTCTTTTGTTTTCAAGGTATACACTCGACAACTCTCGTAGTTAGACGAGGTATTGCAATATGAACTCAAGGCCATGAATCTGACACACTCACAAAACCTATGTACTCGTTGTCATTTTTATGCTGGCGTATTTTCACATATGTTTCAGGTACCATATGTCACACCCCGGCCGCGTATAACATGCAACCGCGGCGGAAACGCCGGGGAGTGTTGGGACAGAATTAATTGTTTCAAATCCATGGCAATTGAAGTTTCGTTTTATTAATCAAACATGAAAGTTTACATTGTTTAAACAAGAACCAAAGAGTACATAACATAAATTAACTAGTTCTTGTCTCGTTTTAAGTCACTAAGGCACAGGTCCGCCTAAGTATGTCTTGATAAGTCCTATGCATCATCTCCTGAAAACATATGTGAAAATAGGTATGTCAGCATAAAAATGCCTGTGAGATACATTGGTTTTGTGAAAACGGAATTCATGACTTATGTTTGAGAAAATGTTTAGTCATGTACCTTGTAATTTGCTTTGTCTTGTAAATCATTTGAAAAACGATAAGATCAGATGATATGTATAAATAAGAGAACACTGTATGGTTAAACGGATAACCATGTAAAATGAGTTTGCATAAGATAAGTTCTTTGTAAATCAACGTCTCGTGAAAAGTGTGTTATTTGTATAAAATGTTATATGTCTCAAATTGAAATGATTCAAATAACACTGCAATATGCAATACCATACAAACACTTATATATAGGAAGTACCAGCGGCGTATCCACCATGCTTGTATCATATTACACATGCCTCGTTACTTAGATCACTCTCTCAAACCAAACCATCAAGATGAAATGTTTAACAACGGTAGAAATATTTATGTATAGTCAAATATCTATTGTCAACTGTAAATCATGTCAACGGATACAACTGGTTTACACGGTTCAATGGTTACAAACGGTTCATATAGTCGAAGGGTTAAGACGGTTCACATAGTCAAGTGGTTACAACGGTTCAAAATGTAGTATAATGTGTTCATATGCTGGATGAGCATATGCAACAGAAATACAATGTAAAACAATGTACTAAGTACGCACACAATGGGCATACATAGCATGTAATGTAAAGCAATGTACTAAGTACGCACACAATGGGCATACATAGCATGAAATGTAAAGCAATGTACTAAGTACGCACATAATGGGCATACATAGCATAAAATGTAAAGCAATGTACTAAGTACGCACACAATGGGCATACATAGCATAAAATATGTTGTAATGTGATATGCTAAGTATGCACACAATGGACATACATAGCATAAACACAATGAAATCATGTACTATATATGTACTATCGAACATAGCAAGTATATGATGTGAAAAAACCGAAAGGCATGAAAGTAACAAGTAGGCACATGTGTTTCACCCCAAAACAGTTTGGAAAACAGTAAAAGAGGGGTTCAATGTACTCACCTGAGATTGCTTTGAAGTAATTGTATAACAACGAAATAAAGCTAGGGATCACGGGATATCAAACGGCACCTAATAGGTAGCTATATTAATATACCGGACCAAATCAGAAGGATCGGATAGTATGCGGGTTCGTAAACCAAACGAGTATGGAGACTCATGAAATATGGTTTAACAAAGCCTACATACTAAAATGAAACCTAACCTAAGTGCTTACGATCCATTACGACCCGTTTAGGTAGCTTATGCTACCTTAACGCGTCGTTCGCATAGAACGCGTTTGGAACGCCTAACATCGTGGCCACAAGGCATAACCTCGGAAGGTTATAGCTATGGTCACCTAATGTGTTTGGTCGGATCCTAATGATCGACCAAATGGGTCGGGTTCGAAAGTATAAGCGATTGTTTAGATCGCTTACCTTACGACCCTATATAAGCACTATACTAAAAGTGACGAGCTAAGCATGTTAGAACATGCTTACCTAAGTTTAGAAAACAGGTTTGACATCAAAACAAACGGCTTTGATGCTCACGAGTAGTTTGGTTACAAAATACGCAAGAATGCGCATTTTGGCCGAAACTACGACTCGTCACTGAGCCTAGATAATGTGGTAATCAGTAGGTATAGTCACTACGGACTACAACCATCGTGATCACGCTCACGTGATGAAGTTCCATGAACTTCGTGTTGACCATAGGCTGGTCAATGCAGAAAGTCAACAAAATGTTGACTTTCGGACTCGAAAAGTGAATAAAAGAACGAAAGAATACTTACAGAGGGTCCCCGAATGCTAATCTAGATCAAAGAGCTCAGGTATGAAGCAATGGCATCAACTTAGAGCATTTTGACCAGATTTGTGTGGGTTTTACATCAAAAGGGGGGGGGGGTATTTATAGGAAAAGTAGAGCCGTTAGGATCGTTTCTTGAATATCGTGCCACGATCCAAGCCGTACTCTTGTCACAAAGTTGTGGTGGCTTAATGTGACCCTTGGCTCCTGATTTGGAGAAAGGGCATTGCCCTTTAGGTTGTTTGAAAGGCCAAGTTGTGCAAGAAAGACAAAATTTTGTTACTGAAGTGGCCATGCGGCCCGCTTCAGGATGTGCACAAAACCCAGGCTGGCCGCCTGGAGGTGTAGATCAGGCTACAAGTTTCAGAATTTATAGTTTTAGTCCCTATTGCATATTTAAGCCATTTCCGACACTTCTAAGGCCCGTAAAGCCATCTTTAAGGCCCTAAAATGATGCCTAAACTTTGTGGACATCAAACATGCTCAAAAATATGTCGGATGTTGGTTCGTTTGGCCGTATGAATGTGATGTTCGGTTAATTACGACGGAATGCGCATAAGCGCGAAAAACGATCCAAAATGCGCGACGAATGGATTTTTCTCATGCCAAACACTAAGGCATAATATAAGGATGCTTACATAAATTTTTGGATGTCCGGATGTATTCAGAACGTAAGTTATGCGCGAAGGTGCAAACTTGTGCACTTTTTGACACTTTTAGTCCCTGAATGACCCAAAAGTTTATTTTAGCATACCAAACCCCTCAAAGCCTATTTCTAAGCTATGTAAAGGATATTTATGGTATGTTTAGCTTATGGACATGTTCCGGAATGTTCGTTATAGTTCAAATTGGCATACTTTCGCAGTTTGTCAAGTTTAGTCCCTGTAAGCGAATTAACTTGTTTTTGCCATACCAAAGCCTTCAAAACTTTTTTCTACGTTATGTAAAGGTTATTTAAGGTATGTTAAGTATATGTTGATGTCCCGGAGTATTTGTCGCATTAAACTGAGTACGTTTACGCACCGGTTTGCGTATAGTTCTCTAGAAAGCGTTGTAGAGTTTGAAATTGAACAAGAATTGATATGTGCAATAGATACACATATTTATACAAGATCCCAAGTATGAAATACGATATTTCATCGGCTTGGTGTTCGTTTGATGGTCGCGGTGACACAGGTGTCACAGTCTCCCCTACTTTAGGAAATTTCGTCCCGAAATTTATTCGTAGGAGTCCATTAGTGACTTTGCCAAATAACCATCAGCGATATGCAAAGTAATGTCCTGTCATTTCCTTAACGGTCATTCTTCAGAAACGAAATGAACAGACGGAGTCATTTTCAACGGTTGCTTCATCAGAAATGGAAATGAAGGATTACACAACGGATATTCATTTCCTCAACAGATAAATCTTCAGAAACGAAAATGAACTAACGGAGTCATTTTCAATGGTTGCTTCTTCAGAGTTGGAAATGAGGGATTACACAACGGATATTCATTTCCTCAACGGGTAAATCTTCAGGAACGAAAATGAACTAACGGAGTCATTTTCAACGGTTGCTTCCTCAGAGTTGGAAATGAAGGATTACACAACGGATATTCATTTCCCCAACGGATAAATCTTCAGAAACGAAAATGAACTAACGGAGTCATTTTCAACGGTTGCTTCATCAGAGTTGGAAATGAAGGATTACACAACGGATATTCATTTCCCCAACGGATAAATCGTCAGAAACGAAAATGAATTAACGGAGTCATTTTCAACGGTTGCTTCATCAGAGTTGGAGATGAAGGATTACACAATGGATATTCATTTCCCCAACGGATAAATCGTCAGAAATGAAAATGAATTAACGGAGTCATTTTCAACGGTTGCTTCATCAGAGTTGGAAATGAAGGATTACACAACGGATATTCATTTCCCCAACGGATAAATCGTTAGAAACGAAAATGAACTAACGGAGTCATTTTCAACGGTTGCTTCATCAGAGTTGGAAATGAATAGAGTTAACTCTAGACACATGACAGAACTTGCTGTGGTTTCTGTGCACTAAATTCCATAATTATGTATACATCCATAATTACGTAATCCCTTGCACAATCCGCACAGTTTGTTTTGTAATGTTTTGGGGAAGGATATCAAACTTGTGACAAGGGTGACTAGACTTCCATCGGTTCCTTTTAATTAGATCGACAAGGGATCTTCTTGGTTAGGCCACCAAGGAGTCCTTTCAGCTATATCATCACATGATATCCCTAACCAGATTTTTGGATGAATCTGTTTAACTAGACCACTCAAGGGGTCTAATTATGAAGTAGTACTTTATAATCCAAGGGACTTAACTATAACGTAGAAGTCTATTGAGGATTTTAAGTATTACCTTTGGGTATCCTACTATGAATCTCTTGTACAAGGATATGTGAGATCCTACGAAGATTTGGATAACATAATAACACATAAGGGAACACATAAGCACAAAGTCACATAATTGTTTAACTTGATTATAATTTGTTATTAACTTGTTATTGATTGAATACGGATATGGAAACCAATCGACGGGTCTCAATGTTCACTGGAATCTATCTGAGAAGATAGAAAGATCTCCCAAAATTCGATTTTTGATTACAAGGAATCACCACATTCGAATGAAGGTATACATCAATTAAAGACTTACGGGAAATCCTTAGGCACCCTATTAAGGATTTATAGTGGTACTTTGGGTATTCGTCTTGTGTTGTAACCTGCGCCTTGTACTTTGTTTCCTTAGAATAAACAGGTACTTAGGAATTTTGTGGAAGACGCAAGTGATTATAGAATGGGAAAATTTTGGGGGTAGTTTGTTCTTCAAGGAATACGGTTTCTTGATTGTCGGTATTGTAAGGGATATGTCGTTTATACATGCAACCACAGATAATACATTGCAATGTAAAAAGATTTATTTATAAACAACGATAACAACTGTTTCTTGGACCTTGACAACAAAAGAAAATAATACATAAGACGTGATTATTTCTAAACGACGTTGTCTTCTAGTCAGTCAGATGCTCATCCATGTGCTGGATTTGCATTAGCAAGCTTTGGGCAATTTCTTCGGAAATGACCCATCTCGCCACGGTTGAAACAAGAGCCTGGTAGAAAATGACCTTGAGCAGGATTGTTGCCAGCTTGGTTTGGCGCAGCTGCAGCTGGGCAGACTCTTGCTGTGTGGCCTATAAGTCCACAAGTTTGGCATTTGCGGCACTATACATTGGCGTGATGATGGAGGCTACATTGGTTGCACAAGGGTGCAGTTCCATTGTATGGTTTTCTAGCAGGGGGTTGAGCTGGTTGGTTGGGGACGGCTTGACCATTGTGAGCGACCACGACGAAGTTCTGAGAAGCCTTTCGCTTCTTTGACTTCTTAGGGGATTCAGTCTGTTCATCCATGGTCTTTGATTCCTCGATTGGGTTCGATTCCCCGACCGGTTTCTTGTCACCTTTTCGGAAAAGTTTACCTTTCCTGATCTTTGATTCAGTCAAGGTTGCAGATAGCTCAATGGCCTGTCTAACTGTAGTAGGGTTGCTACCAGTCACAATGTCTTGTATTGAGTCAGGGAGGCCATCAATGTACTTTTCGATTGCCTTATCCAAAGGTGTAACCATATCCGGGCATAACAAACTTAACTCCTCATAACGGTCCGTGTAGGCTCGATGCTCACCGCTAACTTGTTTAAGATCGTCAAACTCTGTTTCCAAGGCCCTGATCTCGTGACGAGGACAGAATTCCTTCATCATCAGAGCTCGAAGCTCTTGCCATGTTTAAGATCGGCACCCCTATCTCTCATCACACCATTCCACCATGTCAAAGCTCGTTTCTCAAAGACACTAGATGCGAATTCTACCTTTCGCTCGTTTGGACATTGGACATGTCTGAAGGTGTTCTCTGAACTCTCGAACCATTGTAGAAGTACAGTCGCTCCTTGAGACCCAGAAAATTTTGATGGCTTAGCTGAGTTGAACGTCTTGAAGTTACAGGGGGCATTATGGTTGTTGTTGGCTTGGTTCCATTGAGCAAAGAGGTTTGGGAATTGAGCAGCCATTTGCTGTGCAATGATCTTTGCCAGTTCGGCAATCGCTATCTGGTTTTCGCGTCGAGCAGGCATTCTAATTGAGAGACAAGAAAGAAAACAAATGAAATGGAATTGGGTAAGAATAGGATGTTATAATTACCGGCCATAATCATGGTTGATGGTCATTTGTTTGAATCCACGAAGCACACAAACAACACCAAGGCTGAGTCAAAGCAAATAGATCCTCATAGTGTATCGCGAAGACATGCTCGCCTATAAGTGGACACTAACCCCAAGAGTTCCCAGGTAAGAGTGACTGGTCCGATTATGTGGATTTGTACGAACACTCTAACCTTAGACAGAAATCCCAGGGTACAGGCATTCACTCTTCCAGTTCGCACGTGTTCACACTATTTAGGACCCAAAACTTTGACGAGAGTTTTGAAAATTCAAAGGGGTTCAAAACCTTATAACAGAGGGTTCAAAACCTAGTAATAGATCATCCTAGAACAGATGATTAGTTTTCAAAGCGGTTTTGAAATTTATGTTCTTGTTGTGGTCGTCGCCTAAGGATAGGTGACGGTATTGTTTTGTGACTAAACGCAAGTAAACTCACGTTAGTCCTAGGAAGGTTATAGACTAGGTCAAAGCATTACTAATAACCTAATTCCCTATAACCATTGGCTCTGATACCAACTTTTCTGTCACACCCCGGCCGCGTATAACATGCAACCGCGGCGGAAACGCCGGGGAGTGTTGTGACAGAATTAATTGTTTCAAATCCATGGCAATTGAAGTTTCATTTTATTAATCAAACATGAAAGTTTACATTGTTTAAACAATAACCAAAGATTACATAACATAAAATAACTAGTTCTTGTCTCGTTTTAAGTCACTAAGGCACAGGTCCGCCTAAGTATGTCTTGATAAGTCCTATGCATCATCTCTTGAAAACATATGTGAAAATAGGTACGTCAGCATAAAAATGCCTGTGAGATACATTGGTTTTGTGAAAACGGAATTCATGACTTATGTTTGAGAAAATGTTTAGTTATGAACCTTGTAATTTGCTTTGTCTTGTAAATCATTTGAAAAACGATAAGATCAGATGATGTGTATAAATAAGAGAACACTGTATGGTTAAACGGATAACCATGTAAAATGAGTTTGCATAAGATAAGTTCTTTGTAAATCAATGTCTCGTGAAAAGTGTGTTATTTGTATAAAATGTTATATGTCTCAAATTGAAATGATTCAAATAACGCTGCAATATGTAATACCATACAAACACTTATATATAGGAAGTACCAGCGGCGTATCCACCATGAGTGTATCATATTACACATGCCTCGTTACTTAGATCACTCGCTCAAACCAAACCATCAAGATGAAATGTTTAACAACGGTAGAAATGTTTATGTATAGTCAAATATCTATTGTCAACTGTAAATCATGTCAACGGATACAACTGGTTTACACGGTTCAATGGTTACAAACGGTTCATATAGTCGAAGGGTTAAGACGGTTCACATAGTCAAGTGGTTACAACGGTTCAAAATGTAGTATAATGTGTTCATATGCTGGATAAGCATATGCAACAGAAATACAATGTAAAACAATGTACTAAGTACGTACACAATGGGCATACATAGCATGTAATGTAAAGCAATGTACTAAGTACGCACACAATGGGCATACATAGCATGAAATGTAAAGCAATGTACTAAGTACGCACACAATGGGCATACATAGCATAAAATGTAAAGCAATGTACTAAGTACGCACACAATGGGCGTACATAGCATAAAATGTGTTGTAATGTGATATGCTAAGTATGCACACAATGGACATACATAGCATAAACACAATGAAATCATGTACTATATATGTACTATCGAACATAGCAAGTATATGATGTGAAAAATCGAAAAGCATGAAAGTAACAAGTAGGCACATGTGTTTCACCCCAAAACAGTTTGGAAAACAGTAAAAGAGGGGTTCAGTGTACTCACCTGAGATTGCTTTGAAGTACTTGTATAACAACGAAATAATGCTGGGGATCACGGGATATCGAACGGCACCTAATAGGTAGCTATATTAATATACCGGACCAAATCGGAAGGATCGGATAGTATGCGGGTTCGTAAACCAAACGAGTATGGAGACTCGTGAAATATGGTTTAACAAAGCCTACATACTAAAATGAAAAGTAACCTAAGTGCTTACGATCCATTACGACCCGTTTAGGTAGCTTATGCTACCTTAACGCGTCGTTCGCGTAGAACGCGTTTGGAACGCCTAACATCGTGGCCATAAGGCATAACCTCGGAAGGTTATAGCTATAGTCACCTAATGTGTTTGGTCGGATCCTAATGATCGACCAAATGGGTCGGGTTCGAAAGTATAAGCGATTGTTTAGATCGCTTACCTTACGACCCTATATAAGCACTATACTAAAAGTGACGAGCTAAGCATGTTAGAACATGCTTAACTAAGTTTAGAAAACAGGTTTGGCATCAAAACAAACGGCTTTGATGTTCACGAGTAGTTTGGTTAGAAAATACGCAAGAATGCGCATTTTGGCCGAAACTACGACTCGTCACTGAGCCTAGATAACGTGGTAATCAGTAGGTATAGTCACTACGGACTATAACCATCGTGATCACGCTCACGTTATGAAGTTCCATGAACTTCGTGTTGACCATAGGCTAATCTAGATCACGATAATCACAAAACGTTGACTTTCGGACTCGAAAAGCGAATAAAAGAACGAAAGAATACTTACGGAAGGTCCCCGAATGCTAATCTAGATCAAAGAGCTCAGGTATGAAGCAATGGCATCAACTTAGAGCATTTTGATCAGATTTGTGTGGGTTTTACATCAAAGGGGGGGGGGGGTATTTATAGGAAAAGTAGAGCCGTTAGGATCGTTTCTTGAATATCGTGCCACGATCCAAGCCGTACACTTGTCACAAAGTTGTGGTGGCTTAATGTGACCCTTGGCTCCTGATTTGGAGAAAGGGCATTGCCCTTTGGGTTGTTTGAAAGGCCAAGTTGTGCAAGAAAGACAAAATTTTGTTACTGAAGGGGCCATGCGGCTCGCTTCAGGATGTGCACAAAACCCAGGCGGGCCGCCTGGAGGTGCAGATCAGGCTATAAGTTTCAGAATTTACAGTTTTAGTCCCTGTTGCATATTTAAGCCATTTCCGACACATCTAAGGCCCGTAAAGCCACTTTAAAGGCCCTAAAATGATGCCTAAACATTGTGGACATGAAACATGCTCAAAAATATGTCAGATGTTGGTTCGTTTGGCCGTACGAATGCGATGTTCGGTTAATTACGACGGAATGCGCATAAGCGCGAAAAACGATCCAAAATGCGCGACGAATGGATTTTTCTCATGCCAAACACTAAGGAATAATATAAGGATGCTTACATAAATTTTTAGATGTCCGGATGTATTCAGAACGTAAGTTATGCGCGAAGGTGCAAACTTGTGCACTTTTTGACACTTTTAGTCCCTGAATGACCCAAAAGTTTATTTTAGCATACCAAACCCCTCAAAGCCTATTTCTAAGCTATGTAAAGGATATTTATGGTATGTTTAGCTTATTGACATGTTCCGGAATGTTCGTTATAGTTCAAATTGGCATACTTTCGTAGTTTGTCAAGTTTAGTCCCTGTAAGTGAATTAACTTGTTTTTGCCATACCAAAGCCTTCAAAACTTATTTCTAAGTTATGTAAAGGTTATTTAAGGTATGTTAAGTATATGTTGATGTCCCAGAGTATTTGTCGCATTAAACTGAGTACGTTTACGCACCAGTTTGCGTATAATTCTCCAGAAAGCGTTGTAGAGTTTGAAATTGAACAAGAATTGATATGTGCAATAGATACACATATTTATACAAGATCCCAAGTATGAAATACGATATTTCATCGGCTTGGTATTCGTTTGATGGTCGCGGTGACACAGGTGTCACACCATAGTTGATGATGTTTGATGATGATTATGATGCAAGCTCACATAGGGATGGACGAGGCCTTAGTGACTCAATAACAATGAAAGACAATTTGTTCATGTTTTGCTTCTGATTTCAATACAATGTAATAAACTTAATTCAATAAAACGAAACTTAAATCCATGTGTTGTGAAAAAATAATTCTGTTACGATACTCCCCGACGTTTCCGCCACGGTTTGTTGTTTTAACGCGGTCGGGGTGTGACAGAAGAGTTGGTATCAGAGCTCATGGTTATAGGGAATTAGGTTATTAGTGATGCTTTGACCTAGACTATAACCTTCCTAGGACCCTAACACAAGTTATCTTGTGTTTAGTCTTAAAACAATATCGTTGCCTATCTTTAGGTAACAACCACAACAAGAACATGAATTTCGAATCCGACTTGAAAACTAATAATCTCTTCTTAGATGATTTATTATAAGGTTTTGAACCTTCAAAGTTTTCAAAATCTCGTCAAAGTTTGGGTCTGATTAATGTGAACACGTGCAATCTGGAAGGGTGGGTGCCTGTATCCCGAGTTTTCTGTCTAAGGCTAGAGTGTTCGTACAAATCCACATAATCGGAACAGTCACTCTTACCTGGGAACTCTTGGTATGAGTGTCCACTTATAGGCTAAGGCATGTCTTCGCAATACATTATAAGAACCTGTTTACTTTGTTCAGCTTCTATACGTCGTTTGTTTGTTCGAGGTAACGAACAAATGATCGCCTTCCTATTGTTTCGACGATATCTTCGGTACCTCTTTTGTCCTTACAAATGTCAATCTCACTCATTTCTCATGTTTTTTTTTGTTCTTTTTAGAAAACGCCTCCTAGACGCGATCAAACTGAGAATGCTGCCCTCGCAGCCACAATCGTTCAGCAGATGGCTGCTGTGATTCCGAAACTCATTACTCAGATAAACCAGGCAAATAACAATAACAATAATAACAATGCTCAGTGTGACTTCAAAACGTTCAATTCAGCTAAGCCATCGAAATTTTCTGGGTCTCAAGGAGCAACTGCACTCCTATAATGGTTCGAGAGTCTAGAAAGCACATTTAGACATGTTCAGTGTCCAGATGAGCGAAAGGTTGAATTCGCATCTAGTGTTTTTGAGAAACGAGATTTAACATGGTGGAATGGCGTGATGAGAGATAGGGGTGCCAATGTGGCACTGGCTCAAACATGGGAAGAGCTTCGAGCTCTAATGATGAAGGAATTCTGTCCTCGTCATGAAATCAGGGCATTGGAAAGGGAATTTGACGATCTTAAGCAAGATAGCGGTGAGTATCGAGCCTACCCGAACCGATATGAGGAGCTAAGTCTATTATGCTCGACCATGGTTACGCCTTTGGATAAGGCAATTAAAAAGTATATTAATGGCCTCCCTGACTCAGTTCAAGACATTGTTACTGGTAGCAACCCTACTACAGTTCGATAGGCCATCGAACTATCCGCTACCCTGACCGAATCTCAGATCAGGAAGGGTAAACTTTTTCGAAAAGGCGACAAGAAACCAACCGATGAAGTAAAACCAAAGGATAAGCAGACTGAATCCTCCAAGAAGTCAAAGAAGCGTAAGGCTTCTCAGAACTTCGTCGTGGTTGCTCAAAACAAGAATCTTACTAAACCATTCCCTTAACCCCCGACCAGGTAGCCAAAATATCTCTATATAGACCGTAGAGATATGAATGGTGTAAATCTTTTATTTTATATAGACAGTAAAATAACACCAAGACACCACGGATAAATGATAAGAAAGTTTCACCTTCAACATAAGAAACTAGTTATTAAAGTCATTAATACAAAACCAAATAAAAAGTGCGAAAAAATTAAAAATCAAAAGTATTACATTAAATGCTTGTCTTCACCAAGTGATGTAAGAGACTTTGGCAAACATGGCCTTGATTGTCAAGAACTCTTACTATCAATCTTGGATCCCGAGACTACTACACACACTCTAAGGTGGATGATGGATGATGGTGGTGGATGTGGGTGTTATAGTGGTGGTGGAGTGTGGGTGAAGTGGGAGAGAAGTGGTTTGCCAAGGGGATGCCTTTGAAGTGAACCAAGCACCCCTATTTATAGCCTGCACAGAAGCCCGGACACGGCCCCGTGTCCATTGGACACGCCCCCGTGTCCATCATCTCTCTCTCTCTCTCTCTCTCTCTCTCTCTCTCTCTCTCTCTTCCTCATTAACTGCTTGTCAGATCTTATACTAACACGACCCCGTGTGTCAACGACACGACCCGTAGCTAAAGTACTTGTTATACTATTGCAGATTCTGAAAATCTTAAAGTTGACCATGCCCCGTGTTGGCTCTTTTCTTCTGCACAACATCCATCTTCAGACACGACCCGTGTCTGATGGACACGACCCCGTGTCAAGTCTTCTGTTCTTGCTATTTTGTTGTTCAGATATGAATCGGGGCTTGGCGAGTTGCGGCAATTCCTCCTTCTTTACATTTATATTGGTTTTTGCTGTCTTTTTGCTCCTTTTACATATTTAAGCTCTTTTATCCCTGAAAATAAAAAAGAAACGAAAACACGAGCTTTTTCCAACATTAGTACTAAAAAAGGGTTGCTTTTACGCCGTATTTGATATAATTTATATGTTGTATTTTAAGCACATCAGTATACATACAATAAACTATAAACTAAGACTCGATACATGACGTAAGCTACAGACATATGCATTCACAAAAATCATGCGAAAAAATGAGAAATTGTATAAAGTTGAATCAGGGTTTTTCAGAGAACTGAAGAACAAGTTGATTAGTCAGAAATTGTATTATAGTTGACCCACCCTATTTCAAACAAAACTTCTATTAAAATGTAGATAAAATTAAGCACGTCACAACCCTATATTTGGAATTTTATATAGCATAACACTATATTATTAAAATAACAAAAAAGATAAACAACGTAGGTTTAGAAGAAAAAAAAAGCTAAATGCATGATAGCTTTGATAACAAAAACACTTTCAGTTATCATGTATGACAACTGAACAACTGCTACACCTACTGATCTCAGTTGGATAAGAAGTCATCATGATCATAAATACATACATAGTTTCGATGTTCTTAATCTGAATAACCCGTCCCAACGGACGAGTAAACTGCTAGTTATTATATAGCTAGGGGCCTAAAATCCTTTAAAAAATTTCCACCTCTCGAAATTTTTTTTGAATCCGCACTAAGAGGAAATAACTTTTAAATCATTTACAAATAAGCATTTTTTGCAAGAAGTAAACTTAGAAGGTTTTCTAAAACAACGTATTCACCCTAAATGTATGGATAAACATAAACAAATTGTTATTTCAAACACTTAAACTAAGTGTATATATAGAATACGCAATAAGTTGGTTAATTATATAGCCGGGTGTTGTTTCTTTTCTATAGTTTTGATGTAACTTAAATATCCTCTTCATATTTTGGCTTAGCATGGTTCGTTTCCTTAGGCGTTTCTCAAATAAGATTCCTTTTTTTTAATATATAAGAAGTCTCAGACACCTGAATCATAACTTGGTAATGCTTGGCTCAAATGGTTAAGCAATCGGGTTAACATTGGCTCTATCATGGGACGAACGAACTTTATGAGCCGGCTCATCTTGTTTATGCCTTTTGTAGTAGTGATCTTGGTTGTATGACGTTTGGCAAGAACATAAAGCTAAATGCGTGGATAACTAAGGAAAGTCGTCTTTTTGATGTTAACTAGGTTAAGCAATTAAAATAATACAAATGAAAGATCCCCCAACCCAACAATCTTATTCCACTATTTAAAGCGGCCCATGAATCTGTTGACACGTCAACTTCTTTTTTTTCAAAGAGACCACAAGATCTATATGATTTTTATGTCACCGATCCCTTTGAAATTTATGAATACGTACTTTGGCAGTTGGGTCAAACTAACTTTAAGACTAATAATAGGGTTGGGTAGTTTGGCTTAGACCATCGGGTGTGTGGGGGTCGTCCCCTCCCCGTCTCGGGTCGTCGGTCACGTCGCACACCGGCCCCTTTTGGGTCGTCGCGGCACTCCCGTCTTCACCAAGACGTTGGAGACGAGGCAATGATGTGGGCCCCTCTCTGACTTCTCTCTCCCCTTTATTAATATATTAATATTATATTAGAGATGAGGCAATGATGGGTAGTCATTCACACCCTTGGGTAGTCCCAAGGGGATGGTCCTCCACCCTTGATGAGGTGGGGCCTATGTGGTGGGTGGTCCCTTTGGGGACTAACCTCACCATACCCTATGGTCTTAACGCCCCCGGTCACCTTACTCTCTTTGGCGCTTTGATAAAAATGTTTTTAGCCCCTGACAAAATTTAAACCACATTAATATAGTAATAAAACTTTTAGATCAACAATAAACTTACATATTTTATGGGTTAAAAGATTAAATACATAGCTTGAAAACTATAAGGCTTTACTGATGTTATTGAATCATATGCAAATTGGCTTTACTTGGATTTGGAGCAATGACAAAGGAATTGGGAATTAGGAATTGAGTGGAATGAGAAACCCTTTTCCCCGTCTTTTCTACTTTTGCTTTTAATAGAAAATATATATGTGTTCGCACTTTGTCTCCTTTAAAAGATAACAATGTGAAACCAAAGTAAATTACTTTAGTTTAATGCAAAAGTAAAGAATGATAATATCAAGGTTACTTTCATTTGCTTGTATGGATCCATTGATGCAAAAAGTTATTAAAATTCACATCAACTAACATCTTTATCTCATTATAAGGTAATCAAAATTTATAATCTTTGTCACTTTATCTAATTATAAGGTAAAAAATTTATCGTCTTTTGTTTAATATAGAATAATTGCTTTATTTCTTACTTGTGATCGGTCTTGTCCATTGTCTACCCTAATAAACCGAGTGAGTGTGACAAGGATGAGGGTTAACAACTTTAATTTGATTGAAAAATCAGAAAATCACCCACAAGTGTTGACAACAAGACATGTGTATTGTTTGATAGCATGGGATTATATTTATTCCAATAAAAAGTAAGAATCACAGTAAAAAGTTTCAAAAACACCTAAAATATACTTAGTTAGCTGTCACATCATAAATAGATATATTTATTATTTTTACAAAATAGTCAATCTATATAAGTTATTTATACAATAACCCATGCAAAGGTGAAATGACAAGAATGTACTCATGTGCAAGGCACATGGTCATACTTAACCAAAAAAATTAACTAAGTTAGCGCTAAATATCTAAAGGTGCAAGATTTTGAAACATAAAGTACAAAACTTGCAAAGTTTTGCGCTAAATGACACCGCCTGAAAAATGGTATAAACATAAAGAACAAAATTTGTAATTTACTCTAAAAAATATATATATAAACAAGAATTGGACTTCATGTGTTTGAGCACCTTTAGTGATTGAGTGCAAAATAGGAAGTGGAGAGGAGAATTGACATAGCATGAGGTGATTGGTTAAATGAAAAGTTTACCACTCCCTATGCGTTTGAGCACCCTTTCCACACTTATGGGTTTAGGGTTAAGACTATTATTTTGTAAATTTGTAGGGTTGTTTGTTGGTTTTGATCGCGGCTTTGTGTTTAATGAAGTTTACTTTTCAAAAAAAAAAAAAAAAAAAAAAAATCCGCCATCGTCTCCTTCCGGAAGTCGCTGTACCTTCCTTTTTGATCCTATATTTCCTTTTCTAAACTATTACCTAAGAACTACTTAAGTGATTTGTTTACAAAACCATGTTTTTTTGTTTTGTTTATTAATTTTTTTTTAAAAAACAATTTCTCACATAAAACGCCATTAAAAAATAAAACGCCAAATAAATACAAAACGCCAATTTTATCACTACGTACTTTTTTCTATGTTTTTATTTAAGCTCTCTAGCTACAAAAACGCCAAAAAATATGAAACGTCATTATATATAACACCAAAGCTTACATCCGGATAAATGTTAATTACATTTTTTGTTATAAAAATAACATCCCGCCGAAACTACGCGCCAAAATAATTCTATAAATAGAAACGTCTCACCACCTTCCGTTTATCACACCAAAAAAACACACAGTGGTTGCTAAAAAAATTTACAACTCAATGTAAAACGCCAATAAATACGACGGCAAACATCTTTTCTTTGATCATCAGTAATGTTCTGCATGAAGCTTCATTGAATGATTTGTTACGTGAGTGTAGTAAGATTTTGCTGCATGAGATGGACAAAATTGAAAAAAGAGGGACTGATGACACCCATATGTCATACTGTCATCTTTATTCCTGAAGAATGTTTGGATGATAAGAAAAGACCTATACCATTGTAAATGCTACTTTAGCCTCGATGATTATAATGAAGACGACAGGCAGATAGCATCCACCCACACGGGGTCAATCTATGTCTCCAACATCCACAAAGACACTTCAACACATGAACAAAGAAAATAAACAACGTCAAACCCAAAACGCCATTTATTTGTCATATTTCTTGTAGTTTCAAACGAAAAAGAGACTAATGACACTGAAGATTTAAAATCATAAATTGCTCCTACTTTGTTTTTTTTAATTTTCTCTATCTATTGTTTGTTTTGTAATTTAAGTTAATAAACAACAAAAGAATATTAATGCTATAATGAAAAATATAATAAAACACCAAAATTAGCAAATGTGTGTAAAACGCCATAATGCCATAAAAACGCCCCCAAAAAACTACCAAACTATAATAAAATTAATTTGAACAACTAATATTATAAAAAAAGCGTGAAACAATGTACAAAGAATATAGAACAAAAAGAAGTCCAATAGTTATCTAACCGCCATTGGAAAACAAAACGCCATAATTACAGCCGTCAAAGATTTGACGTGTTACACCATAAAAACAGTTGAGTCTGAAAACAAAACACGGTATACTACAAAAAACAGTAAAATGAAACGACGGAAAACATAGTTACTAACATTTATTATATTTATTTATCTTTTTCAAAACGCTATAATTACCTGTCATACGCGGGAAAAAAAAGTCAATATAAAAGAAGACCATGAGAACCCAAGCTTAAATACGCCAAAAAATTTGACTAAAAAGCCACATATTGTCCAAAACGCCAAAAATTTAAAAATGGCTAAGGTTATTGCATGGAGGTTTGAAATAAAAGAGAAACGATTCATCATAAAGTTCTCTGATAGGAGAAGGGTAAAGGTAAGGACAATCAAAGCCATGCTTGGAATGAATGAAAAGGTTCGGAAGGATATCCTGGCTCTTGGGGTTCTAATAGACAACGATTGTGAAAGAACGAGAACTGTAATAAAAAGACTGAAGAGAAAATTTCCGGCAGAAGATGATGAAGATGATGATGATATTGAAGATACTCCTATACCAAAACTTAGCAGTTGGGTATTGCATGAGGAAGAAGGAACACTTGAAGTGACTTATAAAAACAGGGTGCAATATTCAAGGCCAATGGAAGAAATGTTGAAGACATGGTTGCTATCTATCATTGAACAAATCTGTGATTTAACACCTTCAAACGATCCAAAATCCAAGGATGCAGTGATATTCAAGAATAGGCTGCAGCAAAGAAGAGACGAGCTAATGGCGTTATACGCAAAAATGAAATTTGATGATGAAGAATCTGAAGAAAGTGATGAACAAAGCGATGGGTACATCTCTGATGTAATCCCACCTACAGAAGACTATTAGTTTATTTTGATTTTCGTGTTATTGTAGTTTTATAAAATATTAATCTATGGTAATCAATTATTAACAAAAAGATACAAAACGCCAAAAATGACATGGAAAAAGCCATAACGCCAAAAAATTAACTATGTGACACAAAAAAAAATTAATTCAACGAAAAGAAATATGAGAAAAAACAGTAAAACGCCAAATAATTAATAATTCTGCATAACGCCAGAATTATCTTGCACGCAAAAAATAAAACAGCATGTCAAACGCGGAAATCGTGAAAGGAGAAGAATACTAAAAAGACAAGAAAACCCCTCGGACCCTGATCATGCCCCACGCCACGTGTTCGACCAGGATGCGTTCTCACCGTTCTCACACTTTTTGCCGTTTTCTCCTGATCCCGTTTTATATACATACACACACACACACACACACACACACACACACACACATATATATATATATATAGGTAAAGTGTAATGTACAAATGCCCTTATCGTACATTACATACGCTATAATCTCAGCCGTCAGATCATCTTTCCGCATTTTAAAAATCGCATTTTGTTTTTTTATAACAATTTCGCATGTGATAATTTTTTATGAATTCGCATGTTGTTTTTTGTACCAATTTCACATGTGATAATTTTTGATAAAATAGCATGTTGTTTTTTTTATAACAATTTCGCATGTGATATTTTTTTATGAATTCGCATGTTGTTTTTTTGTACCAATTTCGCATGTGATAATTTTGATGAAATAGCATGTTGTTTTTTTGTAACAATTTCGCATGTGGTAATTTTGATGAAATCGCATGTTAAAAAACCAACATGCGAAATTGTTACAAAAAAAACAACATGCGAATTCAATGCGGGAAGATGATTGGACGGCTGAGATTGTAGCGTACGTAATGTACGATAAGGGCATTTGTACGTTAACCTAACCCTATATATATATATATATATATATATATATATATAGGGAGAAGATCACGCGAGAACCACCTCTTATTGCGAGAACCGCGAGAACCAATGTGAACACAACCAAAAATACCTAAAAATAGCTAAAAATCACACAAATTTTTTCTTAATATTTTTTATATAAAAATCGCTACTTTTCGAAGTCAAAAAAAAAAAAATTTAAAAAAAAAAATTTTTTTGGCCACTAAAAGTAGCGATTTGAGCATAAAAAATATTAAAAAAAATTTTTTTTTTAGATTTTTTTAGGTTTTTTGGGGGTTTAGTTTTTAGCATTTTAGCTTTGGGGGGTGGGGGGGTTTAGGTTTTTGGGGGGTGGGGGAGGGGGGTTTAGTTTTTTTTTTTTAGGGGGGGGGGGTTAGGTTTTTTGGGGGTTTTAGTTTTTAGCATTTAGCTTGGGGGGGGGGGGGGTTAGGTTTTTTTTCGGGGGGGGGTGGGGGTTAGGTTTTTTTAGGTTTTTTTTAGCTATTTTAGGTTGTGTTCACGTTGGTTCTCGCGGTTCTCACAATAAATGGAGTTCTCGCATGAGCCCCTCCCTATATATATACATATATACATATATATATATATATATACATATATACATATATATATATATATATAGGGTTAGGTTCAATTGTGAACACCCCCCTCATTTGTGAACTGTGTGAACAGATCTAGACCCTTGATTTTTATGATCTTGAGATTTAAATGAGTGGCATGATGGTAATTATTTGGTTAATTTTTTCCATTTAATTAAATAAAAAGGGTATATGTGTAATTACACAATCAAAATGAATTAAAACAGGAAACCTAAATTGTTTCTATTATATTAAAATCTAATCACACAAATCACCACAATCATCTCCCTCTTTGCGAAATTAGCCTTCAACATAGTGGTGTTTGGGGTGTCCGCCATGGTGGTGGCCGGCGTGGTGATGTCGAGGTGGCTGAAGTGGGGATGACGGCAGTAGTGGGGAGCCATCGGAGTTAGTGGCGGTGGCATCAGGTCTCATGGCGGTGGTGGCGGATCCGGCAGCAGTTATTGTGCGTGTTGTTTAAGAGCAGATCAATGAAGGGGGGGCAAGGTGGTGGTGCGACGTTGCAGCCGGCGGCGGCAACGGTGGTTGATGGTTAACGACGGTGATGGCGATTTCTATGAAGGCAGTTGCAGGTGGTTGGTGATGATAAACGATGGTTGTCGGAGATCGGTGAAGAACATGGTAATGGTACGGTCACCGGAGGGTGTCGGAGGTACGGAGATGGTTGATGAAAGTGTTTGGAAGATGATGATCGGAGACGATGACGGAACTGTTGGTGAGATGAAGAAGGTATGATGGAGACGACCGAAGATGATGATCGGAGACGATGGCCGGAGCGGATGGAAACGATGCTGAATATGTTAGGGTTTAGTTTCGTGTTTCAGGTCGGTGTACACATGTGTACTCTGCTTATGCAAATGGGTTTACACCTATGTATAGTAGTAGTTATGTGTTTCAAGTCGGTGTACACAAGTGTACTCTACTTATTCAAATGGGTATAAACTGTGTATACACCTGTGTAAATTGGGTGTACCCCTGTGTATACTGTCACACCCCGACCGCGTAAAACTACAAACCGCGACAGAAACGTCGGGGAGTGTCATAACAGAATTATTGTTTCACAACACATGGTGATTAAAGATTTGTTTTATTCCATTAATGAACTCATTGTCTTAATACAAACCAGATAAATACAAATAATTGTCTTTCAAGTTTTAAAGTCACTAAGGCACGGGTCCATCCTATGTGTAGCATGTATCAACAATCATCACATAGTAGTACCTGAAACATATGTGAAAATAAAACATCATCATAAAAATGCCTGTGAGTAACATAGGTGTTGTGAATTAGATTCATGGCTTTGGATAGCACAAGAAAATGATTTTTATGTTTAAAAAAATAGCCATGAATCCTTGTAAAAAGTTTGGTTTCTAAAATGCATTGTTTTAATAAAAGGTTTGCAGTATATACAAAAAATATACTTTGGTTTTGAAATAGTTAAATGGATAGTATATCAAAATATACTTTGGTTACTGAAATAATAGATTTGGTAGTATTTCACAAGTATACTTTGGTTTAAGAATAATAGCATCGGTAGTATATCAAATTATACTTTGGTTTGGTAAATAGCATCTCAAACTATGCTTTGGTTTGAAAATAGCATATCCACTATGCTTTGGTTTGAAAATATCATATCAACTATGCTTTGGTAGTATATCAACATATACTTTAGTTTATGAAATAATAAAGTTGGTAGTATATCAAACTATACTTTAATAAAACAGTATCACGTTGGTAGTATATTGAAATATACCTAAATCATGATTTGGTAGTATATTTGTAACGCCCTGCTTTTTCATACTTTCCATAATTAGAAAGCTCGCCTTGTAATGCTATTTTTGGAAATCTTGTATTATTGTAGTCGTCTTATCGTTGTAAAATCCGAGACTTGGATCATAATTAAAATTCGTATTTCTTTAAATTCACCATCTACATATTCATACATGTTCATACGTTCGAATTCATTGTACATCGAATCCTTATCTGTAATTTATACTTTTACGATACTTATTCACGATGCATGTCCATGCTTGTCCTTATATTGTTGATACCTAAAAACCCCTAATAATATGCTTATTTATACAACGGTTAATCATCTAATATGTGACATATACTTGTCACTTACAAACATGTTACATACCTGTGCATTACACTTTTTACCTAGTTAAATCATGTTTTATTTCCTATTTCACCTTGTTACAAGTTAGGGGAAACATTGTTGCATATTATTACACAACTTAATTAACAAAATTACTCATTACAATGTTCTAAAAATAAAAAAAAAATAAAGAAATATGGCAGCCCCAATTCAGCAAAATTCAGCCCCATATAGTTGGGTTTTGTGGGCTAGTTTCAAGGTGTAACCCCTTCTAAACACTTCCAAAGTCCAACCCATTGAAACCCTAATCCTTCCCCCTATAAATACCACTTATAACCAGCCTCCCTACCACTTTTGCAACACTAAAAACTCTCAAAACATCCTCCAAACCGTAGCTGAAAGCAAGGGTTCGAGCAGATTGACACCCCTTCACGAAAATGAGCATAACTCACTCAATTCTTATCCGATTCACTCGATTCTTTTTCCTACTACTTTGTATTGACCTTATCTACGTTTCCATGGGTTTTTCACAGTAAATAAGTCCCTGGAACTCCGGAAAAAAGGCTCCAAAGTCCACTGATTGTTTTTGTTTTCATGAAATCCTTGTTATTTCTTACCAAACTTGAGTCTATCTCATCTCAAACCTATGTCCTAATGCTTACAACACTTTAGTGGTTGGTTAGGCTTAAAAACAAGGTTGAGACACTTAAAAATCAGAGGATTAAACCTCATAAACTTTGTGTTTTGTTTAGGGTTTTTAACCCACAAGTCATGTCAAACTTTGTCTTTGATACATGAGTGATTATGGAACAACTTGGGTTGTCCAAACATAAAATCCCCACATGATTTGATGATTTCTCTTAGTTAGTGTGTATATTCTTATTCTTTATTGTATGTTCATGACCCTCCTTGGTTGTTTTTACATCAAGTGTAGTGGTGAACACATAGAGGTGCCTAAATGGAAGACTTGATCTTCCTACCTCCTACATGATTTCTATAACATTTAGAGGTACCAAAATGAAGATTTTAATCTTCTACCTCATGCTTGAACTATTGGACATATATTATATAACCTAAACATATTATTCGAATAATCGAATTTTTGATGATGAACTAGTGTTCATATGTCGGGGTACTAGATTACATCATCCTAGACTATGATAACTTGTCATGATTCTAATGGAACCTGGTTCCATGAAAACATCTAAACTCCTTCGAGTTTCCTAGTGTCAAGAACAAGCATCATATGTACTAAATGATTATTTTCCATGTTATTCTCATATCTTATTTTTATGTTGTTTTAAACACCGAATCTCGACTCTAAACATACTTGAACTTTAACCCTTATACATTCGGACTCTAAATCTCTACTCGTCAACAATTGGATAATCGGAAAGCATATGCAAGCCTTGTGAGTATACTCGTATTTCCCCTTTTTACTTTTATCAGTTTTGGGGTGTAACATTGTCACACCCCCAAAATCCACACGCGGAGTACCACCGCTTGGAGGCGTGACATGACCAGGATCAAGCCATCAATCATATCAAACATAGCATTTAATCGTAATGGAAGTAATTAATGTAATTCATCATGACAGGATTGATGTTCCAAAACCAAACATTGTTCAAGTAGCGGAAGCATAGTAATGTAAACTCAAAATAGTTATAAGTTCAATTAACGTTCATGATCCGTATCCCACAACGACCTGCTCCTCCCTGTGCAAGCTCCCATAAAGTACCTAAGGTCCTGCAAGGCATGCAGCAAATAATCAACAAACTAGTTGAGCGAGTTCACAGAAAGTAAGTTTATAACATAGTGCGTAAGTTTAGCTAGTGGGGGCTTCCCATACTAGTACGTACTAAAGGTGGGGGCTTCCCAAACCTTGTGTTTATATTACCGGTGGGGACTTCCCACGTTTATCCTTACTAATGAGGGCTTCTCATCAGTGGTACTTACTAGACTAACTTCCAACCATGTGTTATTCTTTACCCGAGAACAGGAATACGTACTGGGTCACGTAGGCTTTACGTGACGTGCCCTTCCCCGAGGACAGTGGTACGCGTTGGGGGCTACGTAGGCTTTACGTAGCGTGTCCTTCCGACCCGGAAGACAGTAGAAGGTATTGGGTTACGTAGGCTTTACGTAACGTGTCCTCCCGACCAGGGAGACAAATGGCAAATACGGGGTTACGTAGGCTTTACGTAACGTGTCCTGACTATCCTGAGGACGATGGTCTATAGTCTAGTGAATGCGTAAGTACGGGTAACTCTTTCAATATCAACATATCCAACCCAATTCCCAACCCGGGAATCCCATGCCTTGGCTGTGTGAACTCACCTTGGTTTGCTCGGCAGATACACAAAGAGTACAGGTAAGCTAGTAAATGGTCAACCACGTCCTATCATGGTTATAATACAAGTCAGGTTTTGACTTCACGTAATGCACGTATAAAACATACAAGTTAACATATTCGAGCACTTATAGAACATGGTAACACTTAGTAGTCAAGAGCATACTTGTGCGTTCTAATCTTGGCCCAACATAACCCGGCCCAATATATATACCGCATATTAAACTTGTGCGATCCAATGTCTAAGCCCAAAAGTCAATCAACCCAAATAACATTCAACCAATTCATATAACGGCCCAATCTAAACAGTCCAGATTCTCAATCGGCCCAAATAATCATAGCAGCCCAAACATCAATTGTGAAAACAGTCCAATTACTTGGCCCAATCTATTGGGCCCGTGATAGTGCAAGGTCCAAACAGTGTGTGTGCGGGCATAACAGGCCTCGAGTCGCAACTAATGATCTCGAGTCGCAACCGGGTTACGAGTCGCAACAGGTGGTCACGGCTCATCATGGTCTGGTTACGAGTCGCAACGGGACTCGCAACCATGGTTTCGGCTCGTGCTGTTATGGTCTCGAGTCGAGACTGTGGGTTCCCGACTCGCAATCTGGGTCACAACCAAGCGTGTAACAGCTTTCCTGATTTCATGCAATTCAGTTACAACATTTATGCAATTCAATTATCGTTGTCAGTTTCCAAAAATCAATCAACAACTAATAGTTTACCATTCAAGAAATCATCGATCAAACAGGGTTTTTAACACTAAATCCGTACGAACCCTAATTCACAACCACATGAACAACATATCAAAACCTTGAATAATTATCCTGATTTAACAACATGAAGCCGGTTTAAAACATCACAACAATCAAACATCATATCTAATTCAAGTGACAGAAGCATATTAGCCGATTAATATCTATTCGGTACTAATCGTCTAGTCTAAATCATTCCAGCCGAGAACATATACATTCGGTTCTAGTTAGGATCATAACATCATCACATAAAATCACTAACATACAATCAATAATATCACACGGATCATACATAACACCATCAAACATACTAACATCATACAAACAATCCGATAATCCATAATCAAAGCATCATTTAACAAGCAATTTAATAACAAACACTAACCGGATTACGAGTAGTAAGGATGATCCGAGTAGTGTGGATCTTGTGCCGTCGGGTTCCAAGTAAAACGAGAGAGAGAGCCTAGGGTTGTGTGTGTTATGTGTTTTGTAACAATAATGAGAATCAACCCTTACCAAAAGGTTTTGTGTTTGCGAGTGGGGAGTGGGCCGAGCCCACCCGGCTGCCTAATGGGTCCGTGAACAAGGTGTGGCCCAAAGGGCTTGTGCACTCGATTGTAGTGTTGTGCGATCGGACCAAGTTGTGCGGTTTGGGTTCGTGTAACATTCACATAACATACATACACATAAGGCACATAACATCATAACATTCAATTAATAACGTTCTCATAACCATGTATCGTTACACAAAGTAAGTCTAAAGTCCGAGTTGTCACATTATCCCCAACTAATTGGAAATTTCGTCCCGAAATTTGGTATGCACTCACTGAGGAAGCTAGGTAAGTTCAATCGTTCACTGGTTTTCCTGGGGTGTCACATCCTCCCCCCGTTGATCTGGAATTTCGTCCCGAAATTCCGAAGTAGTAGCTTCAGCCTCAGTAGTGGTAGCATTGGTTTCGAATAACTGGGGGTACTTTTCTGTCATCATGTCTTCGCGTTCCCAGGTGTACTCTGGGCCACGTTTGGAGTTCCAACGTACTCGAACAAGAGGGATTCTCTTGCTTTTGAGGACCTTCACATCCCGGTCCGTGATTTCAACTGGTTCCTCGATGAACTGCAACCGCTCGTCGATAGTGAGTTCCTTAAAAGGAATGATGAGGGTTTCATCTGATAGGCACTTCTTTAAGTTCGACACATGAAAGACATTGTGAACTGCCCCGAGTTCAGCTGGTAGGTTTAGCTTGTAGGCTACTTTGCCAATCTTTTCTACGATTTCGAACGGTCCGACGTACCGCGGATTTAGTTTGCCCCGTTTGCCAAAACGTACCACACCCTTCCAGGGTGAGACTTTTAGTAAAACCCGGTCCCCGACCTGAAATTCCAGAGGCTTTCTACGCTTGTCCGCGTAGGCTTTCTGACGGTTGCGTGCTGCCGCCATGCGTTGTCGTATCTGTGCAATCTTTTCCGTGGCGTCCACTACAATCTCTGGACCCGTAATCTGACTATCCCCCACCTCTGCCCAACAGAGAGGTGACCGGCATTTACGCCCGTACAATGCCTCAAATGGAGCGGCTTGAATGCTGGTGTGATAACTATTATTATACGAGAACTCCACCAATGGGAGGTGCTTTTCCCAGCCGTTGCCGAAGTCTATAACACATGCCCTAAGCATGTCTTCAAGTGTTTGGATCGTTCGCTCAGACTGCCCATCCGTCTGAGGGTGATATGCTGTGCTCATGTCTAATCGTGAGCCGAAAGATTTATGCATTGCTTGCCAAAGCTCTGACGTGAATCGTGCATCGCGATCCGAAATGATGGATGTGGGCACCCCGTGCCTCGAAACAACTTCTTTAAGGTAGACGTATGCGAGAGTGGAGAACTTATACGTTTCCTTTATAGGTAGGAAGTGTGCAGACTTGGTGAGTCGATCCACGATTACCCATATGGTATCATTCCCACGCTGGGATCTAGGTAGGCCTGTAACGAAATCCATGGAAATTTCTTCCCATTTCCACTGAGGTATCTTAGGCTGCTGAAGTAGGCCAGCTGGTTTCTGATATTCAACCTTGACTCTTGCACAGGTCAAGCATTTTCCAACATACGTAGCAATGTGGGCCTTCATACTAGGCCACCAATATGTAGTGCTGATGTCGTGGTACATTTTGTCCGACCCTGGATGTACCGAGTAGCGAGACTTGTGAGCTTCGTCCATCACAAGCTCTCGTAGACCGCCATAAAGTGGGACCCAAATACGCCCCGTTACATAGTAGGCGCCGTCTGCCTTCTGTTCCATTTGCTGTCGTGAGCCGCGTAAGGCTTCAGCCTTAATGTTTTCTGGTTTCAATGCTTCTACCTGAGCATTTCATATCTGTGTAGGGAGGCTAGACTGAATCGTAAGCTGTAGCGCTCGCACGCGCCGTGGTAAAGTGTCTTTCCGGCTGAGGGCATCAGCCACAACATTGGCCTTGCCTGGATGGTACTTGATAGCGCATTCGTAATCGTTTAGTAGTTCAACCCATCTTCGTTGACGCATGTTCAAATCCTTCTGCTTAAGGATATGCTCGAGACTCCTGTGATCGGTGTAAATCGTGCACCTGGTACCGTACAGGTAGTGTCGCCATATCTTAAGCGCGAAAACCACAGCTCCCAGCTCTAAATCGTGCGTCGTGTAGTTCCGTTCATGAACCTTTAGTTGACGAGAGGCGTAGGCAATAACTTTATCCCGCTGCATCAATACGCAACCCAGACCCTGTATTGATGCGTCACAATATACTACGAAGTCATCTGTGCCCTCTGGCAATGAGAGAATAGGTGCGCTGCAAAGCCTATCCTTTAGATACTGAAAAGCAGTTTCCTGCGTGTTGCCCCAACGGTAGGTGACACCCTTCTGTGTCAGTAGTGTAAGTGGTTGCGCGATCTTCGAGAAATCCTTGATAAACCGTCTGTAGTAACCCGCCAAACCCAAGAATTGGCGTATTTCTGTCGGTGTACGCGGTGCAGGCCAGTTTCTGATCGAATGTACCTTGGATGGATCGACATGGATCCCATCCCTGTTCACCACATGGCCTAAGAAGTGGACTTCACGAAGCCAGAAGTCGCATTTAGAAAGCTTGGCATACAGCTGTTCCTTCCGAAGGAGTTCCAATATAAGGCGAAGATGCTGCTCGTGTTCCTCCTGACTCTTGGAATAAATCAGAATGTCGTCGATGAAAACAATGACGAACTTGTCAAGATAGGGTTTGCACACCCTGTTCATAAGGTCCATAAATACGGCAGGCGCATTCGTCAACCCGAACGGCATGACAAGAAACTCGTAATGGCCGTAGCGAGTTCTGAATGCAGTTTTGGAGACGTCCTCATCCCGGACTCTCAGCTGATGGTCTCCCGACCTCAAATCTATCTTCGAATAGTAACACGACCCTTGCAACTGGTCGAATAAGTCATCTATGCGTGGAAGAGGATAACGGTTCTTCACCGTCACTTTGTTGAGTTCACGGTAGTCGATGCACATTCTGAACGTACCGTCCTTCTTTTTCACGAAAAGTACTGGAGCTCCCCAAGGCGAAGAGCTTGGACGAATGAAGCCCTTTTCCAAGAGCTCTTGTAGCTGCTTTGACAGTTCCTCCAATTCTGATGGAGCTAGGCGATACGGTGCGCGAGCTATGGGTGCTGCTCCTGGAGCGAGCTCGATCTGAAATTCAACCTGACGACGAGGCGGTAAGCCAGGTAAGTCTTCAGGAAATACCTGAGGAAAGTCACGTACGACTGGTATATCCTCCAGTCTCTTTTCTTTCGCCGATGCATCTGAAACAAGAGCCAAAATGGCTGTGTGACCCTTACGTAAGCATTTCTGAGCCTTCAAGAAAGAGATGATGCCATCCACTGCACCACTCTTGTCGCCTTGAACTTCGAGAGGTTCTTGACCAGAACGAGGAATGCGAATAATCTTCTCGCTGCATAAGATTTCTGCCTGGTGTTGAGATAACCAATCCATCCCAATCACGACGTCGAAGCTACCCAAAACTATGGGAATGAGATCGATAGAGAAAGCTTGACCAGCTAGGATAAGATTACAACCCTGAACTACGTGCGTGGCTTCTAGACTTTTACCGTTAGCTAACTCTACTACATGTTTGGTGGGTAAAAGTGTTGGTGCACGTTTTAGCAGTTGACACATTTTCACAGACATATAGCTTGTATCCGCACCCGAATCAAACAAAACAGTAACGTAAATATTGTCGAGGAGAAACTTACCCATAACCACATTGGGATCGTTCACTGCGTCGCCTCGACCTAGCACAAAAGCGCGTCCCCTAGCCTCGTTGCCATTATTGTTGTTGTTTCCCCCGTTGTTGTTATTCCCGTTGCCCTGATTGTTGTTGTTGCGGTTCTGATTCTGGTTCAACTGAGGGCAATCGCGTTTGAAGTGACCTTCAGCCCCACACTGGAAACATCCCCGGTTCCCACGCCGTGGCTGCTGCTGTTGCTGGTTCTGTGGAGCTGGTAGCTGAGGCTGCTGATTCTGATTCGCAGGCCGTGGACTCCTACAGTCTTTGGCCTCGTGACCCATCTTAAGGCACCTTTGACAACGACCCTTGTTACACGGGCCATTGTGATGTCTGTGGCAATTGTAACACTTAGGTTGGCTTCCCTGATATCTCCTCTGTCTGTGACCACCAGAGGATCGCTGACTGGGACTCTGATAGTGGTCAATCTTCTGCTGCTGAGCTTGTGGCTGAACAGTCGCTGAACCTTTACTAGAATCTCCATCCCATTTTCTTTTGCTTTCGCTAGTAGTAGCAGGAGTAGCTGAAAGAGTGACTGTAGCAGTAGCGTTGACACGCTTAGGCAGTTTATTCTGATCCACTGCCTGGTCGGTGATACGATGAGCGAGGCGTTGAATTTCCTGGATGTTGTCGAGATTAGCCGAGGTAACATGGCTCTGGATCTCTGGCGCCAAACCCCTGAGATACATCTCGATGCGCTTGTATGGAGGGTCCACCATAGTAGGACACAGAACGGCCAGCTCATTTGACCGTTTAGTATACGCTTCGATCTCTGATCCAACCATTTTCAAATTATACAGCTCGTCTTCCAACTTGTGAATATCTTCACGCGTACAATACTCCCTCTTGATAAATTCCTTAAAATCGTTCCAGGGTGTGGCGTTAGCAGCTGCCAACCCTAAGATCTGAACTTGGGCGTTCCACCAAGTCAGTGCTATTCCTTCCAAGGTGCCAGTGCAAACTTAACCTTGCGAACCTCAGGGCACTCGCACATTTCGAATACTGACTCTAGCTTTTCAAACCAGTGGAGGAGTCCCACTGCCCCCTCTGTGCCGCTGAAGGTACTTGGACGACAGTCCATGAAGTTCTTAAAAGTGCAAACTTGCTGCGCTGGTTGACCTATTGTGTACGAATAGGACGGGATTAAATACGAGAGTTAATGCAGGATCTAAGGATCCTAGTATGAATCTATACTACAGGGTATACTACCTGCTTGAGCAGCTGCAAGTGCCGCAGCAACTTGAGCTTGAACGAGAGCCTCTAGCTGGGCTTGTGTCATGTTAATTCTTCCAGACATGATCTTCATAGTAAAAAGTAACGTAAATGAAAGTGGTTCGCGAGTAGGGCGATGACAGAAAAGTGTAAGCACGTAGGGATTCTCATGCGATGACCAGGATCAAGCCATCAATCATATCAAACATAGCATTTAATCGTAATGGAAGTAATTAATGTAATTCATCATGACAGGATTGATGTTCCAAAACCAAACATTGTTCAAGTAGCGGAAGCATAGTAATGTAAACTCAAAATAGTTATAAGTTCAATTAACGTTCATGATCCGTATCCCACAACGACCTGCTCCTCCCTGTGCAAGCTCCCATAAAGTACCTAAGGTCCTGCAAGGCATGCAGCAAATAATCAACAAACTAGTTGAGCGAGTTCACAGAAAGTAAGTTTATAACATAGTGCGTAAGTTTAGCTAGTGGGGGCTTCCCATACTAGTACGTACTAAAGGTGGGGGCTTCCCAAACCTTGTGTTTATATTACCGGTGGGGACTTCCCACGTTTATCCTTACTAATGAGGGCTTCTCATCAGTGGTACTTACTAGACTAACTTCCAACCATGTGTTCTTCTTTACCCGAGAACAGGAATACGTACTGGGTCACGTAGGCTTTACGTGACGTGCCCTTCCCCGAGGACAGTGGTACGCGTTGGGGGCTACGTAGGCTTTACGCAGCGTGTCCTTCCGACCCGGAAGACAGTAGAAGGTATTGGGTTACGTAGGCTTTACGTAACGTGTCCTCCCGACCCGGGAGACAAATGGCAAATACGGGGTTACGTAGGCTTTACGTAACGTGTCCTGACTATCCTGAGGACGATGGTCTATAGTCTAGTGAATGCGTAAGTACGGGTAACTCTTTCAATATCAACATATCCAACCCAATTCCCAACCCGGGAATCCCATGCCTTGGCTGTGTGAACTCACCTTGGTTTGCTCGGCAGATACACAAAGAGTACAGGTAAGCTAGTAAATGGTCAACCACGTCCTATCATGGTTATAATACAAGTCAGGTTTTGACTTCACGTAATGCACGTATAAAACATACAAGTTAACATATTCGAGCACTTATAGAACATGGTAACACTTAGTAGTCAAGAGCATACTTGTGCGTTCTAATCTTGGCCCAACATAACCCGGCCCAATATATATACCGCATATTAAACTTGTGCGATCCAATGTCTAAGCCCAAAAGTCAATCAACCCAAATAACATTCAACCAATTCATATAACGGCCCAATCTAAACAGTCCAGATTCTCAATCGGCCCAAATAATCATAGCAGCCCAAACATCAATTGTGAAAACAGTCCAATTACTTGGCCCAATCTATTGGGCCCGTGATAGTGCAAGGTCCAAACAATGTGTGTGCGGGCATAACAGGCCTCGAGTCGCAACTAATGATCTCGAGTCGCAACCGGGTTACGAGTCGCAACAGGTGGTCACGGCTCATCATGGTCTGGTTACGAGTCGCAACGGGACTCGCAAACATGGTTTCGGCTCGTGCTGTTATGGTCTCGAGTCGAGACTGTGGGTTCCCGACTCGCAATCTGGGTCGCAACCAAGCGTGTAACAGCTTTCCTGATTTCATGCAATTCAGTTACAACATTTATGCAATTCAATTATCGTTGTCAGTTTCCAAAAATCAATCAACAACTAATAGTTTACCATTCAAGAAATCATCGATCAAACAGGGTTTTTAACACTAAATCCGTACGAACCCTCATTCACAACCACATGAACAACATATCAAAACCTTGAATAATTATCCTGATTTAACAACATGAAGCCGGTTTAAAACATCACAACAATCAAACATCATATCTAATTCAAGTGACAGAAGCATATTTGCCGATTAATATCTATCCGGTACTAATCGTCTAGTCTAAATCATTCCAGCCGAGAACATATACATTCGGTTCTAGTTAGGATCATAACATCATCACATAAAATCACTAACATACAATCAATAATATCACACGGATCATACATAACACCATCAAACATACTAACATCATACAAACAATCCAATAATCCATAATCAAAGCATCATTTAACAAGCAATTTAATAACAAACACTAACCGGATTACGAGTAGTAAGGATGATCCGAGTAGTGTGGATCTTGTGCCGTCGGGTTCCAAGTAAAACGAGAGAGAGAGCCTAGGGTTGTGTGTGTTATGTGTTTCGTAACAATAATGAGAATCAACCCTTACCAAAAGGTTTTGTGTTTGCGAGTGGGGAGTGGGCCGAGCCCACCCGGCTGCCTAATGGGTCCGTGAACAAGGTGTGGCCCAAAGGGATTGTGCACTCGATTGTAGTGTTGTGCGATCGGACCAAGTTGTGCGGTTTGGGTTCGTGTAACATTCACATAACATACATACACATAAGGCACATAACATCATAACATTCAATTAATAACGTTCTCATAACCATGTATCGTTACACAAAGTAAGACTAAAGTCCGAGTTGTCACAAACATGTTTACCTATCAACAAACTTACACTTGAACATTTTGCTTAAACACATGAACATTCCTATAACATGCTTGTATACGTGATGGCTTGATACTTTAAATTTGGGTGAAACTTATGTGTTGAATTTATCATTAACTTCGTACGAGCCAAACCGTGACATATGTAGCGCTATAGGATTAACGACCCGCCCTTTATCATCGGTAATGTCATGAGCATATTGCGTTTCCTTGGTTTGATATGTTAGACACATGCCATGTTTAAATGTTTATCTTGAATCACATGCTTGCTATGAGGAATTGTTCAAAACTTATCTTTTGCTATGTATGTATGAAACTTGTATACTCGCCTTTGCTTTTGCATTGAATTATTTTAAACATGTTACAGGTTGATGAGGACGATGCTAAGAAAAGAAGTAGCGTTGATGCCTAGATACACATATAGACGTTAGGGTTTAATATGTTGTATCAATTTTGTTATGTTATCATGTTATTTTTGTTAAACTTGTTGTATTTGAATTTCTTGTAATGTTGACAATTCATCTTATGAAATGAAATCGGATTATTTAAATACTTGTCACAATTATTAGCGTTATGATGTCTCGAGCAATCTTCACACTTCGTCTCATCCCGATGTTTCTGCCATTGGTTGGGGTGTGACAGATTGGTATCAGAGCCATAACTATAGGGAATTAGGAAAAGTAGGAATGCTTTAGCCTAGTCTATAGTTTTAGAGCCTTATTCTTATGTTTTACTTGAAACTACTTGCATGCTACCTTATTTGCTCTTATTCATTCTCTTTTGATCTTTTAAGCATATATGACACTTATGTGTTAACACTTGACATGCTATACTTGCTTTATTATGTGCTAATACATGTTTTATTGTCCCACTCATTATGTGCTATTCTTAATATGCTTCATTGTGCATTTATATTTGTTGTTTATTCCTTTAACATACTCTTTCCCTCATGCATTTTACTCGACTATTCTAAATCCGTAAACACTCGAGACGAATTCACCAAAATAGGCGTGAAACCCACAATTTGGTGAATGACTCACAATCTACCTATTCTTCTTTTTACACGAGATATCGCCAATAAGCTAGGAGTGAAATCCACATCTTAATGGTAAATCTCAAATTTCAAATTCTAGTGGACCCTCGTCAATATGTCGAAATTAAATTTTGACCCGACGAGTACCAACCACACTTAGGATACGAAATTGTCAAGTTAGGGGTGAAACCCGCACCTTGTCGACTAGTTCCACTCCTTGATATTTTGTTTTTCATAAATCCCGCTAAGTCTCGAAATTTCGATTGATTTGGGACATGTAGTAACCGGAAGGGTAAATACCGTTAACCGACTTGTCGGCGAGAGTATTTTACCTATTAGGCCAAAGCATGCTCCTAAAATTCGAAAGACTTTTCGACCACTTTGGTTAGTCAAAGTGCCGTTTTGGAACCATCCAAATTTTGATCAACATGTGTTTCTAATATTTATTTTATACGATGCAATCTTTCAAACTCGAGTATACTTTCGATATTCTCTTTTCATGCACACAACATATTGAACCTTTACCATACATTTATATATATGCATGATTTCATATAATATAATTTCATATTCCTTGTAACGACGAGTGGAGACATATCATTAAGATTGGAGTGATTTCCTTACCTTGACGACTAACTCCACTCCCCTTTTTCTTAAAAAAAAAAAAAACGACATCACCAACGAGTTAGGGGTGATTCCCTTACCTAGGTGATCGTTACCAAAACGTCTCTTCAAAATATCTTATTATGCAAACTCGATCATATTTTATACCCAAATTGTTTATCATTATTCAAAATACCCACTCATACCGATTTCAAAATGCATTGTTTTATCAAACGTACTTCTTATTCTACAATCTATTTTCACTCAACTCATATACACGAAATTCATAATCATGTCTTAAAACGTTTTATTGCTCGAACTTCAAAACCTTACGAAATGCTACCTATCAATTTAATCGGCTCAATGAAACTCTTGCCCATGAACTTCATATTCGACTTAATCACTAAAACATGCTCACCTTCTACTTTTAATCAAAATCCAACCAACCTTTCTCAAATACTTATAAGATCTTATAGAAGTTATATGATTGTTTTACCAAATACCCTTTTCAACATCAACAAATCATTTGTTAATTTTTTTTAATCACTAAGTCCTTTTGCTAAATTTCTCTTCTAAGGATCCTAGTTTTCACAAGAACCTCCTAAATTCATAATTTCTTCTTTGATGAAACGAACTTACTTTTTAACGAAAACCTTTTTTTCTACACCAATTTACAAACACGTGGGCAAGAAGACTTCATAGGGACCGACCATTTTTCGGATTACGTAAACCCTTTTAAACAAAATTAACATTTCCATTCATTACAAAATACGATATGCATGACCAATAAGTACTTTATATCCTCTTACATATGCAAACTATATTCTACATTTTTAAACCAAGCCCAATCTAAATTTGATTCAATAAACTCAACGTTTCGTTTAAACAACTATACATGCATGTCATCATACACGTTTTGTCGCTTCATCGCAACAATTTCACTTATATCGTTCGTATCTACATACTCAACCTTTTGAGCACTCTTACATACGTAACTTTGTTATGTTTCAATTAATACTATATACGTAATCAATAGTATTTGTACTCACCCTCTCACTCATATTCATAACAACACATTTTATGCTTATACTTGTAATCGTATTCATACTTGTACTCATTCGTTTTATGATTTTAATTATATTTATACGTTTCATGCTTACACGTATACTCATACTACGCGTACGTTTGATACCCATACTTACGTGTATATTCATACTTAAACTTATACTTATGCTCGTAATTTTGCTTATACTCATGATTCATACATTCGTACCTATACGTGAGCGTAACCTGAGGGATTCGCTTGCGTGGGTCCCACACATACTTAAACATGGACTTGCTTATATACCATATTCTTGTACGTACACATTCTAAACTTTTTATGTATACCCCGATTCATACACAACTAGTACAAGCTATGCGGATCATGCGACGATCAAGATAATCGCGGGTGCACACGGGATTATAGTGATTGGCTCATGAAAAACCATAGAGTGTACTACTGTGTATGGTAAGACACGGAACGTAACATGACACCGAACACGAAACGGACGTAATGTGGTCAAAACATGGTGGATACGCCGCTGGTACTTCCTATACATAAGTGTTTCACCATGTTACCAAACCATCGTAAAACGTGCCATGAGAAATTCAGTGTTTTGCAGACCCTTTGACCTAATACAAACTTTAAATAACTCACAAACGCATTATATTCGATTATCCATGACGAAACTTCATTTTTAACACGCTACTTTCGTCTATCTAATACTTATATCATTCATATACTTGCAATCATTTAGTGTCAATTGTTCACCCCATACTCCTATTATTCTCCATTATCCTTTCTTTCATATGAACCCCGTTCGCAATCAAGCTTGTTTAAACATTCAAATCCTAACTTATCTCATTACCTTTAAAACCGCCTTCCTATTCTTTATTCTTATGTAAATGTACTTAGTATACCTTTAACGCGTTATTCAAAGTACCAAACCTTTTCGTTACTCTCAATAAACAATTTTTACGAAAATGTGATTTTATACTATCCTTTAGACTCCCCATGCAAACTACCACACTTTTCATCAAAATACTAAACGCATTATACGAAAGTTATACTTCTTGGATATCATATTTTAAAGATACCTCTCCATTCTGGGACATTCAAACTTATTTAAACTCCTTTGCCTATGCGCACGCATACACGTTTTACCTATGCTTAAACGCCTCAACTCATTTTAGTCAAACAAATTCCTATCCTATCGTTCTTCAAAATTTCCTACTTTTCTAAAAGTTTCAAAACTACCAAGTCTCGATTCTTTTAGCCAAAATTCTTTTTCTCCAAGGTCTTCCTCTTGAATAAATTTCGGGACGAAATTTCCTAAAGGAGGGGAGACTGTAACGCCCTGCTTTTTCATACTTTCCATAATTAGAAAGCTCGCCTTGTAATGCTATTTTTGGAAATCTTGTATTATTGTAGTCGTCTTATCGTTGTAAAATCCGAGACTTGGATCATAAATAAAATTCGTATTTCTTTAAATTCACCATCTACATATTCATACATGTTCATACGTTCGAATTCATTGTACATCGAATCCTTATCTGTAATTCATACTTATACGATACTTATTCACGATGCATGTCCATGCTTGTCCTTATATTGTTGATACCTAAAAACCCCTAATAATATGCTTATTTATACAATGGTTAATCATCTAATATGTGACATATACTTGTCACTTACAAACATGTTACATACTTGTGCATTACACTTTTTACCTAGTTAAATCATGTTTTATTTCCTATTTCACCTTGTTACAAGTTAGGGAAACATTGTTGCATATTATTACACAACTTAATTAACAAAATTACTCATTATAATGTTCTAAAAATAAAAAAAAAAAATAAAGAAATATGGCAGCCCCAATTCAGCAAAATTCAGCCCCATATAGTTGGGTTTTGTGGGCTAGTTTCAAGGTGTAACCCCTTCTAAACACTTCCAAATCCCAACCCATTGAAACCCTAATCCTTCCCCCTATAAATACCACTTATAACCAGCCTCCCTACCACTTTTGCAACACTAAAAACTCTCAAAACATCCTCCAAACCGTAGCTGAAAGCAAGGGTTCGAGCAGATTGACACCCCTTCACGAAAATGAGCATAACTCACTCAATTCTTATCCGATTCACTCGATTCTTTTTCATACTACTTTGTATTGACCTTATCTACGTTTCCATGGGTTTTTCACAGTAAATAAGTCCCTGGAACTCCAGAAAAAAGGCTCCAAAGTCCACTGATTGTTTTTGTTTTCATGAAATCCTTGTTATTTCTTACCAAACTTGAGTCTATCTCATCTCAAACCTATGTCCTAATCCTTACAACACTTTAGTGGTTGGTTAGGCTTAAAAACAAGGTTGAGACACTTAAAAATCAGAGGATTAAACCTCATAAACTTTGTGTTTTGTTTAGGGTTTTTAACCCACAAGTCATGTCAAACTTTGTCTTTGATACATGAGTGATTATGGAACAACTTGGGTTGTCCAAACATAAAATCCTCACATGATTTGATGATTTCTCTTAGTTAGTGTGTATATTTCTTATTCTTTATTGTATGTTCATGACCCTCCTTGGTTGTTTTTACATCAAGTGTAGTGGTGAACACATAGAGGTGCCTAAATGGAAGACTTGATCTTCCTACCTCCTACATGATTTCTATAACATTTAGAGGTACCAAAATGAAGATTTTAATCTTCTACCTCATGCTTGAACTATTGGACATATATTATATAACCTAAACATATTATTCGAATAATCGAATCTTTGATGATGAACTAGTGTTCATATGTCGGGGTACTAGATTACATCATCCTAGACTATGATAACTTGTCACGATTCTAATGGAACCTTGTTCCATGAAAACATCTAAACTCCTTCGAGTTTCCTAGTGTCAAGAACAAGCATCATATGTACTAAATGATTATTTTCCATGTTATTCTCATATCTTATTTTTATGTTGTTTTAAACACCGAATCTCGACTCTAAACATACTTGAACTTTAACCCTTATACATTCGGACTCTAAATCTCTAAACAATTGGATAATCGGAAAGCATATGCAAGCCTTGTGAGTATACTCGTATTTCCCCTTTTTACTTTTATCACTTTTGGGGTGTAACATGTTTACCTATCAACAAACTTACACTTGAACATTTTGCTTAAACACATGAACATTCCTATAACATGCTTGTATACGTGATGGCTTGATACTTTAAACTTGGGTGAAACTTATGTGTTGAATTTATCATTAACTTTGTACGAGCCAAACCGTGACATATGTAGCGCTATAGGATTAACGACCCGCCCTTTATCATCGGTAATGTCATGAGCATATTGCGTTTCCTTGGTTTGTTATGTTTGGCACATGCCATGTTTAAATGTTTATCTTGAATCACATGCTTGCTATGAGGAATTGTTCAAAACTTATCTTTTGCTATGTATGTATCAAACTTGTATACTCGCCTTTGCTTTTGCATTGAATTATTTTAAACATGTTACAGGTTGATGAGGACGATGCTAAGAAAAGAAGTAGCGTTGATGCCTAGATACACATATAGACGTTAAGGTTTAATATGTTGTATCAATTTTGTTATGTTATCATGTTATTTTTGTTAAACTTGTTGTATTTGAATTTCTTGTAATGTTGACAATTCATCTTATGAAATGAAATCGGATTATTTAAATACTTGTCACAATTATTAGAGTTATGATGTCTCGAGCAATCTTCACACTTCGTCTCATCCCGATGTTTTCGCCATTGGTTGGGGTGTGACAATATTAAACTATACTTTAGTAAACAATAGCATATCAAACTATGCTTTAGCAAAACAGTATCACGTTGGTAGTATACCACGATTTGGTAATACATTCAAACCTTAGTGCATCAAACTACACCTTGGAGACTATAGAAATGCCACAAAGGCAATTCTATTCGGTTAAAACTTTGGTTTCTGACATTCCATACAACAGGAATGGGATGTCTAGTCCTATAGCGCTATAACGTACTACCAATCGGCTTGATCATTGTTAATGAATGTATGAGTAACAATATGAACGAACAAATAGTCTAACAAACTTTGAAAATCAGTGTTTTAGCCATGGACAATAGTTCAATTCGTGAAAAGATAAGTACTACGCATATGTAATCATATAATTGAAATCATGAAAATAGTGTATCGGCACATATGAATCACCCCAAAACATTGAAAACGTAAAAGAGGGGACTATGTACTCACTTGAGATGACAAGTATCCTTGATTAAGTGTCCTAACAAAGCTCGAGAGATCAAGGAATCAAGTGGTACCTAGTATGGAATCACTATGTTAAATAATCGGATCCTAATTCGGGAGATATGATAGAATGAAGTTCTACAAATCAAATGAGTATTGGAACTCATATGGCATGATTTAATAGACCTAACATTCTGATTAGAAAGTTATCCTAAGTGCTTTTGACCCGTTTCGACTCGTTAAGGTAGTTTAAGCTACTTTAACGCGTCGTTTGCGTAAAACTAAGGTCGGATGGTTATCTATGTCCTATGTTAAGCCTTACATGCCCAATTATGTTTAAATATGTTACTAAATCAATTTAGATGTCAAAGACTTGATCACATATGCAAAATAGGAATTTGTGCTCAAAAAGGGCATTTTGGTCATTTCCAATGGGCATATAAACGATTTAATGGATAACTAACCAACCTCTGTGATCATAGGTATAACCTCAGTAGGTTATTCCCTATGCAACTATAATCACTAAATAAGTTTGGTCGGATCCTAATGATCGACCAAACGGGTCGAGTTCGAAAGTCTAAGCGGTTGTCGAGACCGCTTAACTTACGACCCTAAACAAGCACTAAATTAGTAGTGACGAGTTAAACATGTTAACATGTTTAACTAAGTTAGAAAACTGATTTGGTATCAAAACAAAGGGTTTTGATACCCGAAAATAGTTCCGTCGCAAAATGCGCATAAATATGCATTTTGACCGAAACTTTGACTCGTCACTACGCCTAGTCAACGTGGTAATCAGTAGGTATAATCGATAAGGATTATAACCATCGCGATTACAATCACGTTGCAAAGTTCAATTGAACTTTGATTTGACCAATTGATGGTCAAAATCGAAAGTCAAACTGTTAGTCAAACTATTTGACTTTTAGCTCTAAATGGCTGAAAATAAAGACTAAGCCATGAAAGAACACTTACAAGGCTCTATGGCTGAAAGATTGAACTATGAGAACTCAGGTAGGTGGCTCCCAATGATGGAATCCTCCACTTAGATTTCAAGAATGAATGTGAGCAATGAAGGAGGTGAAATGGATGGGTATTTATAGATGTGGAGGTGTTACAAGATCATTACATGTGTTTATCTAGTCCCCAAGCAATGAATCTTGACCATACAAGTGTTATGGACAGCTAGCATTACTTGGAAAGTTGTTTACTTACACAAAGGAAATTGTATAAAAGGCCCTCAAAAATCATGCAGCAGCTGAAAATCAACTTGCTGCCAAATATAACGCGTCGCATGCCGTGATAGTAAGGCCCCTAGGCCGTCGCGCGACGCTAGCACACATGCTGAAGTTTCAGAAATGTACACTTTCAGTCCCTGCACACAATAACTTGCGTATTTGACGTATTTAACCTCCGTTAAGCCATTTTCAAGGCTCTACAAGGTCGTCAAAGTATAGGGGACTCAAAATATGCTCGGAAATATCATGGATGTCGGTTCGTTTGGTCATACGATCGCGTTATTCGGTTAATTACGACGAAATTCGAATGGACGCGAAAACGATCCAAATTAAGCGACGAATGGTATTTTTGCATTCCTATCACTAAAATAAAAATATTTTAGTGACTACAAAAATTTTTGGATGTCCGGATGGGGTCTGAACGTAAGATATGCGCGTAAATGCAAACATACGCTGCTTTTGACGCTTTTAGTCCCTGTGATCAAATAAGCGCATTTTCGCATACTGAACCACTCAAAGCTTATTTCTAAGCTATGTTAAGATTATTTATGGTATATTTAACTTATGATCAAGTTCCGGAATGTATGTTTCCATACGAAACGGCAGACTTTTGCAGTTTGACGCAAACAGTCCCTGTGATCGAATAAACTTGTTTTTGCCATACCAAACCCTTCAAAACTTATTTCTAAGTTATGTAAAGGTTATTAAGGTGTGTTAAGCTTATGTCACTATTCCGGAGTGTTTGTCACGTTAAACTGATTACGTTTGCATAACAGTTTGCGTATAACATTCCAGAAAGCGATTTAGAGGTCGAAATCGAACAAGAATTGATATGTATAAATGTCATATGTAATTGTACAAATCCCGAGAATGAAACACAGGATTTCATTGGATTTGTATTTGTATGATGGTTGTAGAGGCACATGTGACACCCCAAGGTTTCAAGGTCCTTCCTCTATGTATTGCTTATTTCACAATCCTGTTTTGAGCGGTATCCTGTGCGTTGTGTCAAAATGTTTAAAGGCTTAGACTTAGCATGTTTAGTTGTAACTTTGGATATTGCACACACATGAATCATCAAGGATCCGAACCAAGTTTCGTCAACTGAGTTTCGTCAAAGATGTCACACCCCCAAAATCCACACGCGGAGTACCACCGCATGAGGGCGTGACATGACCAGGATCAAGCCACCAATCATATTGAACTTATATGTGTAACAACTGGCAAATAACTGGTAATTCCGTACAATCTAATCGCTATTTATATTTCTTAATCTCATGCATTTAGCGTAATTTAATTATGAAACAGTGTCGTTAAGTGGATAACAGTGTTAGGACAAGAAAACAAAGCTAAAACATATGTTGGTTTTAGTCGTAAGGCGAAACCAAACAAGCAATGTCCTAAAATTGTTGGTAAAAAGTGTCGCGAGCACTATTCACGGTTACACTATTCATGCCAGCAAACCGTGAAATCAGACCGAAATACTGAAAAACGACACTCGGATAACATAACTGAGTCCATTTATATAAGAAAACATTATTGTGAAAACACATCTTGCAAAGAAACAAGACTTTCCGGTATAACGCCCTAATTGCAAAAATGTCTATTTTGGCTCAAAATATAGCATTTTAACGCGTCCGAACCTATAACAAAGCATTTCCGGGACTTCGGAATAATGTCAATTGATGAAAAATATACTAAAACAATAAGATGATATCAACGGAATGTTCATAATCGCAAGTTTCCGGCGTTACGTCGCTATGCACTAAACTAGTCCGTTAGCGACTCGACGAATTAGTAGGCGACATTTTTGGTCACGAAATAAGCAAACGAAGAATCTAGCGAGCTAGTTAAGCTAAATTTGGGACTCGGAATCACTTCATACAACTTTCGAATGCAAGAAAACAACTTGCGGAATTTCTTGTCGGTACGACATAAAAGTACCGTAAACGAGCCGACGACGAAACGAAAAGCGTTCTAAGCATCAAGACATAAATTTTACTAGTTTGGGGAACTAGTTAACATTCCTTAACACCCTAATCAAATGACCATATCCTACTTTACCTAGTAAATATAGTTACCAAAATAATTACACTTAACACCTTATATATAAGTAAAAAAAAAAAAAAAAAAACATAAAATCTTCATTTACATCCTTAAGAATTCGGCCATCATGGAGGGCCCACAAGCCTTCTCAAATTAGATTATGCATGATGAAATAAGGATAAGGAAGTGTGGTTTACTAGATTTTATGTTGACTTGTTAAAAGATCATGTTAGATTTTAATCAATCACCACCAATTTCCCTTAACATTTTTCACTTCAAAAAAAAAAATTTCCAACACTCCTTTCCTTCCCCTTCTTACTCTCGGCTAATAACACACATTCACACATCCATTTAGTTGAACCTTAAATCACCATTTCAAGCTTATTAAACCCCATTCCAAGATGAACTAGCAAGATGGGAGACATGGAAGCTTATTTTGGAGCATAGTATTTCTCAAAAGCTTCATTATTTCCATTTCATCTTCATCCTAGATCTCCCCTAGCTTAAGTGCTAGTAGTAAGAACTCTAAACTTTACTTTTTAGTTTATCATGTTATGTTATTTATAAATGTACAAGTAAGAATTTCATCTTGAAACTCAAAATATATATAATAAACTACAAAATTAACATGCTAAACATAACCAACTATATATTATTTGTGTTGATCCTGATGTTTGTGGTAGTGTAGATTATGTTAGATAATGTGATCTTACCATATTATGTAAAAAATACAATCTAAACATGAATATGTTTAGATTAAGCAAGATCACCATCTTAAACTTTATGAACTTCATATAAAAAAAGTGATTTTAAATATGTATAAAGTCATTAATGAACTTAAAAGTTTGACTTTTAAACTAGTGAACTTGTGATATAACATAAACTAGGTTATATAAAAATTTGAAACTTGTGGATGAATCTAAAAATATATTTATTTTAGTGGTTTTAGAAAATATACATATAAGCAAGTTATACAAAAGAATGAAAAAAGGGATGATCACAAGAACATAAATTTTTTTTAGGAAACTTGTCAAATATATATAAACAAGTTCATAAAGATTTGAAGATGGTTGTGTGGATACCATGCTTAAAAGTTATGTTTTGGAACTTGTTTTGAATTGATGACGATTTGGAAATTAATTTGGTGATTTAAACGCGTTTTTTTTTATAACGTGGGAAACGTCATAGTTTTAGGGGAAACTATGGCGAATTTTTATAAAAATCTAATCGCGATTAAAGAGGGGATTAAAGGGTGATTAACAATGTTAAACGCGATTAATGGTTTTAAACGTCATTTCGGAAGCTTTGATGAGAATAGTTAAGCCTCAAATATTCAAGAGTCTTTATAAACTTAAACATATATTTTCGCAAAATAAAAGGGTGAAAATAATAAGAGTGTGTAAATATAATTTTTGACAAAAAAAATTATATATTTTGGAAACTTATCAATTATATGTATTTCTTGCTATGTGTATGTACATAGATACTTTTAGGGTGATCAAAATTATACACTCATAATTACAAGAAATACTTGTATGCGACAAGTATAAAAAGACACCAAAAAATACATATACATGTTTCCTACATGTTCCAATGAAATGCTATTAAAACGGATGAATGAACGAAATGGTCGAAACAGTAATACATAACACTCGACGGCGATAAAACGAGCGTATAGTCACCGCGGGAAACTACTACGACATTTGGGCGACTCTTCGACGCGGAAATATACCTATAAAGCCACCACGACGACACGTCTAAAAATAAGATATTTTTAGAACGCTTAACGAATACAAATATATACTACCGATAACAAAATCCAGAAAGTTGAAAATCTATAAAATTACTAAGTATTTATTTTAGGACATGAACATATTTAAAAGTCCTATACTTAGTAAAATTTGGATAAAAATGCAAGATTATTAATGGACTCACAAAACTAATTATGGGCATGGCCCAATAACAATAAATCATGGGCTAGGGCCCAATAACATAGATGACATGGGCTCGGCCCAATGACATGGGCTCGGCCCAATAACATGAGCAAGGCTCAATGGCATGCGTGCACTGCACGAGGACGTGTGAAGAACGACGCCGATCACACATAAGTCAATACACATGGAATACATGAATACGCTTATAAATTCGATACGAATAGAATACATGTATACACATAACAATCGAGCGAGTAAACTATCAACGCTTTAAAAAAATACAAAGTTGTTCCAAAGATGACAGATGAAAACACAATAAAGAATTCAAGATGAACAACTTGTACGAGGTCCGAAAGACCTAGTGTCTAACGAGATTAGTACACATGTAGGTTATTGACGTACGGACGCTCACTTCAATATCATATTACACGGAACGCAAATTTGTGAGTTCATGTCCCTCCTTTCACTGATTTCAATGTTTTGTTTTCAAAAACATCGAGGGGAAATACATGCTAAAACTATTGGTATGTTAGTTACGGAGTAGAAGATAACATGATCAATGTGCATAAGTAGGATGATGACATTAGTAACCATTAATCACATAGTGACCAAGGTGCAAAAGGTGTAGATCTATTGGGCTTGAGGCACGCCCCACTCCTAGTTGTTAACCGTGGAGTGCTTTTGTGATCCCAAATGATAACAAAGTGTTCTCGGTTTGGTTATTTACTTATGGCACATTATGTCAGGGGCTCGCTACCCACTGATAGATCCTAAACAGACTCCATGAATGAATCAGAACATACCGTGATTACAAGATAACATTTACAAGTTTTTATATGATAACAAATACTGCATGAACTCGCTCAACTTCTTGTTGACTTTTTAAAACTACATGTATTTCAGGAAACAGGTCTTGAGCCGGTGATTCACTATGGGATTCGGGAAAACAAATGACAACGATGGCCACTTTTGGAGGGTTTGTCTTTTATATCCCAACTTCGTATGGGTATATAGGGGACAAAACCTCATTATGTTTTATGTCAGAAAACTAACTTTTGTTATGTGTAAATAACTTAGAACTATGCTATGTCAAACGTTGTTGAAACTTGGAAACTATGTTGAAAACTTGTAATCTTTTGTTGAAAACTATATATATCTATGGCATCGTTGTTGGTTCATGTTGTTAATACATTTGGATGCAATGATTACCTTTCTTACGTCACACACAATACGCTTCCGCTACTAGCAGGGTGTGACAGATTGGTATCAGAGCTCCGATTGTAGTGAACCAGGGAAAAACTTTTATTAAAGTTTGGTCTACAATCACCAAAGGGCTCTCACATGAAAACAAAGTCGATAACATTACAAAAGTGATTTCGAAAGTAGGACAAAATGACAAAAGGTTTTCATTGTGTCACCATAACCTGAGGATCTATCACGCGGGCTCAATCACTAGTAACGAATATGGATCAATACATGGATAGTCGATAAGGAATAGACTTGAAAACACTAAGGCTTACATGTGAAACATGAGAACAAAATATTGCATGAGATATATAGCGATTGCATGGAATGTATCATGAGTAGTAATACATTTTTTTTTCTAACAAACATACATGCATATTGTACGGTTTATTTGCCAGGATCGATGTCTTCATCTTCTTCTTCGGACCTTTCAGAGGTGGATCCGATGCTGGTAGTGTCGGATGACGAGTATGGGCCAGACATCATCATCATATCGTCGGACGACGAGTCCGAGCATGATGTATCTTCAGACGACGACTACATGTTGGATGATTTCCAACCTTTTGCTCTTGTAGCTTTTGGGGAGGATCCCGTCCCACCTGAGGACGACGTGCTGGCCATGCCGCAGCTCCTTCATGGTATTATTATCTACGGCCACCCGGAGGGTGAGCATATGATTGTGCATCTGCCTGAGCCACTAGCTGCTGTTCCGTTTGTTGATCTCGAGGACGACGATGATGTCGACATCCCGGTGATACATGTCGAGCATCTTGACGATGATCTTGGTGACGGAGAGATTCATGACATTGTTATTCTCGAGTTGCCCTCTCCTGTTGTGTCTGTTGTTGATATTTCGTCTACAGCGTCTAGTGTTGCTCCCTCTACTCACACCCCTGCATCATCCCCTGATACCGTACTACCCGCCCAGACTGCTGTACCACCTACCCCCTCTATTGACCCCATGCGCCTACCAGGATTCCCACACTCCATGTATCCCCCACCTCATTACCAGTCTGGACCATCATCATATCAGCCGATGTCTAGTACACCCCAGGACCCCTATGCTGCGGGACCATCTCAGCCCGCCGGACTTGCCTCTGACTATGCTAGACTATATGCCGAGATACCCCCACCAGGCATGGACCCATCTGACCCTTATCATCCTTCCCACTTTTCTCCGACTACCATGGTGGATAGGATGATATCCTATGACATCCAGTTTACCATACTCTTCCGTAGGGTTCGAGAGCTTGATGCCCAGTTAGCTGCGGTCCTTGCCGCTATCACACCACCACCACCTGCATCACCACAGCCACCATTACCAGTGTCACCCCCTCCATCACCCCCACCACTACCACAGTCACCACCCCCTCCATCTCCGCACTAGTAGTCTGTCGGTTGCATGTTGGTCTCATGTTAGTTTTATGTATATAGCTATCTTTTGGGGAGACCATCACTTTTGTGAAGACCAAGGCATATGAAGATCAAGACTTTTGAAGACAACTGGAAGACATGAAGATGCAATGTAGTAGAAAATCTTACTTTTGTATTATGACTTGTACTGACTAGGGATATGTACCCCTAAGTCCTTTTGATCTTCATGAACAAATGTAACAAGTTGTCGTTATGTATAAAAGTATGTTTTCTGTATTTCACATTGTGTTTCTTTTATGTTGTGGTTGATATTATGGTGATGATATTGTGGTTGATATTGTTATGACATGGTGGACTTATGGTTGATGTTATGTTGTGGCATGATGTTTTCTACATGTTGAGCTATACGACCATTGTGATGATTGGTGTGTTCATGTATGAACGTGATTGTGTGGTTATATCATGTACATTTATATACATTTCTTATTTATATAAACCCGATGTGTTTATATATATATTTGACAATATTTATTATTAAATACTTGTCTAATGGAGATTGATATTTTATCTAGAAGACAATGCCGCCTCGCCGTAGAAACACAAACGCGAACCGACTGCCGACAACACAAGAGGAATTGAACGAGCGCATTTCCCAAGCAATTGCTCAATACGAAGCTAACCGCACTGAACAAAGCGGTGGAACGGGAGGTACTACTGGAGGCAACCCTCCAACTGGTAATGCTTGGTTAATCTTTAACCTATGCGATGATTTTATCTATTCTAGTCGTGCTCTTGACACTCACTCTTGAATTTGTGCATATGGTAATTTCAGGTTGCACTTATAAGCAGTTCTTAGACTGCAAACCTCTAAATTTTGATGGTACGGGAGGTGCGGTTTCCTTCGTACGCTGGACTGAGAAGACCGACTCAGTTATTCGAATGAGCAAGTGCCCTGCGGAACAGAGGGTTACTTATGTCACCGGACTATTCATCGATGGGGCACTATCATGGTGGAACCTCCAGGTACAAACAAAAGGCGAAACCGCTGCGTACGGCCTGACTTGGGAGGAACTAAAAGAATTGATGAGGAAAAAGTATTGCTCAAGGTCAGAAATCCAGAAGCTAGAAACGGAATTCTGGAACTTAAAAATGATTGGTCCAGATATTGCGGGTTACACGCAGCGATTCCATGATTTATCTCGTGTGGTTCCATACTTAGTGGAACCCGAATTCAAGAGGATCGAGAGGTACATTTGGGGACTTGCCCCTCAAATTCTAAGTATGGTCACCACTTCTAAGCCCAAGGAGATTGGGGAAGCAATCGATTTGGCTGTAGCACTTACCGAGGAAGCACTGCGTCAAGGAAAGTTTGATGAGCCTGGGTCGAACAAAAAGGAAACTGCTGTGGAAGCTTCGGGCTCCAATAAAAGGAAGTTTTCTCATTTTAAGAAAGGTACTCGGGGAAAGAACAATAACGGTAAGGGGCAAAACTCGAAAGAAGTCAAAGAGACATAGGCATATGTTACCACTACCACCAACAACCCCGGCAAGAAGTCTTACACTGGGACTGCACCAAAGTGCAATAAATGCCCCTTCCACCACTACGGGGAGTGTCGTGGTCCCAAGTGTGGCAAATGTGGTAGGTTTGGGCATCGCACCGAAGTGTGTCGGGGTACGAATACCAGGGACCAAGGTTGTTTCAATTGTGGTGACAAGGGACACTTCAAGAAGGATTGCCCGAAGGAGATTCAAGCTCGGGGAAGAGTATTTGTGATAGGAGCTAAGGAGGCTCGCCAGGACCCGAATGTGGTCACCGGTACGTTCCCTATCAATGATCACTTCGCATCTATCCTTTTCGATACAGGAGCAGATTATAGTTTTATTTCTAAGGAATTTAGAGATATACTTGGGGTAGAATCGAGCAAATTAAATATTCCATATTCGATTGAATTAGCTAATGGTGAATTAGTAGAAACAGGGGAAATCATAAAGAAATGTACCTTAGAGCTGGGTGAACGAAAGTTCGACATAGATCTCTTACCAGTTCCGTTAGGTAGTTTTGATGTCGTTATCGGTATGGATTGGCTATCCGATAATCGAGCCGAAGTCATATGTCATGAGAAGATCATACGCATCCCCCTGCCCGATGGAGAACATTTGCTAGTACACGGGGAGAAACAAGACACGCCGCTACGAATCATCAGTTGCATGAAAGCTCAAAAATGCTTGAGGAAAGGATGCATTGCCTTTCTTGCTCATGTCGTTGACAAGAAGGCCGAGGAGCGTAAGGTGAAAGACATCCCTGTGGTAAGGGAATATCCCGAAGTCTTCCCAGAAGACTTGCCGGGACTGCCACCACACCGACAAGTGGAATTTCATATCGATCTGGTGCCAGGAGCAGCACCGGTGGCAAAAGCTCCATATAGGCTCGCGCCCTCGGAGATGCAGGAATTATCTACTCAGCTTCAGGAGTTGCTTGACAAGGGATTCATTAGACCGAGTTTCTCACCTTGGGGAGCTCCGGTGCTATTTGTCAAGAAGAAGGACGGAACCCTTCGAATGTGCATCGATTACAGAGAACTAAACAAGCTAACTATCAAAAATCGGTATCCTTTACCGAGGATTGATGACTTGTTCGATCAGTTACAAGGTTCCAGCTTCTACTCCAAGATCGATCTAAGATCCGGATACCATCAGTTGAGGGTTCAGGAGGAAAGCATTCCTAAGACAGCGTTTAGGACTCGCTATGGGCACTATGAATTCCTTGTTATGCCTTTCGGCTTAACGAACGCTCCCGCCGTATTCATGGATTTGATGAACCGAGTATGTAAACCATATCTCGACAAGTTCGTGATCGTATTCATTGATGACATTCTAATATACTCACGAACAGAGGCGGAACACGAGCAACACTTGAGAACTATTCTGGAGTTACTTAAGAAGGAACAATTGTACGCCAAGTTCTCAAAATGCGAATTTTGGATTCGTGAAGTACAATTTCTCGGTCATGTGGTGAACGAGAACGGAATACATGTTGATCCAACTAAGATAGAAGCCATAAAGAGCTGGAACACTCCAAGGACCCCAACGGAAGTAAGACAATTTCTGGGTTTAGCGGGGTACTATCGAAGATTCATAGAGAATTTTTCTAAAATTGCTCAACCGCTAACCTCGCTCACTCAAAAGGATAGAAAGTTCGATTGGGGTGAAAAACAGGAAATGGCATTCCAAACGCTCAAAGATAAACTATGCCAAGCGCCAATCTTATCACTCCCTGACGGCACCGATGACTTCGTGGTGTACTGTGATGCATCGCGTCAAGGCTTGGGTTGCGTGTTAATGCAACGTGAAAAAGTCATCGCGTACGCGTCGCGGCAGTTAAAGGTTCATGAAAAGAACTATACCACTCACGATCTAGAGTTGGGCGCTGTGGTATTCGCTTTAAAGATTTGGCGTCACTATCTCTATGGTACTAAGTGTACCATATTCACTGATCATAGAAGTCTTCAACACATATTCAATCAAAAAGAATTAAATATGCGCCAGCGGCGATGGATGGAATTGTTGAACGACTATGACTGCGAAATTAGATACCATCCGGGGAAAGCAAACGTCGTAGCGGATGCTTTGAGCCGGAAGGAACGAGTTAGAACATTACGAGTACGGGCTTTAGAGTTGACAATCCAGACGAACTTTACAACTCGAGTGCGTGACGCACAACGGGAAGCCCTAAAACCAGGAAATATACGAGCAGAATACTTGCGAGGAGCAAGGAAACACATGGAAACAAATAAGGATGGCACCTTATATTTCGCAGGAAGGATCTGGATTCCCTATTTTGGTGGCTTACGAGACTTAGTGCTGGATGAAGCACATAAGTCCAGATATTCAATACACCCAGGATCTGATAAGATGTATCAGGACCTGAGAGAATATTATTGGTGGCCTAAACTCAAGAAAGATATTGGGATCTACGTTGGGAATTGCCTAACTTGTGCAAAGGTCAAGGCCGAATATCAAAAGCCATCTGGTTTATTACAACAACCCGTGATTCCTGTTTGGAAATGGGAGCAGATATCAATGGATTTCGTCACAGGACTTCCACGGACCTCTCGAGGTCATGACATGATATGGGTTATCGTTGATCGATTAACCAAGTCGGCTCACTTCCTACCTATCCGTGAAAAAGACAGTACCTCGAAGTTAGCCGAAATCTACCTCAACGAGATTGTGACACGTCATGGAGTGCCTACTTCGATAATCTCGGATCGTGATGGTCGCTTTGTATCAAGAATATGGAAATCATTTCAAAAATCGCTTGGATCTCGTCTGGATCTGAGCACCGCGTTTCATCCGCAAACCGATGGGCAAAGTGAGCGAACCATCCAAACGATGGAAGATATGCTTCGTGCCTGTGTGATGGATTTGGGCGGAAACTGGGATAAACATTTACCACTGGTAGAGTTCTCATATAATAACAGTTATCACACAAGCATTAAAGCCGCCCCATTCGAAGCACTATACGGACGGAAGTGCCGATCACCACTGTGTTGGGCGGAAGTCGGAGACAAACAACTTATTGGCCCTGAACTAGTCCAAGAGACTACCGACAAGATAGCAAAGATACGAGACCGTATCAAAGCGGCTCGTGACAGACAAAAGAGCTACGCGGACAGAGGACGTAAACCATTATCCTTCGAGGTCGGAGACAAAGTCCTACTGAAAGTTTCACCTTGGAAAGGCGTAGCTAGATTCGGGAAACGTGGAAAACTAAACCCGAGATACATTGGGCCATTTGAGATTCTGGAGAAGATCGGTACCGTTGCGTACAAGTTGAAACTGCCAGAAGAACTCAGTAACGTACATAACACATTTCATGTGTCGAACCTCAGGAAAAGTCCGACCGTTGATACAGTTATCATTCCAGCGGATGAAATTCATGTAGACGACACGCTCCAGTTTACCGAAGAACCCGTAGAGGTTATGGACCAGAAGGTCCACAAGACAAGGAGAAGTAATATCGAACTAATCAAGGTCCGCTGGAATTCACGTCACGGACCCGAGTACACATGGGAACGTGAAGATCAGATTAAGGCAAAGTATCCCCATCTGTTTAAGAAGACCCCTGCAAAGGGTGGCTCAACTTGAATTTCGGGACGAAATTCTTTTTAACAGGGGGAGAATGTAACAACTGGCAAATAACTGGTAATTCCGTACAATCTAATCGCTATTTATATTTCTTAATCTCATGCATTTAGCGTAATTTAATTATGAAACAGTGTCGTTAAGTGGATAACAGTGTTAGGACAAGAAAACAAAGCTAAAACATATGTTGGTTTTAGTCGTAAGGCGAAACCAAACAAGCAATGTCCTAAAATTGTTGGTAAAAAGTGTCGCGAGCACTATTCACGGTTACACTATTCATGCCAGCAAACCGTGAAATCAGACCGAAATACTGAAAAACGACACTCGGATAACATAACTGAGTCCATTTATATAAGAAAACATTATTGTGAAAACACATCTTGCAAAGAAACAAGACTTTCCGGTATAACGCCCTAATTGCAAAAATGTCTATTTTGGCTCAAAATATAGCATTTTAACGCGTCCGAACCTATAACAAAGCATTTCCGGGACTTCGGAATAATGTCAATTGATGAAAAATATACTAAAACAATAAGATGATATCAACGGAATGTTCATAATCGCAAGTTTCCGGCGTTACGTCGCTATGCACTAAACTAGTCCGTTAGCGACTCGACGAACTAGTAGGCGACATTTTTGGTCACGAAATAAGCAAACGAAGAATCTAGCGAGCTAGTTAAGCTAAATTTGGGACTCGGAATCACTTCATACAACTTTCGGATGCAAGAAAAGAACTTGCGGAATTTCTTGTCGGTACGACATAAAAGTACCGTAAACGAGCCAACGACGAAACGAAAAGCGTTCTAAGCATCAAGACATAAATTTTACTAGTTTGGGGAACTAGTTAACATTCCTTAACACCCTAATCAAATGACCATATCCTACTTTACCTAGTAAATATAGTTACCAAAATAATTACACTTAACACCTTATATATAAGTAAAAAAAAAAAAAAAAAAAAAAACATAAAATCTTCATTTACATCCTTAAGAATTCGGCCATCATGGAGGGCCCACAAGCCTTCTCAAATTAGATTATGCATGATGAAATAAGGATAAGGAAGTATGGTTTACTAGATTTTATGTTGACTTGTTAAAAGATCATGTTAGATTTTAATCAATCACCACCAATTTCCCTTAACATTTTTCACTTCAAAAAAAAAAAAATTTCCAACACTCCTTTCCTTCCCCTTCTTACTCTCGGCTAATAACACACATTCACACATCCATTTAGTTGAACCTTAAATCACCATTTCAAGCTTATTAAACCCCATTCCAAGATGAACTAGCAAGATGGGAGACATGGAAGCTTATTTTGGAGCATAGTATTTCTCAAAAGCTTCATTATTTCCATTTCATCTTCATCCTAGATCTCCCCTAGCTTAAGTGCTAGTAGTAAGAACTCTAAACTTTACTTTTTAGTTTATCATGTTATGTTATTTATAAATGTACAAGTAAGAATTTCATCTTGAAACTCAAAATATATATAATAAACTACAAAATTAACATGCTAAACATAACCAACTATATATTATTTGTGTTGATCCTGATGTTTGTGGTAGTGTAGATTATGTTAGATAATGTGATCTTACCATATTATGTAAAAAATACAATCTAAACATGAATATGTTTAGATTAAGCAAGATCACCATCTTAAACTTTATGAACTTCATATAAAAAAAAGTGATTTTAAATATGTATAAAGTCATTAATGAACTTAAAAGTTTGACTTTTAAACTAGTGAACTTGTGATATAACATAAACTAGGTTATATAAAAATTTGAAACTTGTGGATGAATCTAAAAATATATTTATTTTAGTGGTTTTAGAAAATATACATATAAGCAAGTTATACAAAAGAATGAAAAAAGGGATGATCACAAGAACATAAATTTTTTTTAGGAAACTTGTCAAATATATATAAACAAGTTCATAAAGATTTGAAGATGGTTGTGTGGATACCATGCTTAAAAGTTATGTTTTGGAACTTGTTTTGAATTGATGACGATTTGGAAATTAATTTGGTGATTTAAAAGCGTTTTTTTTTATAACGTGGGAAACGTCATAGTTTTAGGGGAAACTATGGCGAATTTTTATAAAAATCTAATCGCGATTAAAGAGGGGATTAAAGGGTGATTAACAATGTTAAACGCGATTAATGGTTTTAAACGTCATTTCGGAAGCTTTGATGAGAATAGTTAAGCCTCAAATATTCAAGAGTCTTTATAAACTTAAACATATATTTTCGCAAAATAAAAGGGTGAAAATAATAAGAGTGTGTAAATATAATTTTTGACAAAAAAAAATTATATATTTTGGAAACTTATCAATTATATGTATTTCTTGCTATGTGTATGTACATAGATACTTTTAGGGTGATCAAAATTATACACTCATAATTACAAGAAATACTTGTATGCGACAAGTATAAAAAGACACCAAAAAATACATATACATGTTTCCTACATGTTCCAATGAAATGCTATTAAAACGGATGAATGAACGAAATGGTCGAAACAGTAATACATAACACTCGACGGCGATAAAACGAGCGTATAGTCACCGCGGGAAACTACTACGACATTTGGGCGACTCTTCGACGCGGAAATATACCTATAAAGCCACCACGACGACACGTCTAAAAATAAGATATTTTTAGAACGCTTAACGAATACAAATATATACTACCGATAACAAAATCCAGAAAGTTGAAAATCTATAAAATTACTAAGTATTTATTTTAGGACATGAACATATTTAAAAGTCCTATACTTAGTAAAATTTGGATAAAAATGCAAGATTATTAATGGACTCACAAAACTAATTATGGGCATGGCCCAATAACAATAAATCATGGGCTAGGGCCCAATAACATAGATGACATGGGCTCGGCCCAATGACATGGGCTCGGCCCAATAACATGAGCAAGGCTCAATGGCATGCGTGCACTGCACGAGGACGTGTGAAGAACGACGCCGATCACACATAAGTCAATACACATGGAATACATGAATACGCTTATAAATTCGATACGAATAGAATACATGTATACACATAACAATCGAGCGAGTAAACTATCAACGCTTTAAAAAAATACAAAGTTGTTCCAAAGATGACAGATGAAAACACAATAAAGAATTCAAGATGAACAACTTGTACGAGGTCCGAAAGACCTAGTGTCTAACGAGATTAGTACACATGTAGGTTATTGACGTACGGACGCTCACTTCAATATCATATTACACGGAACGCAAATTTGTGAGTTCATGTCCCTCCTTTCACTGATTTCAATGTTTTGTTTTCAAAAACATCGAGGGGAAATACATGCTAAAACTATTGGTATGTTAGTTACGGAGTAGAAGATAACATGATCAATGTGCATAAGTAGGATGATGACATTAGTAACCATTAATCACATAGTGACCAAGGTGCAAAAGGTGTAGATCTATTGGGCTTGAGGCACGCCCCACTCCTAGTTGTTAACCGTGGAGTGCTTTTGTGATCCCAAATGATAACAAAGTGTTCTCGGTTTGGTTATTTACTTATGGCACATTATGTCAGGGGCTCGCTACCCACTGATAGATCCTAAACAGACTCCATGAATGAATCAGAACATACCGTGATTACAAGATAACATTTACAAGTTTTTATATGATAACAAATACTGCATGAACTCGCTCAACTTCTTGTTGACTTTTTAAAACTACATGTATTTCAGGAAACAGGTCTTGAGCCGGTGATTCACTATGGGATTCGGGAAAACAAATGACAACGATGGCCACTTTTGGAGGGTTTGTCTTTTATATCCCAACTTCGTATGGGTATATAGGGGACAAAACCTCATTATGTTTTATGTCAGAAAACTAACTTTTGTTATGTGTAAATAACTTAGAACTATGCTATGTCAAACGTTGTTGAAACTTGGAAACTATGTTGAAAACTTGTAATCTTTTGTTGAAAACTATATATATCTATGGCATCGTTGTTGGTTCATGTTGTTAATACATTTGGATGCAATGATTACCTTTCTTACGTCACACACAATACGCTTCCGCTACTAGCAGGGTGTGACAATATGTATATAGTAAATGTAATTGTATATCAACCCACAATATGAAAGGTGTTCAAATAACATAGTTTAAGTAGCGGAAGCATAGTATGAAAATCCAACTTAGTTATTAAGTTTTCAACTGCCATAAGTGTTTAACAAAACATCCACGATCCATGTCCACAACGACTGCGCCTCCCGTGCAAGCTCCATGAGTACCTATGGTCCTGCAAGGCATGTAACAGAGAGTCAACAACTAGTTGAGCGAGTTTACAGTAAGTAAGTTCGTAATAGTAGGTCCGTTGCATCACCATGCGTTAGTAACTAAGTCAATTGTATGTTCATTTAGTGGGGGCTTACCATGTGTGTGTGTATACTAGACTAGAGGTAACCATAAGTGTTCTTCTTAACCCGAGAACAGTAGTACGTACGAGGTTTACGTAGGTTTTACGTAAGTGTCCTTCTTAACCCGAGGACAGTGGTACGCGGGGGTTTACGTAGGTTTTACGGAAGTGCTCTTCACAACCCGAGGCAGTAGTGAGTATTAGCTTACGTAGGTTTTACGTAAGTTTCCTTCGCATCCTGAGGACAGTGGTAAGTACAAGTATACGTAGGTTTTACGTATGGGTCCTTCGCATCCGAGGACGATAGTATGTAGTCTAGTAACAGTGTAAGTACAAGTAATTGTTCTATCCTACTCCTTCAAATCCCATTCCCTACCCACCGGGAATCCCATGCCTTGGTAAGAGTGTGAACTCACCTTGGTTTGCTCGGCAGATACACGAAAGGTTACTTGAACTAAGAGTGGTCAACCTCATCCTAACAGGGTTACCATACAAGTCAGGTTTTGGTTTCAAGTAATGCACGTATGTTTACACATAACTAACAGGTTTCGAGCACGTATGAATCATGGCAAACATGTATTGTATGTTAACAGTCAAGAGCATAACACAATCATACTTGTGCGATTTAAATATAAGCCCATAGTACCCGGCCCAACATAAACCCGGCCCAAGTAGTTAAGCAGTCCAACATGCATACGGCCCAATAAACAAACAGGAGTCTTGTGCGATCCGGACGAGTTGTACGATCCGGATAGCTTGTGCGATTGGTATTGGGCTTTGAGGCCCAACCGTGTAATAGTGTGTGTATGGCCCAAGCCTTGTGCGATCAGCACTATCTTGTGCGATCCACAAGGTCTTGTGCGATCATGCAAAAGCTGTGTTGTACGCTGTGTTTAATCAGTTGCACTAATCTTGTGCGACTGAACTTGTGCGATCAGTCGCCTTGTGCGATTGAGCTCTTGTGCGATTCAAGAGCTTGTGCGACCAGTTAACAAACTTCCTTAATCCACGAAATCAGTTACATTGTTTCCAGTTTAGTCAACAATTAATTTGTCACATGGTTTCCATTTAACAGTTTTCCAATCATACAATACTCGATCAAACAGAGCAATAATCACCAAATCATATGAACCCTAAAATCATTCATCACATAATTATCAACCACACCATTCACATATTAACGGATTCATGGCTTGATTACTAACATGCACCCTTCATAACAACACAACAATCATCTGATTAATAACACATCACAGCCGATTATTATGTGTTCGGTTCTAACTCTAGATCATGCAATCCAAATCATATGAACATCATCAAGTATACATGTGAGCCGATTATCAAGAACACTATCATTCAACAACATAATCAATCATGTTAACAGGAACCCCAGATCATCATGCAAGATTATTATAACACACACATCAAAACATCATCATACATGTAATCGATAACCCAAACACTAACCGATTAGAGAGCGTAATGTGAAAGATCCGAATCAAAAGCTTTGAGAGGAACGGGGGATGTTGTCGTTGGCTTCACTAGAGAGAGAATGAGAGCGTGTAGGGTTTGTGTGTTTCTTGATTTGCAAATAAAGAGGAAACAAAACCCTCAATGAGCTTTTGTGTGGTTTATATATGGGAGTGGCCGAAACCCCTAATGGGCTGCCCATTCGGTTCGGGTTTAAAGAGTGTAGGCCAAGAGTGGTAAGAATCCAAAGCCCAAAGGCTTGTGCGATCGGGGTGAAGTTGTTGTGCGATCGGATCATACAAGTATATACACACTCACATGTAAGAACACATATCATTTCATTAAACGTTCAATCAATCAACCAAGTTCACATAGTTACATAACGTTACATTAAACACAAAGACGGGTTCTGAAATACGAGTTGTCACATTATCCCCAAGTTGAAAGAAATTTCATCCCGAAATTTGGTACATACTCACTGAGGCAGCTAGTTAAGTTGCATGGTTTTCCTGGGGTATCACATCCTCCCCCCGTTGATCTGTCCCGAAATTCCGTGGTAGCTTCAGCCTAAGAAGTGGTTGTACTGTTTGCGAACAATTAGGGATACTTTTGTTTCATCTGATCTTCGCGTTCCCAAGTGAACTCTGGGCCACGACGGGAGTTCCAACGAAATCGAACAAGAGGTAATCTGGTGTGCTTGAGGACCTTAACATCCCGGTCCGTGATTTCAACAGGTTCCTCGACGAATCGCAGCTATTCGTCGATAGTGAGCTCATTCAAAGGAACTATGAGGGTCTCATCTGACAGACACTTCTTCAGATTCGACACGTGAAAGACAGTAGGTTCAGTCTGTAGGCCACTTTGCCTATCCTTTCTATAATTTCGAACGGTCCGACATATCGTGGATTAAGTTTACCCTGTTTGTCAAAATGAACCACACCCTTCTAGGTTGGAACTCGAATGGTTTCCTGCGCTTATCAGCGTAACTTTTCTGACGGTCATGAGCCGCCGCCATGCGTTGCTGTATCTGTGCAATCCATTCAGTAGCATCAACTACAAGTTCTGGACCTGTGATCTGACTATCCCCCACCTCTGCCCAACAGAGAGGTGACCGGCATTTACGTCCGTACAATGCCTCGAATGGAGCGGCTTGGATGCTGGTATGGTAACTGTTCTAGATGCGTTTCCCAGCTGCTGCCGAAATCAATAACACACGCCCGAAGCATGTCTTCTAGAGTCTGGATAGTGCGCTCAGACTGCCCATCCGTCTGAGGGTGGTAAGCTGTGCTCATGTCTAATCCTGAGCCAAAAGATTTGTGCATTGCTTGCCACAGTTCTGAAGTAAATCATGTATCACGATCCAAAATAATAGAGGTTGGCACTCCGTGCCTTGAGACAACTTCCTTAAGATATACGTCTGCTAGAGTGGAGAACTTATCCGTTTCCTTGATAGCCAGGAAGTGTGCAGACTTTGTGAGTCGATCCACGATCACCCAAATGGTATCGTTCCCACGTTGAGATCTAGGAAGGCCAGTAACAAAGTTCATGGAAATTTCCTCCCATTTCCATTGTGGTATCTTTGGTTGCTGAAGTAGGCCTGATGGTTTCTTGTATTCCGACTTGACTCTCGCACAAGTCAAGCACTTGCTAACGTATGTTGCTATGTGAGCTTTCATGCTAGTACCGAGTAGCGAGACTTATGTGCTTCGTCCATTACAAGCTCGCGTAAGTTGCCATATAGTGGGACCCAGATACGCCCCGTTACATAATAGGCGCCGTCTTCCTTTTGTTCTAATCGTTGCCTTGAGCCATGCAAGGCTTCAGCCTTGACGTTTCCTGGTTTCAATGCTTCTACCTGAGCATCTCGTATTTGAGCAGGAAGACCAGACTGAATAGTAAGTTGTAGTGCTCGTACGCGCCTAGGCGTAATATCCTTTCGACTGTGGGCGTCAGCCACAACATTGGCTTTGCCTGGATGGTACTTGATGGCACATTCGTAATCATTAAGTAGCTCAACCCATCGACGTTGATGCATGTTCAATTCCTTCTGCTTGAAGATATGCTCGAGGCTCCTGTGATCGGTGTAGATGGTGCACTTGGTACCGTACAGGTAATGTCGCCATATCTTAAGCGCGAAAACAATAGCTCCCAGCTCTAAATCATGCGTGGTATAGTTTCGTTCATGAACCTTGAGTTGACGTGACGCATAAGCAATGACCTTGTCACGTTGCATTAACACACATCCAAGACCTTGAATGGATGCGTCGCAATAAACCACGAAATCGTCCGTGCCCTCTGGCAATGAAAGAATAGGCGCGCTGCAGAGCCTATCTTATAAGTGCTGAAAAGTAGTTTCCTGTGTACTACCCCAACGGTAATGACACCCTTCTGTGTCAGTAGTGTAAGCGGCTGTGCAATCTTTAGGAAGTCTTTGATGAACCTCCTATAATAACCTACCAAACCCAAGAATTGGCGAATTTCCGTTGGTGTACGTGGTGTAGGCCAGTTCCTGATCGAGTCTACCTTGGATGGATCCACATGAATCCCGTCCTTGTTTACCACGTGGCCTAGAAAGTGGACTTCACGAAGCCAGAAGTCGCATTTCGAAAACTTGGCGTATAACTGTTCTGTTCGAAGGAGCTTTAAAATAAGTCGCAAATGCTGCTCATGTTCCTCCTGACTCTTAGAGTAGATCAGGATGTCGTCGATGAAGACAATCACAAACTTGTCCAAGTAAGGTTTGCACACCCTGTTCATAAGATCCATGAAGACCGCAGGCGCGTTTGTTAACCCGAATGGCATAACTAGAAACTCGTAGTGGCCGTAGCGAGTTCTAAATGCTGTTTTGGAGACGTCCTCATCCCGGACTCTCAGTTGATGGTAGCCTGACCTCAGATCTATCTTTGAATAATAGCACGACCCTTACAATTGGTCGAACAGGTCGTCGATGCGTGGAAGAGGATAGCGATTCTTCACGGTCACCTTGTTTAGTTCGCGGTAGTCAATGCACATCCTGAAGGTACCGTCCTTTTTCACAAATAGTACTGGAGCTCCCCAAGGCGAAGAGCTAGGACGAATGAAACCCTTATCCAAGAGTTCTTGTAATTGTTTGGACAGTTCTTCCAGTTCCGATGGGGCTAATCGATATGGTGCACGAGCTATTGGTGCCGCTCCTGGAGCTAGCTCGATCTGGAATTCGACCTGGCGATGAGGCAGTAGACCAGGTAAGTCTTCAGGAAACACTTGAGGAAAATCACGTACAACTGGGATATCCTCTAATCTCTTCTCTTTCGTTGCTGCATCTGTAACAAGTGCTAAAATAGCGGTGTGCCCCTTTCATAAACACTTCTAGGCCTTCAGGAAGGAGATGATGCCAACCACGGCACCACTCTTGTCGCCTTGCACTTCGAGAGGTTCCTTGCCAAAACGGGGAATACTAACAATCTTCTCCTTGCATAGGATCTCTGCTTGTTGTTGGGATAACCAATCCATCCCAATGACAATGTCGAAACTACCCAGAACTATAGGGATGAGATCGATAGAGAAAGTCTGACCAACGAGGATAAGATTACAACCCTGAACTATGTGTGTCACCTCTAGACTTTTACCGTTAGCTAACTCTACGACATGTTTAGTGTTCAGAAGTGTGGGTGTACGTTTGAGCATTTGACTAACTTTTAGAGACATATAACTGGTATCCGCACCCGAATCAAATAATACAGTAACGTAAAAGTCGTCGAGAAGAAACTTACCCATAACTACGTTGGGATTATTCCTGGCATCGCCCTGCCCCAGCACAAATGCACGACCCCTAGCGCTGTTGTTCCCATCATTGTTGTTTCCCCCGTTGTTGTTCCCATTGCCTTGATTGTTGTTGTTGTTGTTCTGGTTTCGGTTCAGCTGGGGGTAGTGTCTCTTGAAGTGACCTTCAGCGCCACAATGAAAACATCCCTTGTTGCCCTGTTGCTGATTCTGCGGTGTCTGTTGCTGCTTCTGGTTCTAAGTTGCAGGCCGTAGGCTCCTACAATCCTTGGCCTCATGACCCATCTTGAGACACCTCTGACAACGACCCTTGTTACACTGGCCGCTGTGGTGTCTGTTACAATTGTTGCACCTTGGGTGATTTCCTCGATACGCACCTCTTCCGTGATTGCCCGAAGATTGCTGACCAGGGCTCTGATAGTTGTCAGTCTTTCGCTGCTGCACCTGAGACTGAACTGTAGCTGAACCCTTGCTGGAATCCCCATCCCATTTCCTCTTGTTGTCATTGGGAGTAGTAGGAGTAGCTGAAGTGGTAGTGATAGCAGTAGTGCTGATACGTTTAGGCAGCCTGTTCTGTTCCACTGCCTGATCCGTGAGGCGATGAGCAAGACGCTGAATGTCCTGGATATTATCGAGGTTAGCCGATGTCACATGGCTTTGAATTTCTGGCGCTAGACCCTTGAGATACAACTCAATGCGCTTGATTGGAGGGTCCACCATAGTTGGACACAAGATGGCCAGCTCGTTTGACCGTTTCGTATAAGCTTCAATTTCCGACCCTGTCATTTTCAGATGAAAGAACTCCACTTCTAACTTGTGGATGTCATCACGTGTGCAGTATTCCCGCTTGATAAGTTCCTTGAAATCATTCCAAGGAGTGGCGTTAGCAGCTGCCAATCCTAAAATCTGAACTTGCGCATTCCACCAAGTCAGCGCAATGCCTTCTAGAGTACCAGTGGCGTACTTCACCCTGCGAGCCTCAGGGCATTCACACATCTCAAATACGGACTCGAGCTTTTCGAACCAATGGTGGAGTCCAACTGCTCCTTCAGTGCCACTGAACGTGCTTGGACGACAGTCCATGAAATTCTTGAAAGTGCAAACAGGTGGCTGAGCGTGTTGACCTCCTGCTTGTGCGGCAGCAAGTGCCGCAACAACTTGTTCGTTAATGAGAGCCGTCAACTGGGCATGAGTCATGTTAACGCGTCCACTCATGATCTTCATATCAAGGGAACATAAGTGAGAGAGGTTCGCGAAAAGTGCGATGACAGAAGAGAGTAAGCACACAAGTGTTCTCAAGCAATAGTGGTTATGTGTATCTAAGCATACCATGAGCAAAGTTCTATGTAATATAGCAAGTAGGCAATAAAACATGTACCATATTACCTAGAATGTTGAGTCTTGCACGTGGAGCGAGGCGTCGTTGTGGATCATTGAGCACTGTACAGGTTATAGTCTAGTTTTAACAAAAACGTTTTCTCCTTACTAAAACCAAGTTCGCTATAACCAATGGCTCTGATACCAATCTGTCACACCCCCAAAATCCACACGCGGAGTACCACCACATGAGGGCGTGACATGACCAGGATCAAGCCACCAATCATATTGAACATATATGTATATAGTAAACGTAAATGTATATCAACCCACAATATGAAAGGTGTTCAAATAACATAGTTTAAGTAGCGGAAGCATAGTATAAAAATCCAACTTAGTTATTAAGTTTTCAACTGCCATAAGTGTTTTACAAAACATCCACGATCCATGTCCACAACGACTGCGCCTCCCGTGCAAGCTCCATGAGTACCTATGGTCCTGCAAGGCATGTAACAGAGAGTCAACAACTAGTTGAGCGAGTTCACAGTAAGTAAGTTCGTAATAGTAGGTCCGTTGCATCACCATGCTTTAGTAACTAAGTCAATTGTATGTTCATTTAGAGGGGGCTTCCCATGTGTGTGTGTATACTAGACTAGAGGTAACCATAAGTGTTCTTCATAACCCGAGAACAGTAGTACGTACGAGGTTTACGTAGGTTTTATGTAAGTGTCCTTCTTAACCCGAGGACAGTGGTACGCGGGGGTTTACGTAGGTTTTACGTAAGTGCTCTTCACAACCCGAGGCAGTAGTGAGTATTAGTTTACGTAGGTTTTACGTAAGTGTCCTTCGCATCCTGAGGACAATGGTAAGTGTCACACCCCGACCACGTAAAACAACAAAACGTGGCGGAAACGTCGGGGAGTGTTGTAATAGAATCATTGTTTCACAACCATGGATTAAACAAATTTCGTTTTATTGAATTAAATGAGTTACAATGTCTTAACAATAAAGAAACATAAAAAAATTAACTAGTCTTGCATCTTTTAATGTCTCTAAGGCCTCGTCCAATCCTATGTGAGCATGCATCAATATCATCATCAAACATCATCAACTATCACACCTGAAACACATGTGAAAATACATCAGCATAAAAATGCCGGCGAGTACATAGGTTTTATGAAAAATAGGATTCATGACCTAGTTTTAGAAAATATTTAACAAAAACTTGTCATGAATCCAGTTTAAGTGTTTGCTTTTATAAAATGTTTGAAAATCGATGATAGATATGTATAGTTAAAAAGAATGATGTAAGGTTAAATGAATAACCAAGTAAAAATGAGTTTGTATAAAACAAACTGTCTTGTAAAACAATGTCTTGTGAAAAATATGTTATTTATGTAAAAATGTATAAATCCAAATGAATGATTCAAATAACGCTACGCCATGTAATATAATACAAGCACTTATATATAGGAAGTACCAGCGGCGTATCCACCATGCTTGTATCACATCACACACGTCTCGTTACTCAAATCACTTACCCACATAAACCACCAATGTAAATTGCCCATGTCTAAACCGTTGTCAAATGTCAATCAAGTAATGTGTAAACATAATGTCATGTATGGCAAGTGAAATATGTAACAACCAAACCATAAGTAAGAATGCACAAACAATGTACTAAGTTAACGACGGATGGACATACATAGCATGATACAAAGTATAAGATGTCTTGTAAAACGATGTACTAAGTATGCACACAATGGGCATACATAGCATGTGATGTGAAATGTACTAAGTATGATTAACATACATAGCATGTGATGTAAAATGTGCTAAGTATGATGAACATACATAGCATGAAATGTAAAACGTACTAAGTATGATGAACATACATAGCATGAAATGTTATGTAAAACGATGTACTAAGTATGCACACAATGGGCATACATAGCTAAAACATAATAAAATCATGTACTAATAGTGTACTAGTGAACATAGCAAGTATATGATATAAAAGCATGAAATCATGAAAGTAACAAGTAGGCACATGTGTTTCACCCCAAAATGTTTGAAAAACAGTAAAAGAGGGGTCTATGTACTCACTTGAGATTGCTTAGAAGTCCTAGGATAACCACCAAGCAATGCTAGAGGATCACGGAAATCAAACGGCACCTAATATAGGTAACTACATTAATAACCGGACCTAACTCGGAAGATCGGATAGTATGAGGTTTCGTAAACCAAATGAGTATTGGAACTCATATGATATGGTCTAACAAAGCCTACATACTAAAATGAAACCTAACCTAAGTGCTTACGACCCATTACGACCCGTTTAGGTAGCTTATGCTACTTTAACGCGTCGTTCGCGTAAAACGCGTTCGGAAAGCCTAATGTGTTTGGTCGGATCCTAATGATCGACCAAATGGGTCGGGTTCGAAAGTATAAGCGATTGATTAGATCGCTTACCTTTACGACCCTAAACAAGCACAAATCTAAAAGCGACGAGCTAAACACGCTAGAACATGTTTAGTAAAGTTAGAAAACAGGTTTGGTATCAAAACAGACGGTTTTGATACCCTAGAGTAGTTTGGTTACAAAATACGCGAGGAAACACATTTTGGCCGAAACTACGACTCGTCACTGAGCCTAGATAACGTGGTAATCAGTGGGTATAGTCACTAGGGACTATAACCATCGTGATTACGCTCACCTTATGAAGTTCAAACGAACTTCGTGTTGACCATAAACTGGTCAATGAAGAAAGTCAAACGCAGTTTGACTTTAACGCTAAAACGAATGAAAATCGCGAAAGAATACTTACAGAAGGTCCCCGCAAGCTCTTGATTTTCCAAGTATTCTCAGGTATGAGGTGATGGAACACCCCAACTTAGAGAAATCTCAGAAATCAAGTGGGGAAAGAATGAAGTGGGTTGGGTTTATATAGGCATGGCACAACCGTTAGGATCGTTCATCGCGAAATGTGCTTCGATCTCGGCCGTACACATGGGCCCATTGTTTTGGGAAACCTTGGGCACCCATAGATTCAGCCCATGGATTGAAAATACCATTTGCAAGTGGTTTTGAAGTGATTAACAGCTGTAAACAACTGTTTGCAACAAAAATGCAGGTCTGGGGAGGCCACGCGGCCCGCATCAGGATACACACAAACTCAGGCGGGCTGCCTGGGCTTGTCTGATCAGCACAAACTTTCAGAAATGACAGTTTTAGCCCCTTCATGCTTTTAAGGCCATTTTCGACACGTTTAAGGCCTGTTAAGCCATCCTTAAGGCCCTAAAATGATGCCTAAGTATGAGGGACATGAAACATGCTCAAAAATATGCCGGATGTCGGTTCGTTTGGTCGTATGATCGCGATGTTCGCTTAATTACGACGGAATGCGCATAAGCGCGAAAGACGATCCAAATTGAGCGACGAATGGATTTTTCTCATGCCAAACACTAAAATAAAATATTTTAATGCTTTCATAAATTTTTGGAAGTCCGGACGTATTCAGAACGTAAAATATGCGCCAAAATGCAAACTTATGCACTTTTTGACGCTTTTAGTCCCTGAATGAGCATAAAGTTTATTTTTGCGCACCAAACACCTCAAAGCCTATTTCTAAGCTATGTAAAGGATATTTAGGGCATATTTAACTTATGATCAAGTTCCGGAAGGTCTGTTACAGTACAAATTGACATACTTTCGCAGTTTGTCGAATTTAGTCCCTGTAAGCGAATAAACTTGATTTCGGCATACCAAACCTTCCAAAAACTTATTTCTAAGTTATGTAAAGGTTATTTAAGGTATGTTAAGCCTATGTCACTATTCCGGAGTGTTTATTGCATTAAACTGGTTATATTTACGCATCAGATCGCGTATAACCTTCCAGAAAGCGATTTAAGGCCCGAAATCAAACAAGAATCAATATGTGCAAACGATACACATATTTATACAAATCCCAAGTATGAAATACAATATTTCATTGGTTTGGTATTTGTTTGATGGTTGAAGTGACACAGGTGTCACAGTCTCCCCTACTTCAGGAAATTTCGTCCCGAAATTTATTTAGAGGAAACTTGTGAGGGCTTGAAACATGAAGTTGAAAAGATCAAACGAGTAATCCTGTGGTGATTTAGCTAGACTTCAATAGAGTCCCTTTAACTAGGTCACCAAAGGATCTTTTAACTAGATTAACAAACAATCTCTTGAACTAGACCACCTGACGGCCTCTTTAACTATATCAACACATGATATCTTTAACTAGATTGTCGAACCAATCTCTTTAACTAGATCAACAAATGATCTCTTTAACTAGACCACCAGAGGGCCTCTTTAACTATATCAACGCATGATATCTTTAACTAGATTGCTGAACCAATCTCTTTAACTAGATCAACGAATGATCTCTTTAACTAGACCACCAGAGGGCCTCTTTAACTATATCAACGCATGATTTCTTTAACTAGATTGCCGAACCAATCTCTTTAACTAGATCAACGAATGATCTCTTTAACTAGACCACCAGAGGGCCTCTTTAACTATATCAACGCATGATATATTTAACTAGATTGCCGAACCAATCTCTTTAACTAGATCAACGAATGATCTCTTTAACTAAACTACCCAAGAGGAATCTTTAATTACATCAGTACATGATGTCTTTAAATATTGGAATAGTACTTTATAATCCAAGGGTTTTAACTATAACGTTGAAGCCCATTAAGGATTGAGGTAGTACCTTTTGATATCCTACTATGAATCCCTTATTCGAAGATATGGAAGATTCTACGAGGAATTGGATAACAAAATTTGGATCACACCAAGAACATAAAGGGAGAACATAAGCACATAATCACAAAATTGTTAAGTTTGACTTTTAATTCGTTATCTTTGAACGCGGATACTTAAAGTACACCAGGAATCCAATCCGTGGATTTCATTTGGCACTTTAATCATTTTCAAGAATCTATCTATGAAGATAGGAAAATGTTAATAGGAATTCGGCTTTGTCCTTATTGAATTGTAATGTACGTATTGAATCATACAAAGAATTCAATTAAGGGCTCCGATGAACGGTTCCCATCCATAAGGATCTAATTATGAGGATAGAAAGATCCTACATGGATTTTGGAGTTTGTGTAACGAGAGGTGTTCCGACACCTTGCACTAGGCGTGCTTAAGTCGATACACAAGGTAGAAAGTTCATGAGATTGAGGCGCTAGATATGCCAAGGTGACATATGAAGCAGAATTTTGAAGGTTGAGCAGCAGCAGGATTGGTAACAACTTTGCTTTGGATTGCAAAGCAGCACATGTTAACCAAATGTCCCCATCGTCCACCGTGGGTACATTTGAAATAGGGTATTCTATCCGGATGATGACGACCACACTGATTGCACCAAGGAGCAGTTCCCTTATACGGCTTCATCCCTGAGGCGAGTCATGGTGATAGCTAAAACAATGGTCCTCTGGAGTACGACGCCTATTTGCTGGGTAATTGCAGCACCTTGTTCGAACATTTGAGCGTTGTTGCGATGAAGAGGCATCTTGAAGACAATGGAAGGCATAAGAGGAAACAAGAGAAAGATAACCAAAAGAGAATGACAACGCATGAAGATTGTGACCATTTGTTTGTTACCAAAGGCAAACAAATGAGACAGTGACTAATCAAAGTAAGCGGGTCAATATAATGTATCGCGAAGACATGCTCGCCTATAAGTGGACACTCACCCCAAGAGTTCCCAGGTAAGAGTGACTGGTCCGATACTGCAGATTTGTACGAACACTCTAGCCTTAGACAGAAAACTCAGGGTACAGGCACCCACTCTTCCAGTTTGCACGTTTTCATATTATTTAGACCCAAACTTTGACGAGTTTGAAAACTCAAAAGGCACTAAGCCAAATATGAGTCAAACTGGAAGGGTTCAAAACCTTATAATAAATCATCCTAGAACAGATGATTAGTTTTCATGGTAGATCAAATTTATGTTCTCGTTGTGGTTGTCACTTAAGGATAAGTGACGGTATTGTTTTATGACTAAACGCAAGTAAACTCGCGTTAGGGTCCTAGGAAGGTTATAGTCTAGGTCAAAGCATTACTAATAACCTATTTCCCTATAACCATTGGCTCTGATACCAACTTTTCTGTCACACCTCGACCACGTAAAACAACAAAACGTGGCGGAAACGTCGGGGAGTGTTGTAACAGAATCATTGTTTCACAACCATGGATTAAACAAATTTCGTTTTATTGAATTAAATGAGTTACAATGTCTTAACAATAAAGAAACATAACAAAATTAACTAGTCTTGCATCTTTTAATGTCACTAAGGCCTCGTCCAATCCTATGTGAGCATGCATCAATATCATCATCAAACATAATCAACTATCGCACCTGAAACACATGTGAAAATACATCAGCATAAAAATGCCGGCGAGTACATAGGTTTTATGAAAAATAGGATTCATGACCTAGGTTTTAGAAAATGTTTAACAAAAACTTGTCATGAATCTAGTTTAAGTGTTTGCTTTTATAAAATGTTTGAAAATCGATGATAGATATGTATAGTTAAAAAGAATGATGTAAGGTTAAATGAATAACCAAGTAAAAATGAGTTTGTATAAAACAAACTGTCTTGTAAAACAATGTCTTGTGAAAAATATGTTATTTGTGTAAAAATCTATAAATCCAAATGAATGATTCAAATAACGCTACGCCATGTAATATAATACAAGCACTTATATATAGGAAGTACCAGCAGCGTATCCACCATGCTTGTATCACATTACACACGTCTCGTTACTCAAATCACTTACCCACATAAACCACCAATGTAAATTGCCCATGTCTAAACCGTTGTCAAATGTCAATCAAGTAATGTGTAAACATAATGTCATGTATGCCAAGTGAAATATGTAACAACCAAACCATAAGTAAGAATGCACAAACAATGTACTAAGTATGCGACGGATGGACATACATAGCATGATACAAAGTATAAGATGTCTTGTAAAACGATGTACTAAGTATACACACAATGGGCATACATAGCATGTGATGTGAAATGTACTAAGTATGATTAACATACATAGCATGAAATGTAAAACGTACTAAGTATGATGAACATGCATAGCATGAAATGTTATGTAAAACGATGTACTAAGTATGCACACAATGGGCATACATAGCTAAAACATAATAAAATCATGTACTAATAGTGTACTAGTGAACATAGCATGTATATGATATAAAAGCATGAAATCATGAAAGTAACAAGTAGGCACATGTGTTTCACCCCAAAATGTTTGAAAAACAGTAAAAGAGGGGTCTATGTACTCACTTGAGATTGCTTAGAAGTCCTAGGATAACCACCAAGCAATGCTAGAGGATCACGGAAATCAAACGGCACCAAATATAGGTAACTACATTAATAACCGGACCTAACTCGGAAGATCGGATAGTATGAGGTTTCGTAAACCAAATGAGTATTGGAACTCATATGATATGGTCTAACAAAGCCTACATACTAAAATGAAACCTAACCTAAGTGCTTACGACCCATTACGACCCGTTTAGGTAGCTTATGCTACTTTAACGCGTCGTTTGCGTAAAACGCGTTTGGAAAGCCTAACTAGTCCTATGACAAGCAAGATATGCCTTAACATGTTTAATATGGTTACCAAAACAGCTTATATGTCAAAAGTTACGTTACATAGGCTTAAAATTAATTTTAGCGCAAAAAGGGCATTTTGGTAATTTACCTAAGGCATAAGAACTACTTATCATACAACTACTTAAATGACGTGACCATAAGGTATAACCTCAAAAGGTTATTCCCTATACAACTATGGTCACCTAATGTGTTTGGTCGGATCCTAATGATCGACCAAATGGGTCGGGTTCGAAAGTATAAGCGATTGATTAGATCGCTTACCTTTACGACCCTAAACAAGCACAAATCTAAAAGCGACGAGCTAAACACGCTAGAACATGTTTAGTAAAGTTAGAAAACAGGTTTGGTATCAAAACAAACGGTTTTGATACCCTAGAGTAGTTTGGTTACAAAATACGCGAGGAAACACATTTTGGCCGAAACTATGACTCGTCACTGAGCCTAGATAACGTGGTAATCAGTGGGTATAGTCACTAGGGAATATAACCATCGTGATTACGCTCACGTTATGAAGTTCAAACGAACTTCGCGTTGACCATAAACTGGTCAATGAAGAAAGTCAAACGCAGTTTGACTTTAACGCTAAAACGAATGAAAATCGCGAAAGAATACTTACAGAAGGTCCCCGCAAGCTCTTGATTTTCCAAGTATTCTCAGGTATGAGGTGATGGAACACCCCAACTTAGAGAAATCTCAGAAATCAACTGGGGAAAGTATGAAGTGGGTTGGGTTTATATAGGCATGGCACAACCGTTAGGATCGTTCATCGTGAAACGTGCTTCGATCTCGGTCGTACACACGGGCCCATTGTTTTGGGAAACCTTGGGCACCCATAGATTCAGCCCATGGATTGAAAATACCATTTGCAAGTGGTTTTGAAGAGATTAACAGCTGTAAACAGCTGTTTGCAACAAAAATGCACGTCTGGGGAGGCCACGCGGCCCGCATCAGGATACACACAAACTCAGGCGGGCCGCCTGGGCTTGTCTGATCAGCACAAACTTTCAGAAATTACAGTTTTAGCCCCTGCATGCTTTTAAGTCCATTTTCGACACGTTTAAGGCCTGTTAAGCCATCCTTAAGGCCCTAAAATGATGCCTAAGTATGAGGGACATGAAACATGTTCAAAAATATGTCGGATGTCGGTTTGTTTGGTCGTACGATGGCGATTTTCGCTTAATTACGACGGAATGCGCATAAGCGCGAAAGACGATCCAAATTGAGCGACGAATGGATTTTTCTCATGCCAAACACTAAAGTAAAATATTTTAATGCTTACATAAATTTTTGGAAGTCCGGAAGTATTCAGAACGTAAAATATGCGCCAAAATGCAAACTTATGCACTTTTTGACGCTTTTAGTCCCTGAATGAGCATAAAGTTTATTTTTGCGCACCAAACACCTCAAAGCCTATTTCTAAGCTATGTAAATGATATTTAGGGCATATTTAACTTATGATCAAGTTCCGAAAGGTCTGTTACAGTACAAATTGACATACTTTCGCAGTTTGTCGAATTTAGTCCCTGTAAGCGAATAAACTTGATTTCGGCATACCAAACCTTCCAAAAACTTATTTCTAAGTTATGTAAAGGTTATTTAAGGTATGTTAAGCCTATGTCACTATTCCGGAGTGTTTATTGCATTAAACTGGTTATATTTACGCATTAGATCGCGTATAACCTTTCAGAAAGCGATTTAAGGCCCGAAATCGAACAAGAATCAATATGTGCAAACAATACACATATTTATACAAATCCCAAGTATGAAATACAATATTTCATTGGTTTGGTATTTGTTTGATGGCTTAAGTGACACAGGTGTCACAGTAAGTACAAGTATACGTAGGTTTTACGTATGGGTCCTTCGCATCCGAGGACGATGGTAGGTAGTCTAGTAACAGTGTAAGTACAAGTAATTGTTCAGTCCTACTCCTTCAAATCCCATTCCCTACCCACCGGGAATCCCATGCCTTGGTAAGAGTGTGAACTCACCTTGGTTTGCTCGGCAGATACACGAAAGGTTACGTGAACTAAGAGTGGTCAACCTCGTCCTAACAGGGTTACCATACAAGTCATGTTTTGGTTTCAAGTAATGCATGTATGTTTACACATAACTAACATGTTTCGAGCACGTATGAATCATGGCAAACACGTATTGTACGTTAACAGTCAAGAGCATAACACAATCATACTTGTACGATTTAAATATAAGCCTAATAGTACCCGGCCCAACATGTTGTGCGATCCACAACATGTTGTGCGATCCAACATAAACCCGGCCCAAGTAGTTAAGCAGTCCAACATGCATACGGCCCAATAAACAAACATGAGTCTTGTGCGATCCGGACGAGTTGTGCGATCCGGATAGCTTGTGCGATTGGGATTGGGCTTTGAGGCCCAACCGTGTAATAGTGTGTGTATGGCCCAAGCCTTGTGCGATCAGCACTATCTTGTGCGATCCACAAGGTCTTGTGCGATCATGCAAAAGTTGTGTTGTATGCTGTGTTTAATTAGTTGCACTAATCTTGTGCGACTGAACTTGTGCGATCAGTCGCCTTGTGCGATTGAGCTCTTGTGCGATTCAAGAGCTTGTGCGACCAGTTAACAAACTTCCTTAATCCACGAAATCAGTTACATTGTTTCCAATTTAGTCAACAATTAATTTGCCACATGGTTTCCATTTAACAGTTTTCCAATCATACAATACTCGATCGAACAGAGCAATAATCACCAAATCATATGAACCCTAAAATCATTCATCACATAATTATCAACCACACCATTCACACATTAACGGATTCATGGCTTGATTACTAACATGCACCCTTCATAACAACACAACAATCATCCGATTAATAACACATCACAGCCAATTCTTATGTGTTCGGTTCTAACTCTAGATCATGCATTCCAAATCGTATGAACATCATCAAGTATACATGTGAGTTGATTATCAAGAACACTATCATTCAACAACATAATCAATCGTGTTAACAGGAACCCTAGATCATCATGCAAGATTATTATAACACACACATCAAAACATCATCATACATGTAATCGATAACCCAAACACTAACCGATTAGAGAGCGTAATGTGAAAGATCCAAATCAAAAGCTTCGAGAGGCACGAGGGATGTTGTCGTCGGCTTCACTAGAGAGAGAATGAGAGCATGTGGGGTTTGTGTGTTTCTTGATTTGCAAATAAAGAGGAAACAAAACCCTCAATGAGCTTTTGTGTGGTTTATATATGGGAGTGGCCGAAACCCCTAATGGGCTGCCCATTCGGTTCGGGTTTAAATAGTGTAAGCCAAGAGTGGTAAGAATCCAAAGCCCAAAGGCTTATGCGATCGGGGTGAAGTTGTTGTGCGATCGGATCATACAAGTATATACACACTCACATGTAAGAACACATATCATTTCATTAAACGTTCAATCAATCAACCAAGTTCACATAGTTACATAACGTTACATTAAACACAAAGATGGGTTCTGAAATACGAGTTGTCACATTATCCCCAAGTTGAAAGAAATTTCGTCCTGAAATTTGGTACGTACTCACTGAGGCAGCTAGTTAAGTTGCATGGTTTTCCTGGGGTGTCACATCCTCCCCCCGTTGATCTGGAATTTCGTCCCGAAATTCCGTGGTAGCTTCAGCCTAAGAAGTGGTTGTACTCTTTGCGAACAATTGGGGATACATTTGTTTCATCTGATCTTCGCATTCCCAGGTGAACTCTGGGCCACGACGGGAGTTCCAACGAACTCGAACAAGAGGTATTCTGGTGTGCTTGCCGACCTTAACATCCCGGTCCATGATTTCAACAGGTTCCTCGACGAATCGCAGCTGTTCGTCGATAGTGAGCTCCTTCAAAGGAACTATGAGGGTCTCGTCTGACAGACACTTCTTCAGATTCGACACGTGAAAGACGTTGTGAACTGCACCGAGTTCTGCTGGTAGGTTCAGTCTGTAGGCCACTTTGCCTATCCTTTCTATGATTTCGAACGGTCCGACATACCGTGGATTAAGTTTACCCCGTTTGTCAAAACGAACCACACCCTTCCAGGGTGAGACTTTGAGTAGCACTCGATCCCCAACCTGGAACTCGAATGGTTTCCTGCGCTTATCAGTGTAACTTTTCTGACGGTTACGAGCCGCCGTCATGCATTGCCGTATCTGTGCAATCCGTTCAGTAGCATCAACTACAAGTTCTGGACCTATGATCTGACTATCCCCCACCTCTGCCCAACAGAGAGGTGACCGACATTTACGTCCGTACAATGCCTCGAATGGAGCGGCTTGGATGCTGGTATGGTAACTGTTATTTTACGAGAACTCCACTAACGGGAGATGCTTTTCCCAGCTGCTGCCGAAATCACTAACACACGCCCGAAACATGTCTTCTAGAGTCTGGATAGTGCGCTCAGACTGCCCATCCGTCTGAGGGTGGTAAGCTGTGCTCATGTCTAATCGTGAGCCAAAAGATTTGTGCATTGCTTTCCACAGTTCTGGAGTAAATCGTGCATCACGATTCGAAATAATAGAGGTTGGCACTCCGTGCCTTGAGACAACTTCCTTAAGATATACGTCTGCTAGAGTGGAGAACTTATCCGTTTCCTTGATAGCCAGGAAGTGTGCAGACTTTGTGAGTCGATCCACGATCACCCAAATGGTATCGTTCCCACGTTGAGATCTAGGCAGGCCAGTAACAAAGTCCATGGAAATTTCCTCCCGTTTCCATTGTGGTATCTTTGGTTGCTGAAGTAGGCCTGATGGTTTCTGGTATTCCGACTTGACTCTCGCACAAGTCAAGCACTTGCTAACGTATGTTGCTATGTGAGCTTTCATGCTAGGCCACCAATACGTAGTTCTGAGATCATGGTACATTTTATCCGAACCTGGATGTACCGAGTAGCGAGACTTATGTGCTTCGTCCATTACAAGCTCGCGTAAGTTGCCATATAGTGGGACCAAAATACGCCCCGTTACATAATAGGCGCCGTCGTCCTTCTGTTCTAATCGTTGCCTTGAGCCACGCAAGGCTTCAGCCCTGACGTTTTCTGGTTTCAATGCTTCTACCTGAGCATCTCGTATTTGAGCAGGAAGACCAGACTAGTAAGTTGTAGTGCTCGTACGCGCCTAGGCGTAATATCCTTTCGACTGAGAGCGTCAGCCACAACATTGGCTTTGCCTGGATGGTACTTGATGGCACATTCGTAATCATTAAGTACCTCAACCCATCAACGTTGACGCATGTTCAATTCCTTCTGCTTGAAGATATGCTCGAGGCTCCTGTGATCGATGTAGATGGTGCACTTGGTACCGTACAGGTAATGTCGTCATATCTTAAGCGCGAAAACAACAGCTCCCAGCTCTAAATCATGCGTGGTATAGTTTCGTTCATGAACCTTGAGTTGACGTGACGCATAAGCAATGACCTTGTCACGTTGCATTAACACACATCCAAGACCTTGAATGGACGCGTCGCAATAAACCACGAAATCGTCCGTGCCCTCTGGCAATGAAAGAATAGGCGCGCTGTAGAGCCTATCTTTTAAGTGCTGAAAAGCAGTTTCCTGTGTACTACCCCAACGGTAAGTGACACCCTTCTGTGTCAGTAGTGTAAGCTGCTGTGCAATCTTTGAGAAGTCTTTGATGAACCTCCTGTAATAACCTGCCAAACCCAAGAATTGGCGAATTTCCGTTGGTGTACGTGGTGCAGGCCAGGACCTGATCGAGTCTACCTTGGATGGATCCACATGAATCCCGTCCTTGTTTACCACGTGGCCTAGAAAGTGGACTTCACGAAGCCAGAAGTCGCATTTCGAAAACTTGGCGTATAACTGTTCTGTTCGAAGGAGCTTCAAAATAAGTCGCAAATGCTGCTCGTGTTCCTCCTGACTCTTAGAGTAGATCAGGATGTCGTCAATGAAGACAATCACAAACTTGTCCAAGTAAGGTTTGCACACCTTGTTCTTAAGATCCATGAAGACCGCATGCACGTTTGTTAACCCGAATGGCATAACTAGAAACTCGTAGTGGCCGTAGCGAGTTCTAAATGCTGTTTTGGAGACGTCCTCATCCCGGACTCTCAGTTGATGGTAGCCTGACCTCAGATCTATCTTTGAATAATAGCTCGACCCTTGCAATTGGTCGAACAGGTCGTCGATGCGTGGAAGAGGATAGCGATTCTTCACGGTCACCTTGTTTAGTTCGCGGTAGTCAATGCACATCCTGAAGGTACCGTCCTTCTTTTTCACAAATAGTACTGGAGCTCCCCAAGGAGAAGAGCTAGGAAGAATGAAACCCTTATCCAAGAGTTCTTGTAATTGTTTGGACAGTTCTTCCAGTTCCGATGGGGCTAATCGATACGGTGCACGAGCTATTGGTGCCACTCCTGGAGCTAGCTCGATCTGGAATTCGATTTGGCGATGAGGCGGTAGACCAGGTAAGTCTTCAGGAAACACTTGAGGAAAATCACGTACAACTGGGATATCCTCTAATCTCTTCTCTTTCGTTGCTGCGTCTGTAACAAGTGCTAAAATAGCGGTGTGCCCCTTTCGTAAACACTTCTGGGCCTTCAGGAAGGAGATGATGCCAACCACGGCACCACTCTTGTCGCCTTGCACTTCGAGAGGTTCCTTGCCGGAACGGGGAATACGAACAATCTTCTCCTTGCATCGGATCTCTGCTTGTTGTTGGGATAACTAATCCATCCCAATGACAATGTCGAAACTACCCAGAACTATAGGGATGAGATCGATAGAGAAAGTCTGACCAGCGAGGATAAGATTACAACCCTGAACTATGTGGGTGGCCTCTAGACTTTTACCGTTAGCTAACTCTACGACATGTTTAGTGTTCAGAAGTGTGGGTGTACGTTTGAGCATTTGACTAACTTTCAGAGTCATATAACTGGTATCCGCACCCGAATCAAATAATACAGTAACGTAAAAGTCGTCGAGAAGAAACTTACCCATAACTACGTTGGGATCATTCCTGGCATCGCCCTGCCCCTGCACAAATGCACGACCCCTAGCGCCGTTGTTCCCATCATTGTTATTTCCCCCGTTGTTGTTCCCATTGCCTTGATTGTTGTTGTTGTTGTTCTGGTTTCGGTTTAGCTGGGGGCAGTGTCTCTTGAAGTGACATTCGGCGCCACAATGAAAACATCCCTTGTTGCCCTGTTGCTGATTCTGCGGTGTCTGTTGCTGCTGCTGGTTCTAAGTTACAGGCCATGGGCTCCTACAATCCTTGGCCTCATGACTCATCTTGAGACACCTCTGACAACGACCCTTGTTACACTGGCCGCTGTGGTGTCTGTTACAATTGTTGCACCTTGGGTGATTTCCTCGATATGCACCCCTTCCGTGATTGCCCGAAGATTGCTGACCAGGGCTCTGATAGTTGTCAGTCTTTCGCTGCTGCACCTGAGACTGAACTGTAGCTGAACCCTTGCTGGAATCCCATCCCATTTCCTCTTGTGACAAGTAGGAGTAGCTGAAGTGGTAGTGATAGCAGTAGTGCTGATACGTTTAGGCAGCCTGTTCTGTTCCACTGCCTGATCCGTGAGGCGATGAGCAAGACGCTGAATGTCCTGGATATTATCGAGGTTAGCCGATGTCACATGGCTCTGAATTTCTGGCGCTAGACCCTTGAGATACAACTCAATGCGCTTGATTGGAGGGTCCACCATAGTTGGACACAAGATGGCCAGCTCGTTTACCCATTTCGTATAAGCTTCAATTTCCGACCCTGTCATTTTCAGATGAAAGAACTCCACTTCTAACTTGTGGATGTCATCACGTATGCAGTATTCCTGCTTGATAAGTTCCTTGAAATCATTCCAAGGAGTGGCGTTAGCAGCTGCCAATCCTAAAATCTAAACTTGCGCATTCCACCAAGTCAGCGCAATGCCTTCTAGAGTACCAGTGGCGTACTTCACCCTGCGAGCCTCAGGGCATTCACACATCTCAAATACGGACTCGAGCTTTTCAAACCAATGGAGGAGTCCAACTGCTCCTTTAGTGCCACTGAACGTGCTTGGACGACAGTCCATGAAATTCTTGAAAGTGCAAACAGGTGGCTGAGCGTGTTGACCTCCTGCTTGTGCGGCTGCAAGTGCCGCAACAACTTGTTCGTTAATGAGAGCCGTCAACTGGGCTTGAGTCATGTTAACGCGTCCACTCATGATCTTCATATCAAGGGAACATAAGTGAGAGAGGTTCGCGAAAAGTGCGATGACAGAAGAGAGTAAGCACACAAGTGTTCTCAAGCAATAGTGGTTAACAAAAACGTTTTCCCCTTATTAAAACCAAGTTCGCTATAACCAATGGCTCTGATACCAATCTGTCACACCCCCAAAATCCACACGTGGAGTACCACCGCATGAGGGCGTGACATGACCAGGATCAAGCCACCAATCATATTGAACATATATGTATATAGTAAACGTAAATGTATATCAACCCACAATATGAAAGGTGTTCAAATAACATAGTTTAAGTAGTGGAAGCATAGGATGAAAATCCAACTTAGTTATTAAGTTTTCAACTGCCATAAGTGTTTAACAAAACATCCACGATCCATGTCCACAATGACTGCACCTCCCGTGCAAGCTCCATGAGTACCTATGGTCCTGCAAGGCATGTAACAGAGAGTCAACAACTAGTTGAGCGAGTTCACAGTAAGTAAGTTCGTAATAGTAGGTCCGTTGCATCACCATGCGTTAGTAACTAAGTCAATTGTATGTTCATTTACTGGGGGCTTCCCATATGTGTGTGTATACTAGACTAGAGGTAACCATAAGTGTTCTTCTTAACCTGAGAACAGTAGTACGTACGAGGTTTATGTAGGTTTTACGTAAGTGTCCTTCTTAACCCGAGGACAGTGGTACGAGGGGGTTTACGTAGGTTTTACGTAAGTGCTCTTCACAACCCGAGGCAGTAGTGAGTATTAGTTTACGTAGGTTTTACGTAAGTGTCCTTCGCATCCTGAGGACAGTGGTAAGTACAAGTATACGTAGGTTTACGTATGGGTCCTTCGCATCCGAGGACGATGGTAGGTAGTCTAGTAACAGTGTAAGTACAAGTAATTGTTCAATCCTACTCCTTCAAATCCCATTCCCTACCCACCGGGAATCCCATGCCATGGTAAGAGTGTGAACTCACCTTGGTTTGCTCGGCAGATACACGAAAGGTTATGTGAACTAAGAGTGGTCAACCTCGTCCTAACAGGGTTACCATACAAGTCAGGTTTTGGTTTCAAGTAATGCACGTATGTTTACACATAACTAACAGGTTTCGAGCACGTATGAATCATGGCAAACACGTATTGTACGTTAACAGTCAAGAGCATAACACAATCATAATTGTGCGATTTAAATATAAGCCCAATAGTACCCGGCCCAACATGTTGTGCGATCCACAACTTGTTGTGCGATCCAACATAAACCCAGCCCAAGTAGTTAAGCAGTCCAACATGCATACGGCCCAATAAACAAACAGGAGTCTTGTGCGATCTGGACGAGTTGTGCGATCTGGATAGCTTGTGCGATTGGGATTGGGCTTTGAGGCCCAACCGTGTAATAGTGTGTGTATGGCCCAACCCTTGTGCGATCAGCACTATCTTGTGCGATCCACAAGGTCTTGTGCGATCATGCAAAAGCTGTGTTGTACGCTGTGTTTAATCAGTTGCACAAATCTTGTGCGACTGAACTTGTGCGATCAGTCGCCTTGTGCGATTGAGCTCTTGTGCGATTCAAGAGCTTGTGCGACCAGTTAACAAACTTCCTTAATCCACGAAATCAGTTACATTGTTTCCAATTTAGTCAACAATTAATTTGTCACATGGTTCCCATTTAACAGTTTTCCAATCATACAATACTCGACCGAACAGAGCAATAATCACCAAATCATATGAACCCTAAAATCATTCATCACATAATTATCAACCACACCATTCACACATTAACGGATTCATGGCTTGATTACTAACATGCACCCTTCATAACAACACAACAATCATCCGATTAATACCACATCACAGCCGATTATTATGTGTTCGGTACTAACTCTAGATCATGCAATCCAAATCGTATGATCATCATCAAGTATACATGTGAGCTGATTATCAAGAACACTATCATTCAACAACATAATCAATCATGTTAACAGGAACCCTAGATCATCATGCAAGATTATTATAACACACAGATCAAAACATCATCAAACATGTAATCGATAACCCAAACACTAACCGGTTAGAGAGCGTAATGTGAAAGATCCGAATCAAAAGCTTCGAGAGGAATGAGGGATGTTGCCGTCGGCTTCACTAGAGAGAGAATGAGAGCGTGTAGGGTTTGTGTGTTTCTTGATTTGCAAATAAAGAGGAAACAAAACCCTCAATGAGGTTTTGTGTGGTTTATATATGGGAGTGGCCGAAACCCCTAATGGTCTGCCCATTCGGTTCGGGTTCAAAGAATGTAGGCCAAGAGTGGTAAGAATCCAAAGCCCAAAGGCTTGTGCGATCGGGGTGAAGTTGTTGTGCGATCGGATCATACAAGTATATACACACTCACATGTAAGAACACATATCATTTCATTAAACGTTCAATCAATCAACCAAGTTCACATAGTTACATAACGTTACATTAAACACAAAGATGGGTTCTGAAATACGAGTTGTCACAAAAGATGTCTTCGTCACAACTTCCTCCTCGACGAAACATTGATAGTTTCGTCGCCAGTGGTCTTTTGTCATATATGTTTCATCGTCGGCGGGGTCTTTTGTCCGCCCAATTGTCATCGAAGTCAGGAGAGGCCCAATCCACTGACTTTAGTATATTGCGTAGAGGGTCCTGTTTCATCACGTAACTGGCACATTGCAAACCCTAGCCCTCTCCCTCCTATTCGGTGATTGGCGGCATCAAGATAGGACAACTGACGGCAGCCTCCGCTCATCATCGAAGCTTTTTCTCGGCGCTAACACCTTCCCCAACACCTCATAGTTTGTTAGTATGTTTATCTTGTATTAATTTGATCTCTGTGAATTGCATGTCATTGTGTTGTTTGTCTGGATTCGTGTGAGTCATCGTAGGGGATTACTCATGTATGGCAATTGATAGGAAGTGTGGTGCATTGTAGGAATTAGAATCAATAACTTAAATGTCCAGAAAATGAACACGTGATGTTTTGTGTACAGACCGACTAATGATGATTTGCTGATTAATATAATAAATATGAATTAGGGTTTTACTAGATATCATTTTGTATATGACCGATTGTATGAATGGGATTAACGAATCAAGATTTCATGAGATTAATGATGATTTGTTAATACTTAGAAACATGGATCCCCTTAGTGAAATATAAACTGATTAGAGATAATTTGCTGGTATCCTTGGCTTGATTGGTGTTCTTGCAATCCTGAAACCATAACTGACTGTGGGTGTTACGTCGGTGGGTCTTGGACGAACCATTAAGGTTTCGTCGAACTCACTTGTGATGAAAATCTTGATCTTTCTCCGACATGTCTATTGACAACCCTTAGATATTTCGCCACCCTGAACCCGACGAAAGATGATCTTTCTCATGACTGGACTCCGACGAAGGATGATCCTTTGTCGTGTGGGATTTTCGTCGTAGGGGCAATGACTGGAACAGGGAATGGTAATGTATGTGTTATTTGACAGTTGAGCTTGTTGCTTGATATTATGACTATCTAGAATTGAGAAACTTGTATAGACTAGTATGAGTTGTCTAAGGTAAATTGTTTGATGTGACTAACCGAATCAACTGATGAATGATTGTACGTGATATGCACATGGGGTGTGGTATTGGTGTGAACTTAAGCAATAGCTATATGTTATATAGTGACCTGTTGATTAATGCAATCTGGGTGGAATACGTAACTAGGTTATTATGAAACCGATGTTATTTAGGAACGAGAACTTGTATTATGAATGCGTATGAAATCTAAACGTCTTCTATGTATTACTTGTGATTCGTTCGAATACGTGTTTTGATTATGTGTTTGCGAAACTGATCATCTGTGTTAACCACGGTAGGGTTTGGTTGACTAACTTCGAACGGGTAAAGTAACTTGTTAAATACCGAGCAAATCTAAGGTGAGTTCACTGCTCTTTTTCCAAGCATTCGTCCCGGGGAGGGACATCTAGTAAACGTCCCGGGGAGGAATTTCAGGTAAATGGGTTTGACTAGAATGTTAAACCTGGGTTGTTGGTTAATACACGTATATCTATCACTCAAGTCCCTCCTACCGATTGTTGCCGGAGAGGCAACGGAGTATTAGTTAATAGCGCTATTTAGGTTTGGCACCCTCACACCGCATCGAGGAGGTTGGGAGTGAACTAATGACCCCCATCTTGACCATTGCTATGATAGAGGCAATGGGGAATAGGGCAAATAATCTGGAGCCATCGGCGGTAAACGTGTGATTAACAACATCGAATCTGTGAAACTTTTTAATCTGGTAACTGGTATCTAAACACGTTAACAAACTTTAAACTCACCAGCGTCGTCTGACACACTTGTTTGCATGCTTGCAGGTCTATAGGGATGTAGCATTGGGAACTTGTTGTCTGGAAGGCTGGAGTGGTCATGGGTCGAGATACATGGAAAACGCAATACAAGTCTAATGGTTTTGTACATGTGGTTTATAAAACACTTAACAAATGATTTATGCTTCCGCTGTATACAACGAATTACATGTAACGTTTTGTAACCCTTTTATGTTAATGAATGAAAGATGTATTTAAATATATTTATGAGTTCAAAGTGATTGGTGGCTAGAACCTGTTACGTCACATGCCCCACGGTGTTTCCGCAAGTGGTATTTTGGGGGTGTGACAGTTTGGTATCAGAGCCACTGGTTATGGTGAAATTGGTTTTAAAAACGTTTTCGTAAAACCAGACTATAACCGAACAGTTCTTAAAACGAGAATACGACCATGACACTATAACACCCCGAAAATGGGTTTGGTAATCAAACCACGTTAACACTAAAAGATGGGTAAACTACCGTTAGTGGTAAAATTTACCCGGTAAATATTAGGATTTAAATAATTAAACCTAATATTAAATAAAGGTTACACGAAGACTTTTGAGAAAATAAATTTATGAAAGGCCCGAGTTAACGGGACTTAAAAATAAAACGGGTTATAACTTCCCCGAACCCACCAAGTAACTAGGAATATCAACCTAGTTAAATATGTGCCTTAAAATAAAGAAGGAAACTTGGGTAATAACCCTTATTATAAAGTTACAAACTAGAGGGGCCAAAAGATGAAGATTTAAAACTTGATTTTTATTTAATTAAAACTCAACACACACACTAGTGGGTGTGTGCGTGAGATCGATCAAAAGAAGGAGCCAGGAGCTCAAACCCTAGCTCATCTCAATTTCACCAGATTGAAGGGCAAAACTAGCTCAAATCAAAGGCATGATCATGTATAAACGACCACCAAGTCGTGGGGATCACAAGGTATGTTGAATTTTTGATTTGGTGATACTTTGAGATTATGATGAATAATCATAATCAAAATTCTGGAATGAATGTTGATGTATATAAGTGTTATTGTGATGAAATCTTCGTTTAGAAACAAACCCTAGTTGAAAACTTGATGAATTGGTGCCAAAACTAGGGATTTGATAATTACCCTATTATGTGCTAGGTGGGTTTTATGATAATATGACGAACACTCAGATTAGAGTGTTAAATTGATGAATATTGATGTTATGATATAAGTTCTAGAAGTAGCTCATGAATGCTAGACATAGAGGGTTGATTTTGATGTAAATCTTGGTAAAAATAACTAGTTATGAACTAGTTAGTAAATATGTAAAATTATGCACATTAGGTGTTTGTTAAAATGCCTAAATGAGAACTAAAGTGTTGAAATTAGAGTGAAAACGCGTATTTGAATGATATGGCAATTATGCGTATTATGAAGTGATAAGGGTTCTAAACATCATGTCGATTTACACTTAATGTTGTAAACCATGTGATTGAAAATTGTTAACTTTGATAAACTAAGTTAACTAATCATGAAGTCGAATAGTAGCTTCGACATAGAAAATAAGTGAGGTGGAATAATCGTGATTGATAATGACTAATTTAACCGCCTTGTAAATGATTGACAATAGTTTGACGCTTAAACGAGCTCGGTGGAGGCTTGGGAAAGAAGCGGTCAAATAAATCAAGTACGAGAAGGGAAGCGTAAACCGGATCCGAGGTAAGTGAAACTTACACCCTTTTGTAGAATATTTACTTATTTTATAAGTATAAATACGATAAAGATAATATTGAGAATATCGATTCCGACGCAATTGATACGGGTCGAACATAAACATTTGAGACCCATGGGTTATGGTAAAAAGGGCGAAAAGGTAAATTGGTCAGGTAATGACTAAGAAATTATGGATTTTCAATATGATTACCTTGTAGTGTAATCTAATTTTGAGAAAAAGGGTAAAAGTGGAAATTTGGTCGAGTGTCGACTAATGTAAACCAAGGCTAAAGGGATACCCATGGCGTAAGCCAAAATGGGCTAAATAAGTAAGAAAAGCGAACTAATGAAAGAAAAATCTGAAGTGGGTCGGATGGGCAAATTGGTAATTAAAAAATCATGTTTTGATACATATGAAAATGTTTGGTCATATAGGCCAAACAGGTCGAATGTTGGTGATAACACCATTGGACAGTATCTACTAATGTGGTTGTCAAGTTTTATGTTAACAGGAGCGATCGGCAATTCAGATAATTGTGTCACCATAGATTAAGTTATAATTAACGCAAGGTATTGAAACGGGTCAATATGTTGACCCGACTGTATAAATATGATTGTAGTTAAACGTACAATTTCGGTTAAATAAGTAGCCAAAATCCGTCGTGAAACGAGGGATTAAAAATGACCATAAAGCCCTTAATGGGTAAACCAGGTAAACAAGCAGGTTGTTTAGAAACTTATATTATGATTTTGTAACCTTTAGATGCGTATAAGATTTGAAGGCATAAACGTTCAAGGGTTGAATGCCTTAAATGCGTCTTGCCGTAGAATGGCATATCCGAGGGATAAAAACTCGGAATAAATAGTCTATTACTTTAAATCCACCACAATCATAGTTGCGGTGGAAGACCAATCAATATGAATGGTTGAAATTAAGAGGCATACGAGAAATGGGCGTGACTTATACTTAAAAGGACATAAATACTCTTAATGGGTCAAAGTAAGATTATAAGTAAAATGGGTAATAATGCGTAGGAACCCGTGACTAGAACCTAATATGATAGACAATGTTGGAGATAAAGGGTTCGTGAAAAATCGGGGTCAAACAAACATGTTTGTTTGATAAACAAATAGACGGGTCAAAATTTAGTAAAAAGATAATAAGTCGAAGGCTTAAAAATCTCAAATTTATTTAATCCGGATGTCGGATTTTAACTCCATGTGATGGAGAATTAAATTACGATCACGTAGGAAAAAGAATCGTGTAATGTAACACCCGTGTTTTCGAATGTCAAAGTCAAAGTCAAAATCCCAGTCAACTTTGACTTCTTTGACTATAATTAGTCTATTTTATGTTTATTTGTATTATGTGGAGTAAGTGTTGTTAATTAGAATTAATCAAAGAAATCGAATGTTTAATCGACGCAAACCGATTTACGACTGTGAATAGTAGGAAGTAACAATGCGATAAAGTTAACTAATCAGTAATCAAACCGATCGAACCATCATCGAACTCAGATCTCGAATTACACGAACTTTGGTTGTTGTTATACGTGTGTGTGCCTTATGTGTTGCCTGTGCATGTTTACTTTATGTTTTGTGTGGTAATCAATCGAATCAATCGAAACTCGAATTGAAACTCGAAACTCAAATCGAATGCAATCGAAATCGAATTATGATGAATGGTAACGTAAGGATAGGGTGAAATATAGATGATTGTATGTTAGATATAGTGATTGGGACTGCAAGTAATTTGAATAGGAAACTCTATCATACTCGTATCGTCTTCAATCGAAATCGAAATATCGAAAATCATCGCACCGAACACTCGAACCAGGCTATGGATCGATCAGGCTGTCAGCCGATCGAACAGCCCAGCCGATCGGACGGACTGTCCGATCGAGCAGGCTGTCCGATCGGGATGCCTGACCGATCGGCTAGCCATTTCCTCTTTTGGAGCGTATAAATAGGGCTGTCATTGTCATTCTTTCCACTTTTGGAAACTCTCTGACCGACCAGCTCGTGCTCCCCTCCTTTTCTCAGATCTCTTCCAATTTCGGTAAGTTTTCATCCTAAGTCTTGTACTTTCTTGATCAATGCACACTCCTACACCTTTCTATCTTTCAAATCTTGATTTCTAACCGTGAAATCATCAAGATCTAAGCATCCTAGGATGATGTCATCATGGTGTTCTTCAAGAACATCATGTTTTGGCCTCAATCCACCATGAATAGCTCGGATCTAACCGATTTCCACATAAACAAGCTAAGATCTATCAAAGATCTGAACATTTACATGGTGTGAAGGATTGAAAGAAGGATTTCCAAACTTTCTTTCAACTCTTTTACACTCAATGCCTTCAAACCGGTAGAAACGGAGCTTGAGTCAACTCATCGATCATTCTAGTGGATGAGTGGTTCAAGATTCGGATTCTATCTACGAGGTTCACCGACTTCGGGACAAATATCAAACTACCGTTCCGAACAGTATACCGGCCGGATTTGGGTGATTCATGTCCGAGCAGGGGAAACAAATAAGAACGAAAGTTCCATGGTTTAGCTCGTTGTCAAACTACCTCGAAATAACGTCAAATAACCAAAACAGCCAAGTGTTTGGCGAACAGGCTGACCAGGTCAGGATGCTGACCGAACGGTTAGGCTGTCCGAACGAACAACCCAACCGATCGGACATGTTAGCCGATCGACCAGGCCAGCCGATCGGCTAGCATATGGCCCCACACTTTGACAAATTCAGGAAGTATAGTATTGAACGAGGTGATGTTCGATCGAACGAGCCGTTTGGAAAACATTACTCATCGGATCATGAGATACTATGCTTCAACCCTTAATCGATTTACAACTCGTAGTAGTATGGGGTGCCGCCCAATCGAACATGCTGTTCGATCGATCAGGTGACATCCAGCTGAGGACCCACTTTTGAAGTGTCTAACCGATCGGTTAAGCCGGCCGATCGAACAGATCGTTCGATCATCGACCTGAACGGTAAGAACACTTCAGTGTTCTCAAATACTACAACGAAAACTTCAAAAGGTCAAACCATCATACACAAACACATCCTACTCAAAGGAAGAAACAAATCACACGAACAGTCCAGCCGATCGAGCCTACCGGCCGATCGAATAGACTGTCCGAACGGATCTTCCAACCGAACGAACAACCCGTTCGATCGAACCTGCTGTTCGATCGACCAGGCTGTTCGACCCACTTACACTTGTTTCCATTTTACGTGTTATTCATCGATATGCTATCGAACTGTTCAGGCTAACCCTACTCTCAAGCGCTCCCTTCAATCCATCAACCAATTGCTGTGAGTATACTCGATCCCTTTTTGCTTTTAGCACTTTTGGGTGTTACATACGTTACTTATATCAAAACACAATCGATCACACTACTCAAACCATTTGAACGCTAACCGACTTGCATGAATTACGTGACTAAATGAATGCTTGGTGATTGTGTTTACACGTGGAATGCTGTCTACCTGCCTTAACGACGTAGTACTATAGTTTGGACTCAGCACCCGTTCACACGGGGGTTGTTAAGGACAATTACTTGCATGGATTACGGTGGTAATCATGTATTGCGAACTGTCTCGGACAGTCAACCCCCAGTCATTGGTATCGATAGATCCATGTCGATAATTAACATGCTTTGTTTTCCTCTGTGTACGTGCTGGTTATGTGTAAACTATTCGAACTCTATTATGCTATTATCAAACTTGTATGCTCACCTTTACATTATATGTATTGACTTTATTTTAACGTATGTGACAGGTGTTTAAGATGTTTGCTTGCTAGGAAAGCGAGGCTAGAATAAAGCTCTAGAGGCCCCCAACAAATAGTTGTCTGTCAGGAACAAGCGTCTAAAGCATAGTTGTCTGTAGATCTTGTCCGGCAGGGTCTTTAGGAGCATTTGAACAATATTTATTTGTTTTTAATTAAATCTGAGTTGTCGGAACAGAATTACTTGACTAGTTGTTATCTGCAATAATATATTGTATTATTTGGGATACGGTATGGGACGTATCATTTAACTGAATAGTATAAATAGTTGTTGTGGAAACTTCTGGACAATCTGTTTCGCTCAGTGCCATGCCCCGATGATTCCGCTTATTCAAACCCTAGCTCATCTCAATTTCACCAAATTGAAGGGCAAAACTAGCTCAAATCGAAGGCATGATCATGTATAAACGACCACCAAGTCGTGGGGATCACAAGGTATGTTGAATTTTATGATTTGGTGATACTTTGAAATTATGATGAACAATCATAATCGAAATTCCGGAATGAATGTTGATGTATATAAGTATTATTGTGATGAAATCTTCGTTTAAAAACTAACCCTAGTTGAAAACTTGATGAATTGGTGCCAAAACTTGGGATTTGATAATTACCTTATTATGTGCTAGGTGGGTTTTATGATAATATGATGAACACTCGGATTAGAGTGTTAAATTGATGAATATTGATGTTATGATATAAGTTCTAGAAGTAGCTCTTGAACGCTAGACATAGAGGGTTGATTTTGATGTAAATCTTGGTAAAAATAACTAGTTATGAACTAGTTAGTAAATATGTAAAATTATGCACATTAGGTGTTTGTTAAAATGCCTAAATGAGAACTAAAGTGTTGAAATTAGAGTGAAAACGCGTATTTGAATGATATGGCAATTATGCGTAATATGAAGTGATAAGGGTTCTAAACATCATGTCGATTTAGACTTAATGTTGTAAACCACGTGATTGAAAATAGTTAACTTTGATAAACTAAGTTAACTAATCATGAAGTCGAATAGTAGCTTCGACATAGAAAATACGTGAGGTGGAATAGTCGTGATTGTTAATGACTAATTTAACCGCCTTGTAAATGATTGACAATAGTTTGACGCTTAAACGAGCTAGGTGGAGGCTTGGGAAAGAAGCGGTCAAATAAATCAAGTACGAGAAGGGAAGCGTAAACCGGATCCGAGGTAAGTGAAACTTACACCCTTTTGTAGAATATTTACTTATTTTATAAGTATAAATACGATAAAGATAATATTGAGAATATCGATTCCGACACAATTGATACGGGTCGGAATAAATATAAACATTTGAGAACCATGGGTTATGGTAAAAAGGGCGAAAAGGTAAATTGGTCAGGTAATGACTAAGAAATTATGGATTTTCAATATGATTACCTTGTAGTGTAATCTATACGGGTGTAAACGAGCCGAGCCGAGCCCGAGCGCGCCTAGGCTCGAGCTCAGCTCGTTATGTTTTTATGAAGCTCGAGCTCGAGCTTGGCTCGGTTCGAGCCTACTTCTCTGAGCTCGAGCTCGGCTCGCGAGTCAAACCCAAAGCTTGAGCTCGGCTCGACTCAGCTCGAGCTATTTCGAGAACAACCTCAAATGAGCTAAAAGCTCGGCTCGAGCTCGTTTCAACAGCGATTAAGCGAGCCAAATCTCGGATCGAGCTTGGCTCACCAATGTTATCATCATCATTATTATATTATATATAAAAAAACTAAAATTCTGTTTAGGCTCGTTAGGGCTCGCGAGCCTAAACGACCTTTGTATTTCAGGCTCGAGCTCGGGCTCGATAACTAAACGAGCTCTATTTCAGGCTCGGGCTCGGGCTCGTTAAGGCTCAACTCATTCGAGCTTTTAACCGAGCCGATCACGAGTAGCTCTCGAGCCTCTTGAAAAGGGTTTGCCGTGGCGCGCGGCGACGGAGTAAATTCTTGAAATTCTTGTTTATTTTGTTTATTTTGATTATTTGACCCAATTACCTTGTTGTACTTTTTGTTTAATTATCAAAACTAACTTCTAAGTTGGTTTTGATCATAGGTGAATGTCGAGAGTCCCGGATGAAGATCAAGCGACGAGCAAGAACCGAACACACGTTAAATGAATCTTCCGCGTCAAATCTTGATTTGTTTTGTTATAAATGAATTATGTAAACACTTATAAATATGTTTTTGAAATGTTGTAAACATATGGGAATGTTAGTATGACAAGTTTTTATAAAGTCACATTTTAGCATTAAAATGTGTATTTTATTATTAAAATCTTGATTAATTGAAACGGGCGTTACAGACACTCAGCTCCAGATTGCAAGGTTCGTATTTTCACCTGTTGTATACATTGCATGCCTAGTGTACACTTGTTTATGATATAGCATACATACACACACTCATCACTATAGCATAATTTCATAAATTGCTTGTTTACTTTATGATGCGTAGTTAGTGTGTCGTAGTCCATACATTCTTGTGACCTTATCGTTTTGATAACCTCTGTTTAACATTCAAGTTTGAGGAACCATTTGACATGAGTTAGGGGGAACTGAGGTGAACATGCAAATCGCAATATTATTGTGGGTGCACACATAATAATAATGTGGGGTGCATGTGAGTCCCAGTGAGACTTAACGAGTGGAAAAGGGGTTTTGATCCGTTATTCGATCAATGAGAAACATAACAAACCTATAGGGGTCATAGTAGTAATTGTCTCCTACTCGAACATGATCTTTTCACTCCTCTCTAAACCCTTATGAATCTTGATGCTATCGAGTATTACCTGGGCACTCATTTGAACGTTTAGCAAACTGTGTCGAATGCTAGGTACTAGTATGGACGTCCCTGAGTTGAGGTCAAATGATTGGTTTATACCTCTCCCACTCCTCTTCGTTTGTTGGAACTCAATGTACTGACGTCTTAGACCCCGAAGTGCGATCACTTTTGCAACACTCTGGAAACATACCGCGTATTACTCAGTTAACTTGCAAGGGCGATGGACAAGAGGATGAGCGTAGTGCCTTACCAACCTCAGTATTAGAACGACCTTGATTACCGACAACGATCTCTAGCAAACCGACTTCAACTGAATCCCTAACCCTAGCCAGCGACTTATGGGAGTCAACTCTTACGAATCAATCGGGACATAAGCAATGACAACAGATTATAGTGTGGAATGTATGACTACCAGCACAGTGAGTAGCGCGACAGGACGTGGCACAGAATGTGAAAAGATGGGCTTGGTTGGTGAAAGATCGTAGGGCTCCATTTTAAGCAACGACAGTAGAGGCAACACTCACGACAACGTCAAGGAACTCGTAATCATAGCATATAGTATGGAAGATGGAGGCACCTACGACATGGATCGGCCGTTGGTAAATCAAAGACAACATCAACCAAGGGAAACGACAGCAGAATTGGGAATTCTGGTAACAGTGAAAACAACTCTAGGAGTGATGCTCGTGGAAGGGCATTTAGGAATGGCGTAGGCGACGTCGGGCATAATAGCAACATGGTAGCTTGGATTGGAAGCTATTCGCTTTATCTCTATTCTGTGTGGCCCTGATGCTTCTTGGAACCGAACCTGATGTGGAACCGGCTGATGGCAACTCAAATGAAATCTAATATGTTCGTTCGGATGAAAACTCGACCTTGTGGGACAAGTGTTCGACATCGACCATCCTTTTACTATCCATGATGGTTACAATGTAGTGGTTAGTGTGGACTGGTCAGTGCCATTTCAGCTATGAAGGCCAGAAGTGTCTGCGGAGGGATTACTCCGCTATGTTAGCAACCGTTAGGGCTACGGAAAAAGAGGATCGAGGATCCACCAATTGTTTGTGATTTCTCTCGGTGTGTTACCCGAGGAGCTTTCGGGCTTATTTCCACAACTGTTAGGTAGAATCTCGGTTTGATCTCACGCCAGGGGCAGCCCTGATTACTCGTACCCTTTACTGTCTTGCACCAGGAGGGTTGCAAGAGCTGTCTAATCAACTATAGGAACTGTTGAACAAGAGTTTTGTCGGACCTAGCTTTTCGCTTTGGGGAACCCCTGTGACAACCCTCACAAATCCAGGTATCCGTACACATTAATTAATATTTTATTAGTGCTTAATTACTGTGCTTGATTACAATTATGAATGAACTGCTTTCTGTTTTCTGACATATACATACTCATGCATCATACATTAATACTGTCACTCCATTTATTACACACAAACAATAGTGACAAATTTGATGCACAAAAGCACAGATAGCACAGTAAGCGGATAACCTAGTAAACATGCTGACATTGCCAGCACTAGACAGACATTGTCTCTGAGGCCAGTATGAGCCGGGAATAGATTACTACACTAGTAGGGAGTGTAGGGAGGTGAGAATCATAAAACTGCGTCACTAGGTGATAGTTATAGTGACTGGAAATGCCTAAAACATATTTTAATTACAAAATTCTGCACTACATACCAAAATTCAGCATTTAACAATGCTAGTAAAGTGCAAAAACTTGGCAAAATAGTTCTAGCCACTTTCCAAAGTGTTGGGAATTTATTGTATCACTAAAAACAATATAAAAGACACTTTAAAACTTTATTTATCACTTTAACGGATCAACACCAAACCGAACAACCGGACTTTACCCGGAACATAAAAAAATATTGCCAAACTCACTGTTTTTACTTTTCTGAGCTAGTTAGGGTCCCCGAACACCCTAACACACCTTATACTAAATAACACATAATAATACACTAAATAAATACTTAAATCCTAACTAAATGGAAACTAGATCATTACACCGCAACCATACCCCCCCTCATTTTGATGGTCACAAGGGGTGACCCACCCCTTGCCTTCGTTTGATTATTTTATTCCTAAATGTTGGTGGATTAAGGACACTTTGTATGTTGGTTAATAAGGGATTTGGATTATAAATAAGTCTAAGGGTTTTAGACTTTCATTTCTTCACAACACACAAATCAAGTTACTCTCTCCTTCCCCCCTACCCCACCTCACTTCTGCCACCATCAACCACCCTATCACCACCATCCAACCTCTATACAAGTGTTTCTCACACACTCAAAGGTGCAAGGAGTCCTACAAACAAGCTCGGTGCTCTCGGAAGTGTAACATCTGTGCTTGTAATCATTGTGAACAGTTCAGTTATCAATAAAACAATGTTATTTGATCCTAATGTTTGTTTGGTTATGTTTTGCATTTTTCATGTTTTGACTTTTGTTCAATTTTAAACTCTATATCGCTTTCTGGAGAATTATACGCAAACTGGTGCATAAACGTACTCAGTTTAACGCGAAAAATACTCCGGAACATCAACATATACTTAACATACATTAAATAACCTTTACATAACTTAGAAATAAGTTTTGAAGGCTTTGGTATGGCAAAAACAAGTTAATTCGCTTACAGGGACTAAACTTGACAAACTACGAAAGTATGCCAATTTGAACTGTAACAGACATTCCGGAACATGACCATAAGTTAAGCATACCATAAATATCCTTACATAGCTTAGAAATAAGGCTTTGAGGGGTTCGGTGTGCTAAAATAAACTTTTGGCTCATTCAGGGACTAAAAGTGTCAAAAAGTGCATAAGTTTGCACTTTCGCGCATAACTTACGTTCTGAATACATCCAGACATCCAAAAATTTATGTAAGCACTAAAATATTTTATTTTAGTGTTTGGCATGAGAAAAATCCATTCGTCACGCAATTTGGATCGTTTTTCGCGCTTATGCGCATTCCGTCGTAATTAAGCGAACATCGCAACCGTACGGCCAAACGAACCGACATCCGAGATGTTTTCAAGCATATTTCATGTTCCCTATGTCTTAACATCATTGTGGAGCTGAAAATGTAATTCTGCCAAAGTTAATGGCTTACGGACCGTAAGCCATGACCCTTACGGTCCGTAAGGGGTCCCCAGAACAGCAGATCAGTTTAATCAGCTGTTGCCTCTTCAGGATAATGAGGGGCCAATTGTGGTGTTCCATGGAAATTGCAACAAGTGTAAGGTTGAGATTGAAGCACGTTATTCGATAAACGATCTTAACGGTTCCAACATTCCTATAAATACCCAACCTTTTCACAACTCAAAACCCACAAAATCTGATCTAAAAGCTCTAAGTTGAAGCCATTGCTTCATACCTGAGCTACTTGGATCAAGATTAGCTTGCGGGGACACTTTGTAAGTGTTCCTTCGTTCTTTTATCGCTTTTCTAGTCCGAAAGTCAAACTATGTTTGACTTTCTGTGTTGACCAGTTTATGGTCAACACGAAGTTCGATTGAACTTCATAACGTGAGCGTAATCACGATGGTCATAGTCCCTAGAGACTATACCTACTGATTACCATGTTATCTAGGCTCAGTGACGAGTCGTAGTTTCGGCCAAAATACGTGTTATTGCGTATTTTGTAACCAAACTACATTTAGGTATCAAAACCATTTGTTTTGATACCAAACCTGTTTTCTAAACTTAGTTAAGCATGTTTTAACATGCTTAGCTCGTCACTTTTAGTTTAGTGCTTATATAGGGTCGTAAGGTAAGTGATCTAAACAATCGCTTATACTTTCGAACCTGACCCGTTTGGTCGATCATTAGGATCCGACCAAACGCATTAGGTGACCATAGTTGTATAGGGAATAACCTTTCGAGGTTATACCTTATGGTCACGATGTTTATTTAGTTGTATGATAGGTAGTTTATATGCCTTAGGTAAATTACCAAAATGCCCTTTTTACGCCAAATTTCATATTAAGCATATGTAATATAACTTTTGATATCTAAACTGATTTGGCAACAATATTAGACATGTTAAGGCATATTTTACTTATCATAGGGCTAGTTAGGCGTTCCAAACGCGTTTCACGCGAACGACGCGTTAAAGTAGCATAAGCTACCTAAACGGGTCATAATGGGTCGTAAGCACTTAGGTTAGGTTTCATTTTAGTATGTAGGCTTTGTTAAACCATATTACACGAGTCTCCATACTCGTTTGGTTTACGAACCCTCGTTCTATCCAATCCTCCGATTTAGGTCCGGTATATTAACATTGTTACCTATATTAGGTGTCGTTTGATTTCCGTGATCTCTAGCATTGTTTGGTTGTTACACAAGGACTTCTAAGCAATCTCAAGTGAGTACATAGACCCCTCTTTTACTGTTTTCAAACTATTTTGGGGTGAAACACATGTGCCTACTTGTTGCTTTCGTGCCTTTCATGTTTTCATATCATATGCTTATTATGTTCATTAGAACATTATAGTACATGATTTCATTACATTTTATGCTATGTATGTTCATTGTGTGCATACTTAGTACATCGTTTTACATTACATTTCATACTATGTATGTCCATTGTGTGCATACTTAGTACATTGTTTTACATTACATTTCACGTTATGTATGTTCATTTGATTACATACTTAGTGCATTGTTTTCACATGCTTACATTTTTGGTATGACATTTGGTTTGTTTAAATGGGACAAAAATACATTCACTAACATTGATCACGCCATTCGTTAGTAGGTAGTGGTACCATAGGAATTGACAACTCCCGTTCCTGAACCCTAGTTTTGTTTGGGTGGAAGGAATGACCGATTTCGATAAACATAACACAGATAAACCTTTAATTTGTTTAAAGGTCTATCACCACAGTCACAAGGCTTGGATGTATGCATTTTCACAATACCGCATAGATATTTGTATCAATATAGCATGCATTTGTTCCACAAAACATAACTTTGACTTAAACTATGTTTAATTCAATACCCTGTTTTTGTGCATTTTACCTATGGCTTAGTTGATATATTTCACATGCCATACATGATATTTTGGATACACATTATATGATTTACATTAAACATAAACATTTTGACATTGATATACACATTTGGTGGTTTACATTAGACATGGACATTTTGATATGTTTTACACAATAACACTTGACAACTGATTTATACATGAACAAATTTACATTGGTGGTTGGTTTGGGTAAATGATTTGAGTAACGAGGCGTGTATAATATGATACAAACATGGTGGATACGCCGCTGGTACTTCCTATATATAAGTGTTTGTATAATATTACATATCGTAGCGTTATCTAAATCATTTCAGTATAGACATATTACATTTTACACAAATAACATATTCTTCACAAGACATTGTTTTACAAAACAGTTTATTTTATACAACTCATTTTACTTGGTTATTTCATTAACCATACACCTTTCTTTTATATAATCTGATTTCTTATCGAGTTTTCATACGATTTATAAAAGAAAACATTTAACAAGATTCATGACTAATTTTTATTAAACCTTTCTTCTAAAACCCAAGTCATGAATCTTATTTTCACAAAACCTATGTATCTCACAGGCATTTTTATGCTGGCGTACCTATTTTCACATGTGTTTTCAGGAGCTGTTGCTTAGGAAGATGATCATGACACTAGGGCGGACCTGTGCCTTAGAGACTTAAAATAAAGATAGAACTAGTTTAATTATGTTCTGAACTCTTTATTTCCTATTTTGAGACAATGTAACACTCTTGTTTGATAAATAAAATGTAACTTTAATTTCCATGGTTGTGAAACAATAATTCTGTTACAACAGTCCCCGATGTTTCCGCCACAATTTGCTGTTTTACGTGGTCGGGGTGTGACAGGAAGTTCAAGAACCACTCTAGTTTTCTTTTATCCACCACTTTTACACCTTGTTTCTTCCCTAGCCTTGTGCTAGTAGTAAGTGATCTAAAACTTCATCTTGTTCTTGTATTTGGTGGTTAATAGATGATTTAATGGTAAAAAATTAAGAAATACTAAAGAACATGAACAAGTCTTAAATATAAAGTGATAAAGGGTGGATAAAGAGAAGATATGTGGGTAAATCATGAAAATCTTGTGTAGTTGTGATTACTTGATGTTGATTGTTAGTAGAAACAAGATGGATCATCATCTAGACATACTAGTTCATGTTTAAGAACATAAACTAGTAGGATGTATGTCACACCCCGCCACGTAAACATCAAATCGTGGCGGAAACGTCAGGGAGTATTGTAACAGAATTATTGTTCCACAACCATGGTAATTTAAAATAATATTTTATTCATCACCCAAGGGTGGAATACATCGTTCAAAACAAGAACCAACATGCTACATTGTCTTAAAATAGAAGAAAACAAAAGTACATCACATAATTAAACTAAGTCTAGCTCCATTTTATATCACCAAGGCCCAAGTCCACCCTAGCGTGTCACGATCATCCTATGCATTAGCTCCTGAAAAACATGTGAAAAATAGGTACGTCAGCATAAAAATGCCTGTGAGTAACATAGGTTTTGTGAAAATAGGAGTCGTGACTTAGATTTAAGAAAAAGTTTAATGAAAACTTGTCATTAATCTAGTTTAAGTGTTTGCTTATATAAAAATGTTTGAAAAGCGATAACAAATCAGTAATATGTATGTATACAAAAGAATGATGTATGGTTAAAATAATAACCAAGTAAAAATAAGTTGTATGAAGTAAATTGTTTTGTAAAACAGAGTCTTTGTGAAAAATATGTTATTTGCAAAAATGTATAAGTCCAAAATTGAATGATTTAAATAACAGTATGTCATGTAATACAATACAAGCACTTATATATAGGAAGTACCAGTGGCGTATCCACCATGCTTGTAGCGTACTACACACATATCGTTACTTAAGTCACTTAAACAAACCACCAAAGTATAAAGTTCGTGTTTAAACCAACCATCAAATGTTCTTGTCTAAACCATTGTCTATGTTTAAAAACCTAAAATGTAGTCATGTAGTTATGTATGTGTAAACAAAAGTTATGTATGGTAAGTAAAAAATGAGACTACTTAAACCATAAGTAAAAATGAACAAAACAAAGTATTTTGAATAAATCAAAAAGTTATGTTTTGCCAAGTAAAAGCTTGTTTTAATGATACAAACATTTATGTGGTAAGTTAACGCATACATCCAAGCCTTGAGACAGCAGGATAACCTTAGAGTAAAGGTTATCAAAGTAAAATGTTTTTGGATTCAGTCATTCCTTACACCCAAACAAACCTAGGGTGTTAGGAACGGGATTTGTCAAGTCCTATGGTACCATTACTTACTACCGAGCGGCGTAGCTAATGTTAATGAATGTAATAAAGAACCGTTTATGCAAACCAAATGTTATACCAAATGTAAACAAGTTATGTGAAAACAATGTACTAAGTATGCTAAGTAAACATACAAAGCAGAAAAGTCATGTAAAACAATGTGCCAATATGCCATGTAAACATATATAGCAAAGTAATGTAATGTAAATCAATGTGCTAGCATGTTAAGTAAACATACATAACAAAACATAATGAATTCATGTACTAATAGTGTACTAATGAATATAGCAAGCATATGATATAAAAACAGGAAAGCACGAAAGTAACAAGTAGGCACATGTGTTTCACCCCAAAACGTTTGAAAAACAGTAAAAGAGGGGACTATGTACTCACTTGAGATTGCTTAGAAGTCCTAGAATAACCACCAAGCAAAGCTAGAAGATCACGGAATCAAACGACACCTATATAGGTATCTACATTAATAAACGGATCTATCGGAGGATCGGGTAGTACGAGGGTTCGTAAACCAAATAAGTATGGGAACTTATGTAATATGGTTTAACAAAGCCTACATACTAAAACGAAACCTATCCTAAGTGCTTTTGACCCGTTACGACCCGTTTAGGTAGTTTATGCTACTTTAACGCCTTGTTTGCGTAAAACGCGTTTGAAAAGCTTAACTAGTTCTACGACAAGTAAAATATGCCTTAACATGTTTAATATTGTTGCCAAATCAGTTTAGATACCAAAAATTTGGTTACATAGGCTTAAAATGAATTTTAGCGTAAAAAGGGCATTTTGGTAATTTACCTAAGGCATAATAACTAGTTATCATACAACTACTTAAATGACGTGACCATAAGGTATAACCTTGGAAGGTTATTCCCTATACAACTATGGTCACCTAAAGTATTTGGTCGGATCCTAATGATCGACCAAATGGGTCGGGTTCGTAAGTGTGAGCGATTGATTAGATCGCTTACTTTTACGACCCTAAACAAGCACAAATCTACAAGCGACGAGCTAAACATGCTAGAACATGTTTAGTAAGGTTAGAAAACAGGTTTGGTATTAAAACAAACGGTTTTAATACCCTAGAGTAGTTTGGTAACAAAATACGCAAGAAAACGCATTTTGGCCGAAACTACGACTCGTCACTGAGCCTAGATAACGTGGTAATCAGTAGGTATAGTCACTAGGGACTATAACCATCGTGATTACGCTCACGTTATGAAGTTCAAACGAACTTTGCGTTGACCATAAACTGGTCAATGCAGAAAGTCAAACGCAGTTTGACTTTAATGCTAAAACGAATGAAAAACGTGAAAGAATACTTACAGAAGGTGCCCACAAGATTTGACCCGATTCGCTTTCAGGTAGGAAGCATATACTTCCACTTAGAAAGCTTTGAATCAGATCAAATGTGGGAAATGAATGAAGTTGGGTTGGGTATTTATAGGAGAGCTAGAACCGTTAGGATCGTTTATTGGGAAACGAGCTTCGATCTAGACCCTCCACTTGGGCCCATGGTATTGCTAAACAATGGGGCACAAGAAAACCATCAAATTTAGCCCATGGTATTGCAAAAATTGCATTAAAACCCCTGAATTCGACCCAGATTGCAAAATCTGAAGTTTCTGTCTGGCAGGCTCTCGCGCCCCGCGTAAGAATTAAGCTTGGCTTACGCGGGCCGCCTGGCCAACTTTTGCAGATTGTCAAAACAGGTCCCTGTACATCAGAAACTTGCATTTTGGCCCATTTTTGGCACGTTTAAGCCTCGTTAACCTCATTTCAAGGCTCTAAGATGAAGTTAAAGTGTAAGGGACTTGAAACATGCTCAAAAATATTCCAGATGTTGGTTCGTTTGGTCGTACGATCGCGATGTTCGCTTAATTACGACGGAATGCGCATAAGCGCGAAAGACGATCCAAATTGCGCGACGAATGGATTTTTGACAAGCCAATCACCAAAACATAATATTTTAATGATTACATAAATTTTTGGGTGTCCGGATGTATTCAGAATGTAAGTTATGCGTGAAAATGCAAACTTATGCACTTTTTGACGTTTTTAGTCCCTGAATGAGCATAAAGTTTATTTTAGCACACCGAACCCCTCAAAGCCTATTTCTAAGCTATGTAAAGGATATTTAAGGTGTGTTTAACTCATGATCATGTTCCGGAATGTTCGTTACAGTTCAAATTGGCATACTTTCGCAGTTTGTCAGTTTTAGTCCCTGTAAGCGAATAGACTTGATTTTGCCATACCAAAGCCTTCAAAACTTATTTCTAAGTTATGCAAAGGTTATTTAAGGTATGTTAAGCATAAATTGATGTTCCGGAGTATTTATCGCGTTAAACTGATTGCGTTTACGCACCAGTTTGCGTATAATTCTCCAGAAAGCGATATAGACTTTGAAATACAAATAAAACCAAAACATGAAAATATCAAACATAAGCGAACAAACATTGGGATCAAATAACTTTATTTCGTTGATAACTGAATTGTTTACAATGATTACAAGCACAGATGTCACAATGTAAAAGTTAGAAAGTTGAAAGATGATGGATCCATCCATTCATAAGCCTTGAACTTAAATAAACGGAAGTTTTCTTGCAAAATGAAGTTGTAAACTTGTAGATCTAGATATCTACAAGTGGTTTTTCGGAAGAACCAAGTGAAAGATACTAGTTTTGTTAAAACCCGGATATTTTATGAACTAGAAGCATTTTTGGTAAATAAACAAGTATGTGAACTCTTGTGTAACAAGAAAATTTAACAAGGAAATGTTTTTGTAAATCATGACTAGAAGTTGTGAAACTTCAAATTCTTTAAGAATAAAGTTTTCAAGAAACTAAACTTATTTTTAAAGATAACAAAACCTACTAAACATGTTAAGTGATTTACTACATATTTTTACAAACCTTCAAGTTCATGAGCTTATGATTTAGTCTTATTTTGTCAAGATTACTGATTAAATATTGTATATATTGTTGATTGATGATTGTTGATTGATTTTTCAAAAGAAAATGATATGCTAAAAGCATGGACACCTCCATTTACAGAGGAAACTCTGGCGAAATTTTTCTAGAAATATAACACTTAGAAATATTTTTCTAACAAATATTTACAAATATATTTTTAACTTTGTTTTCAAAATAAACTTCGCCATGATTTTTATTACAAAAATACCAAGTACCGGAGGTGGATTTTTCATAAATAAAACTTGTTGAATATATATTTTGAGTATATATTTTATAATAAAACGCTTATGTGATTATGTGATTATTTTGTGAACTAGATATATTATTTTTAGGGTAAAAATAGTATGACTTGGAATTACCGTGAAAATACTACTCCAAAATAATATCAACGCTCTCACAAAATAAATATTTAAGTTATACAAGTATCGTAATACAACGCGAACCTTAAAACCTAACTTATGTATATTTCGGAAAAATACTCTTATTTGTATATTTTTGGGAAAATATTATTCTGAAAAAAATTACGAAATAAAATATAACATTTTTGGGAAAAATATATATATTTTGAAAAACTAAAGCATTTTAGACAAAGTGATTAAAATATATTTTCAAGTGAGACTTAAAAATATATTTTCGGAATTATAAAGCACACATGTATTACTACCCCCATCCTTGGGAAGGAATATACTTATAAAATAATTAAGAAGTGTAAATACGAAATAGTTGTCTAACTATTTCCCAAAAATGTTAAACCTTAAGCCAAAGCACAGCCGTCCGTCTAATAGGAATTAGTACGTGTAGGTCTTCAAGCAGCAGGTTGATTTGGGATCGACTATTTCACGAGACGCACTTCTATGAGTTCATGTCCCCCTTTTCTCTTTACCGTTTTCATTTTTATACTTCGGGGGTGAAATACATGCGACAATTATTACAAACATTTATTACATGGTATGGTTAGCGTAGGGAGGGTTTATACTACTAGATCATGTGAGGGGTGGGCAATAACACTTGAGGCCGTTAATCCTCTTTGTTAGGATCGAGGGACACAAGAGTGATAGATCTATTTGGATGTAGCGAGCCCACACCCGTGAGGCCGGGGCAGCCCATAGTGGTGACTGTGTCTTCCAGCCGAAGCCCGGTAACAAATTTGCTAGTTTTGAGTTTCCCTGCACTTCTCACACATACCAGTGGCTTTGCAACCCATTGGTGATCTCTTTTTCCTTATTGCTACATACCAGGAACTTTTATACATACTTTAAAGGTTTATACATACTCACTTTTACATGAACTCGCTCAACTTTTTATTGATTTTTTTCAAATTACATGTATTTCAGGAAATTAGGGATCTGGCAAGGTATGCTATGTCATCAAGCTGCGTAGGAGAAATGATGTCATCCGAGTTTAGGGATTGTGACTTTTGCCTGGACGAGTCACAAGTCTTAAACTGTGTTTTATTCATGACTGTTGGTTGTGTCATATGAACAACATTTTTCTTATGTCAGGTTGTAATCCGTTGCATGTGTCGACTTTTGAAAACAATGTTGTCATGTTTTACTATTAAAACTTGAATTAATGGATGAACATCATGGTTTTATTTACATATAGCATTGTTGTGATTATGCTAAGGTATTAAGAAGTCACACCAAATAAACCCACGCTTCCGCAAAGCCAGGGTGTTACAGCTTGGTATCAGAGCATTGATCATAGCGAACTAGGATTCTTTCTCGAGTCTAGACTATGATCACTAGGGCTCTCACGAAAACATTTTTACAATGCATACACTAAAACGTCCAGATCTAGAGAACAAAACATTTTTACAAAAAAAAGGCACAAAAACTCTTTTTCAAAATTTATGATTCAGTCTTAGAGACTGAGGGAGGTTCAGCCTTAGAGGTTGGGGAGGTTGAGCCTTAGAGGCTGTGGAGGTTCGGTCTTAGAGACTGAAGGGTTCAATCTTAGAGATTGGGGAGGTTTAAGCTTAGAGACTGGGAGGTTGGTCTTAGAGGCTAGGGAGTAGTCTGAGAGACTAGGAGGTTTAGTCTGAGAGGCTGGGAGGGTAGTCTAGAGAGACTAGGAGAATTATTTGTTTGCTTTATGGTGACTTACATGTTAATTTGATTATATGTTGATTATTTGTGCATATGTGTGGTTGTCTTACAGACATCATGCCATCATCCTCAGACACGGGAGTTTCAGACACTTTAGATCCTATGGCGATCGTATCAGATGATAGAGTTTCGTCAGAGTGAGTGGTCTACACTTCTGACACCACCAGTACCGATGACGACGACTTCCAGCCGTTTGCGCTGCCCGACGTCGGAGCCGAGCCTGCTGATGGCCTTCCCGCTGGGGATTTACCACTTACGGTGATCCCTGCTCCTATACCACTTGCTGCTTATCCAGTCGTAGACATGCCACTCGATGTTGTTTCTGACGATGACATCGATCTGTTTGAGGAGGACCCACCTGAGGCAATGCTGCCATTGCGACTTTGTATTCCATGACCTTTGGGCTAATCAACACACCAGAAGCTTTATGGATCACATGAATCGACCGTGTTTATTGATTGCATTTTGAATCAGTTCCAGGAGAAAGAAACAACATGGGCATCGTTTGTATCTTATTTTAGAGCTCCTGAGGGAGGAGCCACACCGCGCGAAGTATTGTTCAAAGTAACTTCTGGATTTAGAGTGGGAATACACGAGGATCTCGCTAAGATCAATCTTGCCAGAAACTGGTCGATACCAAAGATTCCTTCGGGGATATAGCAATTTCTTGGTTTCGCTAGATGCTATCGCAGATTCATCGCGGGATTTTCGAAGATTGCGCAGCTTTAACCTCTTTAGCAAAGCGAGGTGCTGTGAATTCATGGGAGACGAAACAGGAGAACGTCTTTTCAGCTTTTGAAATCCAACTCTACAATGCACTGAGCACCGTCTTTACCCGAGGGTATGAGTGATCTAGTGCTATACCATGATGGTTCGAGTCAGAGTCCCAGTTACACGCCAAGGCAACACGAGAAGGTGATGACTTAAGTAGCGGATTCACGAAAGGGAAATTGCACGAGTCACGACCTGCGGTGGAAACCGTGGTATTTGGATTTAAGTTGGAGGCATTACTTGGACTGTACCAAATGCACTAGTTAGACCGATCGCAAGGACCTCCCGTATACCTTTGTTTCGGAAGAGCTAAAACGTGTAATGACATCACTGGATGGAACTTTTGAATGAATACGACTGTGAGACCTAAACGTGCACGAGCTTTGCAACTCACTATCGACTCTAACCTACCTAATCAGACTCGCTCTTTTCAAACTAGAGAACTGAAGGAAGAGAATTTTCAAGTTGAACCCATGCGGGGCATGGAGAAGCAACCTTGGGCAAATCGGACGATATTCGCTATCTCATGGAACGAATGTCGATCTCGGTATGCGGCAACTGTAGGGAATTTGTGTTGAGCAAAGCAAACCGGCTTCGATATTCTAAGTCGCCTGGGGTGGGATGAGAAATATTAGGATCTATAAATCTTGTACTGGTGATCGGGCATGAAGGCCCACCTGGCAATGTATGTGAATGATGTTTGACTTGTAGGAAAGACAAGGTGGAGTATCAACAACCAGAAACACCCGTTTGGAAATGGGAACAAACTGCGACGGATTTTGTCACTAGCCTACCTAAATCTCAGAACGGAACCGATATCACCTGAGTGATCGTTAATTGTCTCACGTAACCAGCACACTTTCTTGCAATTAGGGAAACTGGCGAGTCTTCACAGCTTGTAAACATTCCTCTGAGAGAGGCGGTTTTAGGCACGAGGTACCAACTCCTGATACCTTCGATTTTGATCTATACCTGATTTATGACAGATAAAACACAACATCCTCGATTCACGACTGGACATGAGCATTGCGTATCACCATAGGACAAACGGTCTGAATAAACGAATAATACATACACTCAAGGACATGCTGCAAGCATGTGTGGGATCGACTTTAGTAAGAGTTGGAAGGATACTTACCGTTGGTTAAGTTCTACCGCAGCAGTTACTATTCTAGTAACCAGACAGCTCTGTTTGAGGCATTGTATGGACGATAATGCCGATCTCCTTATTGGACTAAGGTGGGTGACAACCTAATCATGGGTCCAGGACCGGTGTTTGCAACTCTTGGGAAGATTGTTTGGATTGGAAATCGTTTGGCGGCAACGAGTAACCGTCAAGAAAGTTGACAAGCTTAGGAAACACTGGGAGTTCATTGTAGACGACCGTATCATGTTGAAAATCTCACCCTGGGAGGGTGTGGTACGTTTAGGAAGCGTGTCAAGCCTAATTTATGTTACTTTGAGTTATTCAGAATTCTGGAAAGAATCGGTCACGTTGTCTACAAACTCGAGTTACCCGACGAATTGGGTAACATGCATAATATCATTTATGTCTCGAATCTAAGGCAGTGTTTGTTCGATGGAACGCTTGTGATACCTTTATTAAGCGTCTAAGGATAAAGACAAGTTGCAGTTGTTGAAGAATCTATCGAAAACATGGACCAGGAAGTCAAGGTTCGTTAGCATAACCGAATTTCAATCGCGGGAGTTCGTTGGAACTCAAGACATGGACCGGAGTTCACATGGGAACGCAAGGATCTAATAAAGCTCTAGTACCCTAAATTATTCAGGCGGTTGGATCAACTTTTGCTGGCATTGATGAATTTCAAGACGAAATTCCCTTTCAAGTTAGGGATGATGTGGCACCTGTGGAAAATCCACAGTCATTCTGATCGAACACCTTACTAACACCTTGATACTTTGAGCTACTTATCAAATTTCGGGACGAAATTTCTTTCAAGTTAGGGATGATGCGACACCCCGAGGTTTCAAGGTCCTTTCTCTATGTATTGCTTATTTCACAATCCTGTTTTGAGCGGTATCCTGTGCGTTGTGTCGGAATGTTTAAAGGCTTAGACTTAGCATGTTTAGTTGTAACTTTGGATATTGCACACACATGAATCACCAAGGATCCAAACCAAGTTTCGTCAACTGAGTTTCGTCAAAGATGTCTTCGTCACAACATCCCCCTCGACGAAACATTAAGAGTTTCGTCGCCAGTGGTCTTTCGTCATATATGTTTCGTCATAGACGGGGTCTTTTGTCAGCCCAATTGTCATCAAAGTGAGGAGAGGCCCAATCCACTGACTTGAGTATATTGCGTAGAGGGTCCTGTTTCTTCACTAACTGGCACATTGCAAACCCTAGCCCTCTCCCTCCTATTCGGTGATTGGCGGCAGCAAGAAAGGACAACCGACGGCAGCCTCCACTCATCATCGAAGCTTCTTCTCGGTGCTAACACCTTCCCCAACACCTCATAGTTGGTTAGTATGTTTATCTTGTATTAATTTGATCTCTGTGAATTGCATGTGATTGTTTTGTTTGTCTGGATCTGTGTGAGTCATCATATGGGATTACTCATGTATGGCAATTGATAGGAAGTGTGGTGCATTGTAGGAATTAGAATCAATAACTTAAATGTCCAGAAAATGAACACGTGATGTTTTGTGTACAGACCGGCTAATGATGATTTACTGATTAATATAATAAAATGAACTAAGGTTTTACTAGATACCATTCTGTATATGACCGATTGTATGAATGTGATTAACGAATCAAGATTTCATGAGATTAATGATGATTTGTTAATACTTAGAAACATGGATCCCCTTATTGAAATATAAACTGATTAAAGATAATTTGCTGGTATCCTTGGTTTGATTGGTGTTCTTGCAATCCTGAAATCATAACTGACTATGGGTGTTACGTCGGTGGGCCTTGGACGAACCACTAAGGTTTCGTCGAACTCACTTGTGGCGAAAATCTTGATCTTTTGCCGACATGTCTATTGACAACCCTTAGATATTTCGCCACCCTGAACCCGACGAAAGATGATCTTTCGTCATGACTGGAATCCGACGAAGGATGATCCTTCGTCATGTGGGATTTTCATCGTAGGGGCAATGACTGGAATAGGGAATGGTTATGTGTGTGTTATTTTACAGTTGAGCTTGTTGCTTGATATTATGACTATCTAGAATTTAGAAACTTGTATAGACTAGTATGAGTTGTCTAAGGTAAATTGATTGATGTGACTAACCGAATCAACTGATGAATGATTATACGTGATATGCACATGGGGTGTGGTATTGGTGTGAACTTAAGCAATAGCTATATGTTATATAGTGACCTGTTGATGAATGGAATCTGGGTGGAATACGTAACTGGGTTATTATGAAACCGATGTTATTTGGAAACGAGAACTTGTATTATGAATGCGTATGAAATCTAAACGTCTTCTATGTATTACTTGTGATTCGCTGAATACGTGTTTTGATTATGTGTTTGTGAAACTGATCATCTGTGTTAACCACGGTAGGGTTTGGTTGACTAAATTGGAACGGGGTAAACGTTCCGGGGGAGGAATGTCGGGTAAATGGGTTTGACTAAAATGTTAAACCTGGGTTATTGGTTAATACACGTATATCTATCACTCAAGTCCCTCCTACCGATTGTTGCCGGAGAGGCAAAGGGGTATTAGTTAATAGCGCTATCTAGGTTTGGCACCCTCACACCGCACCGAGGAGGTTGGGAGTGAACTAATGACCCCCCATCTTGACCATTGCTACGATAGAGGCATTGGGGAATAGGGCAAATAATCTGGAGCCATCAGCGGTAAGCGTGTGATTAACAACATCGAATCTGTGAAATGCTTTAATCTGGTAACTAGTATCTAAACACGTTAACAAACTTTGAATTCACCAGCGTCGGCTGACACACTTGTTTGCATGCTTGCAGGTCTATAGGGATGTAGCATTGTGTTGGTGCACTACATCTGTTGATTTCGTCTTAGATCGAGTCTTTCATTGTATTGTATAGATTAGGGCGCGTTTTACAAGAAAACTGGAGAGTTTAGGCGTTTTAGAGTCTTGGACCGCTTATACGGACATGCCGAATAAGAGGTCCACCTCACACCTACCTGGATCCCTTTTACGGACATGCCGTATAAGAGGCCCACCTCACCTATAAATACCATATGAGAGGTCCACATTTGTAACTTCTAGATTTCCATACCGAGGTGCTGCCGGTGTGAGAATTGCGTGTAAAAAGTGTTAAATCAATCAGTAAAGAGAATTAAGTGAAGATCTAGCTGTTTCTTCGTCAGGTACTTGTTTTCCGCACCTGTATCTGATCAAACTCCTCTGATTGACTCGTTCGGGTCAGATTCCGATCCTACACATTGGGAACTTGCTGTCTGGAAGGCTGGAGTGGTCATGGGTCGAGATACATGGAAAACGCAATACAAGTCTAATGGTTTTGTACATGTGGTTTATAAAACACTTAACAAATGAGTTATGCTTCCGCTGTATACAATGAATTACATGTAACGTTTTGTAACCCTTTTATGTTAATGAATGAAAGATGTATTTAAATATATTTATGAGTTCAATGTGATTGGTGGCTAGAACCTGGTACGTCACATGCCCCGCGGTGTTTCCGCAAGTGGTATTTTGGGGGTGTGATAGCACATGTGTCACAGTCTCCCCTACTTTAGGAAATTTCGTCCCGAAATTTAGTTTTTGAGGAAACTTGTGAAAGCAGTTGTGATTATTTCGCTTTCAGACGAATCCTCCGTTCCCTAAGTAAAACTCTGGGCTACGTTTGGATTTCCAGCGAATTTGTTCATTGTACTCGTCTGTTGTTTATAAGAATGAGTTCAGATTTGAAGGTTTAAACTTCACTCCAAATAATAGATGTATGATTATTCCAAAGCTCAAGAGCGCCTTGTTAATGTCAAAGTGATGTCCTTGTTGCAACAAAATATGGAGATTCGAACGACGGATAGAAGAATGTTTCTTATGAAAACTATTATAGGAAACTTGTGTATGCTCAAAATCGGAGTCGGAGAGTGTAAGATAAAATAACATTGGTCAAGGTCCAGGACTTCTAGTAACTTAAATAACGCTACGCTTGCAATGCAATAAGGAACACTTATATATTGGAAGTATCAGCGGCGTATCCACCATGCCCTTTTTACATTGTTCCCGTTTCGTTATTCTTATCACTATAGGTCTTAACACATGACAAAACTTGTTGTGGTTTCTATGCACTGAATTCCATAATTATGTATGCATCCATAATTACGTAATTCCTTGCACAGTCCGCACAGTTCATTTTATAATGTGTAGGGAAAAATCAATCGAACAAACATGTAATGACTTGACTAGACCACCAAAGGATCTCTTTAACTAGATCAACGAACGATCTCTTTAACTAGATCAACACATGATCTCTTTAACTAGACCGATGTACGATCTCTTTAAATAGACCACCAAAGGGTCTTTTAACTTTAAACCAAATAATCGTTTTGAAATAGCACTTTGAAATCCAATGGTCTGACTATCTGCATAGAAAAACTCCTTAAGGATTTAAGATAGCATTTTTGGGTATCCTTCTGAGAATCCAACATATGAAAATACGGAAGATTCTACAAGGATTTAGATAGCGAGCATTAGAAAAACACACAATCAGATAATCGTTAACTTGGTTATCAGCTCGTTCATTAACTTGTATATATGCATTTAAAGCACATCAGAAATCCAATCAAGGACTTCAATTAGTACTTCAAACATCCTCAAGAATCTAACTATGAAGATAGGAAGATGTTAATTGGATTTGGAATTTGTGCGGTGAAAATGTTTTGAAATCCATGTACTAAGTATGTTAGGTCAACATACGACGTGAAGTGTTCATGAAATCGAGGTGCTAGATATGCTAAGTCTGCATATGACGCAAAAAGGGTCCATGAAATCAATGTGCTAGGCATGTTATGGCAACACACGAAGCAAAAATGTACTTGATAATCGTGTACATAGTCACATAACATGGGTCCAATTAAGGACTTATGAAAGTACCTTTAGATATCGAATCAAGGATTTGAAATGGTACTTCAAGTACATGTTTAAGAATTTGTAACTTGTACCTTGTACTTTGTTTCTTTAAAAGAAACGAGTACTTAGGATTTTCGGGGAGATCACTGTGACAACTGTGTTCTGTAATCGATGAACAATGTAAAACAATGTCAATTATCAATAAAACAATGTGTTTTGGTGTTATTATGTGTGTATTTGTGTTTGATGATTTTACGATTTGATTCGATTCCGATTTCAAGCTTTAAATCCCTTTCTGGAAGGTTATACGCAAACTGGTGCGTAAACGCAATCAGTTTAATGCGGCAAACACTCCGGGATAGTGAAATAGGCTTAACATACCTTAAATAACCTTCACATAACTTAGAAATAAGTTTTGGATGGTTTGGTGTGTCGAAAACAAGTTGGTTCGATCATAGGGACTATTTGTGTCAAACTGTGAAACTATAACGATTTGTATAGTAACAAACATTATAGAACTTGATCATAAGTTAAACATACCCTAAATATCCTTTACATAGCTTAGAAATAGGCTTTGAGGGGTTCGGTATGCTAAAATAAACTTTATTGATCAATAGGGACTAAAAGCGTCAAAAAGTGCATAAGTTTGCATTTTGGCGCATATCTTACGTTCTGAATATATCCGGACACCCAAAAATTTATGTAATCAATAAAATATTTTATTTTAGTGTTTGGCATGATAAAATTCCATTCGTCGCTCAATTTGGATCGTACACACGTTCGTTACGATTTCCTTCGTAATTAACCGAACAACGCAACTGTACGACCAAACGAACCGACATCCGAGATGTTTTTGAGCATATTACATGTTCCCTATGCTTTAACATCATTATGGAGCTTGAAAATGGGTTTGACGGGTGTTAGAAGTGCCGAAACGCAATGAAACAAGGTGCAGGGGCTAAATTGTCATTTTCTAAAAGTTGCTGATCTGCAAGGTCCTTACGGACCGTATGCTTAGGACCTTACGGTCCGTAAGCCACCACCAGCACAGTAGAAATGCAAAAACATTGAATCTGGTCTTTTCCACATGTTCCAATGGTTTTTAACCCCTGATTTGCATAATATGGACTGGTATTTGATGTCCCATGGTATTCTAAACCTTGTGCCCACATGTATGGCTTAGATCGTTCACTACTTAGCAAGAAACGGTCACACCCCGACCACGTAGGACAACAAACCGTGGCAGAAACGTCGGGGAGTTTTGCAACAGAAGCTATTGTTTCACAACCATGGATACAAAATAGTTTTGTTTTATTGATAAAATTAAACATTATATCGTCTTAACACATAAAACAAACAAGTTTTATATCGTCTATCATAGTTATTATGTCATTAAGGCCTTGTCCAAATCCTACGTGACGCATGCATCCTAGAAATCAATCAAGCATCAACACCTGAAACATATGTAAAAAGTTAGTCCGCAAAGAAATGCTGGCGAGTACATAGGTTTTATAAGAGTATCGGAATCATGGCTCGTTTATATGTTGCAGTACTTTATTAGACTACAAGAGTCAAGATACAAACCTTGTTTTGAAAAGTGTATTGCAACATAATTAACCAACTCAAATCAAGTGGGTTATAGTTTGTAAAATCCCATAGCCATGCTTCTTAACCCAAAAACATTTGTTTTAGAAAACCAACTTGTAAAACATCTTGTAAAAACTTATTAAAAACTCGTATGGTTTATATCTTTTAGTAAACATTGTTGTGTGACATCGTTTCAAAATCGTTTACCCAAGTGAACTAAGTAACGCCACGGTATGTAATATGTTGAAAACACTTATATATAGGAAGTACCAGCGGCGTATCCACCATGCTTTCATCACATTACACCCGTCCCGTTATCTAAACACTAACCAAAAACCAATCATTTACCCAAATCGTTTAACTTGTTAAAATCGTTTCAAAATCGTTAACTCGTTTAAAATCGTTTAAAATCGTTTAAATCATCCTCATTTTTAATTTGTGAAAAACTATATATGGTCGTCTCGCTAACAACATTCAAACCTTCGTGACTCGATCACCTCGCTTCTCGAATTAACAAACCACCAAAGGGTAAGTTAACAAACATCAGATTCAGTCACTACCCACAACCCCCACACATAACCATGGGTGTAGTAACGTAACGGGATTTGTCAGATCCTATGGTACCATAACCTAATACTGGTCGGTTGGGCCAAAATTAATGAATGTCATTTGTTATGTAACTACAACCATTGTTCACATTATTGAAATCGTTATTAGTTTAGTAAAAATCGTTTTAATCGTTTTTGAAATCATCGTTTAAACCTTGAAAACATTTTGTACATATGAATCACCCCAAAACAATTGAAAATAGTAAAATAGGGGAACTATGTACTCACATGAAGTGCAAAGTATCTTCAATCAATAGAACTCAAGCAAACTCAAGCAAACCAGAGAAATCAAGTAGCACCTAGTAATCGAACCACTAGTCAAACAATAGACGCCTAAATCGGACGATCAGACAGAATGAGGTCTTGTAAACCAAATGAGTGTTGGAACTCATGTGATATGGTTTAACAAAGCCTACATCCTAAATTGAAACCTAACCTAAGTGATTTCGACCCATCGTGACCCATTAAGGTAGCTTACGCTACTTTAACGCGTCGTGCACGCAAATGCACGTTCGAGACGTCTAACTAGTCCTATGACAAGTATTATATGCCAAGACATGTTTAAATATGTTACATAATCAGTTACGTGACAAAAGTTTAGGTTACATATGCTTAGTTACCAATTATGTATGAAAAGGGCATTTTTAGTAATTTACCAAAGGCATATAAACTACCTATCATGCGACTAATCAAACCTAAGTGTGTCACACCCTGGCTTTTGCGGAAGCGTGGGTTTATTTGGTGTGACTTCTTAATACCATAGCAACAATCACAACAATGCTATATGATAAAAACGTAAGATGTTCATCCATTAAGATACTTTAGAAAATGCATAACATATTGTCTTAAAAAAATTATCAACCACTGAATACGTTACAAACCATGATTTATTTAAAAGCAGTCCATAAGACTCGACGAAAGACTATCAACAAAACGAGGATTTGAGACATGCAACCCGTCCAGGAAGGAGTTACACCCCCCAAACCTATGACCCTAGATGACATCCCTATTTAGTACGCAGCTAACATGCATCACTTGCCAGATCCAATTAATTCCGTGAAATACATGTAGTTTGAAAAGTCAACAAAAAGTTGAGCGAGTTCATGTATATGTGAGTCTGTATAAATCGTTAAAGTGTGTCTGTATAAATTGTTAAAATGTGTCTGTATAAATGTAGGTCTTTGGTATGTAGCAATAAGGAAAAACAGATCAATTAATGTGTAGCTAATACATTAATAAGTGACATGGCCTAGGAAGCACTCAAACCTGTATGCGTATTTCGTACCGGCCCCTCCGGCGGAACGACATAGTCACCACATGCAGCCACTCGCAGGCCCATGGATGGGGCTCGCAACACCCAATAGATCTATCACTCATGCCCCTCGGTCCTTATACAAGGATTAATGGTCTTACGATAATAGCCTACACATTCACGTGATCTAGCAGTAAATTCCCTAGCTAATCATACCATGTATAAAAATGTCTGTAAATGTCTGTAAAAGTCTGTAAATGTCTGTAAAAGTCTGTAAATGTCTGTAAAAGTCTGTAAATGTCTGTAAAAGTCTGTAAATGTCTGTAATAATTGTAACATGTATTTCACCCCCGAAGTATAAAACTGAAAACAGTTAAGAGAAAAGGGGGACATGAACTCACGGTATTGCGTCTTCGGTACTTGTAACCCAAATCTCTTCAGCAAACACGACTCCCTACAATGTACTATGGTCTATTAGACGAACGGGCCGTGCCTTGCCTTTGTATTTATGTTTTTTTTTAGTTACGTTTTTGGTATTATTCCAAGTTATAATAATTATGTTTAGCTTTGGAATAATTGTTTATACAATAATTCTGTATTAATACTTCTCAAGTATTTTAGCTTCGTATTTACTTCCCAAAGATGGGGTATTTATACATGTATTTTGTGATTAAAGTATTGACAATATACATTCCTAAGTCCCACTTTAGAAAAATATACAATAGCTTATTTATCCGAAAATAACACATACATAATGTATATTTCCCTGTCTTCTAGAAAAAATATATCATAACTTTCAAAATAATATATTTCTACTTGTTTCATAAATACGTTATATGTTGTGATAAATTTCATTTATCAAAATGTTATCCATCTAGAATATACTAGTAGTGGTATTTTGTTACAAAAATTATGGCGAGTTTTATGTTTGCAAAACATAGTCGAAAATATACTAGTAAACTCTTGTCTAGAAAATATTTACTAAGTGTTAGGATTTTCGGATAATTTCGCCATGGTCTCCTTTGTAAATGAAGGTGTCCATGCTTAATAGCATATCATTTTCTTTTACATGTATCCCGTAGATCATTTTCAATAATCAAACCGACATATAGACATACAAAGCATTACTTACTTTAATTCAGCTATTACCCAAAACTGAACTGTCTTCGAGGATTTTTATAAAATAGTTAACCTTTTCCAAAATTTCTCAAATTTTTACAGAATGTCATATATATCCCAAATTTTATTATGTAAAAATATCAAGGTCCAGTTCGTTACCAATATTTTATAAAAATTGATTTACCCAACTGCAATCAGATTTGTTACTTTCTGATTGCAGTTTACGGAACAATTCACTAAAAATTAACCGTAAGTCCGATTGACGAAATTCCAGTTGGAGGATCACCCTGACAACGGTAACCATCTACTGTAAAAATTTCATGAGTTGATTCTACGCAGGTTTCAGGTTATGACTCCGAAAACAACACACTTTTTCTGCAGTAAAAATGCAGCTTGAGCTGCTGTCCAAAAACAGTCCTTTAAAAATAGTAAACGACCTCGAAAAATTACGATTCCAGTGCCATTTGTTCGGTTATTTCAAAATACATAATTCAGGCTTCAGAAAATCCATTTTTCAATTTATAAAGACCTAGTTACAGCCTGTTTAAGTTGGCTGAAAGTACCAATCAGCATGCTGATTTATAGTTTAATCCCTTCAATGTTCTTGTGAATGGCATCATGCTACAACTTTTAACAACAAAGTCAAGGGTTTAGCAAAGACTTACTACTAGCTTAAAGCTAGGGATGAATCTAGTGCAAAGATGAAGAGAAAAGATGGTGATAAGGACTTGAACAAAGCTTTCTTGAGAGCCCTTCAACTTGCAACTTCTACGAATGATCTTCAAGCTTGGAAATGGACTTGTAGTTGGAGAAGATGAATGTATGAAGGAGATGGGGGTGGGTTCGGTTATGTGGAGCAGAAAATAGGGAGAGAGAGTGAGGTGGAGTGTGGATCTTAAGGTGATGATGAAAATCCTTGGAGCCATGTGCCAATCTAGCCTAGGGACATAATTACCAAGATCTTGGCCAATAGAAATCAAGATTACAAGAACTAGAATCCCATCAAAATATATTAGTAATCATTGGCTGGAAATTTGGTTTGGGGGGGGGGGGTAAAATGAAAAATTTTGGTAATTAGTGGGTAATTAATTAGAAGGTTAAGGGTATTTACTAGAATAGTGGGTGTATGTCATGTTTATATAGTGTATGGGGATTTTTGTGACCGTAATTAAGTAAGAATGATAAAATAATATTTCTAATAATATTTTGGTGTCCCGGGTAATGTCTGATTGTTCGGTTATGTATCGTTCCGTTAAACCGTTTAATTGTACCATATAGTGTCTTTTATGCATCTTTTTGTAACGAAATTTATTTCCAACACTTAGGAAAGCGTTCAGGACCATTTAGTCAATTCTTTGTATAACAGAGTGTGTTAGGGGCTGAATTGTTACTGAAAACGCAGAATTCTGTATTTAAAATGAGTTTTAGGCACATTCCTGCATTGAAACTATCACCTAGTGACACAGTATTATGGTCCTCACTTCCCTGCCTAAAATGAGTTTTAGGCACATTCCTGCCTAAAATGAGTTTTAGGCACATTCCTGCATTCGTACTGGGCGATAGCTGCGGAGATTCTTTCCTCCAGTAGGGCGTTTAGCTCTTCAGCAGTTCTTGGAAGTGGGGGAGGAGGAGGTTGATCACGAGCGTTCACAGCTCTTCTGGGTGCCATGTTCTGACAGAACACGACCTAATAGGGTTTAGACATTTGTTTGATATCGTCTTACTAGACAGTGGTAGTATGACATATACCCATATAAGTGACATCAAACAATCCGCTATTTAAATCAATTCATACAGCAGCAAGCATGTATAAATAGATAAATGTTGGCGGTTCTTGTCTTTATACCCTAAATTATTACTCCACCAAGTATTTATTAGGCTGGGGGAAGGGTGCTCACGTTTGACCCTTTTCTTGTGCTGAGGGAATCTATACGTGATAAGACTTGCTGTGGTTTCTGTGCACTGAATTCCATAATTATGAATGCATCCATAATTACGTAACTCCTTGCACAGTCTGCATAGTTCGTTTCATCCTCGTATTTATTCCTTCAGTTAAGTCATTGTTTTCAGGCAAAGTCATGTATACTAGGGGTATTCTACATCTAGTACATGTATATGGTAATTATCACACATATTTGCAAGTAATCCTTAATCATAGACAAGTGCTACCCCAGTGCACCCTAGGTCACGTAGCGTCTTTTCTAGACTCATGCAAATAGTTTTAGGCAGTGGATGTCGCGGGACGTTTTATGCAATGAAAACTTTTTGAAAAATTGTTTTCGTGATAGGATCCTAGAGATTGTAGACTAGACTCGAGAAGGAATCCTGGTTCACTACAATCGCAGCTCTGATACCAATCTGTCACACCCCTTTCTGCGGCGGAAGCACGAGGTGTGATCATGAAAGGTTCTCATTGCATACGAAAGGTAAACATACTATATGCTCGAAAATAACTTTAAACATTACATTACCGAAAACATAAGTCAAGTGTTTACCACACATGATAGCATATTGTCTTAAAAGTTACAACTTTATTTAACGATAAACAAAGCGACATCCACGAGCATGCGTAGGACCACGCGCACATCCACCTTTAGTTACCTGAAATACATGTGAGTTTTGGAAAAACATCAACATAATGTTGGTGTGAATTCATGCAGTGATTGTTTTTGAATGTTTAATATCCTTGAATGAAAACATAGTATAAAACTGGTAGAATGAATGATTGTTTGAATGTAACTCGTAAAACGTATGTATAACTGGGTACTATGACTGTTTGAATGTGTGAGTTTTGCTAGTGGTTTGCAAGGCCACTAACATATGTCACGACATAGGAAGCCACCAAACCTAGGCATTTTTGTCGACTTGACTGAGACACAGAAGCACTCGTTGGTAGAAGTAGGCCAAGAGTGGGGTTGCCTGAAACCCATTAGATCAAACCTTTTGTTCCGCGGTCTGAATGTATACGTTGATTAATGGTGCTTATGGTACCCTATTCGAGACATGGTCTGGAATGTTTCACTTGAATGTTTTTGTACCCATCATAACATATGCAAACAGTATTCAATTTGTGACATGTATTTCACCCCCGAAGTGTAAAGCAAAAACAGTTAAAGAAAAGGGGAGCATGAACTCACAACTTTGCGTTCCTGTGCGTCGTAAACTTCACCGGTTTGCTTATTTAACGTCGTAACCTATACGCGTTTTCTTAACGTTTGTCACTAGACTTGTGTCGCACAAGTTCAGTCACTCACTTTTGTGTATATTTTCTTGTGTTAAAAATATTTTATATTTTTAACTAAATGTTTTACTTATATTATTTTCTCACAAATAAATATAAGTCTTTTGTGTTTTGCACTTTGCACCCGAATTATCTGTCTTGTATATTGTATGTGTATTTTCATGTTTATACTCCTCATGAGTATTTAGTGTATCTTTACGTCTCAATACGCTAGCACGTATAACACATACTATATACACTTAGCACAAAAGTTGGTGATAAAATAATATATATTTTTCTCTCAAAAATATACATACTTATATCCACTTTTCTTTTTGAAGAAATCCTCATTTCTTATCACCAAAAATTAGGGAAACCTTGGTAATACCTTTAAATACATTTTTAGGGAATAAGTTCTTCAAAAACTTATATTTTTCTAAGTGTCAAAATTTATAAAAATTTTGACAGAGTTTCCCCTAAAAATGGAGGTTTCCCATGTTTTCAAAACATGTGTTTATTTTCTTTTAAATCGTCAACAATCATCAACAACAATTATCAACAATAATCATCAACAACAATCACTAATTTTCCCCATTTCATGAACTTGCATATTTATAAAAATGTGTAGTAATTTACTAGCACATTTAGTAAGTCTTGTTATCTTTAAAAATAAGTTTAATTTCTTAAAAACTTTATTTTTAAAGAATATGAAGTTCCACAACTTCTAGTCGGTTTTTACGAAAATTATTTCTTTGTTAAAACTTTTGTTACACAAGTGTCCACACACTTGTTTGTTCACAAAAATCACTTTTGTTTGTGTAAGATCCGGTTTAGAACATGTGATTTCTTTTGACGCTTGGTCTTTTGAAAATACCACTTGTAGATACATAGATCGGCTAGTTTTAAACATTATTTCACAAGTAAAAATACTTTTACACAAGTTCATGATTCGTGTGTGGTAGAGTTTCACCCTTTAACCATTGTTTCATTCAAAACAACCTTATGTCATGATTCATGATCATGACCAACCCAGGTTAAATGATGATCCGAGCTACCACAACATAGATCGGGTCCAAATAATCACACAAATCAATTACTACAACATTTACACATCATATGAGCTTTTAACCATCATTATTTATGTTTTTAGTAGACTTTAATGCATTAAATTGCAAGATTCCGAGTTTTAACCGTTACATATCATATTAACCACTTCAAAATAGTTCAAAAATGTGATTTAAGAAACATACCACTAGCTCGAGGCTAGGGAAGAATCCACGCGCAAAGGAGGTGGATAAAAGCTAGAGAAAGAGGTCCTTCGAGCTCCGAGTGCACCAAGCTTTCTTATGCGTGACACTTGACACTTGTATGATGTTGGAATGTGAAGAACAAAATCGAAAAATATGATGGATGATCAAGGGATGTTCGGCCGAAAGTTTTTGAGGGAGTGGAGAGAGTAGTTTTGTGGTGTTGGGTGGTGAATTGTCTAATATGTCATCTCAAGGTATTTATAGACATTCCATATGGCATATTCCTAGCATATTCCTGGCATATTCCTGGAATATTCCTAGCATATTCCTGGCATATTCCTGGAATATTCCTAGCATATTCCTGGCATATTCCTGGGATATTCCTAGCATATTCCTAGCATATTCCTGGCATATTCCTGGAATATTCCTAGCATATTCCTGGAATATTCCTAGCATATTCCTGGAATATTCCTAGCATATTCCTAGCATATTCCTGGAATATTCCTAGCATATTCCTAGCATATTCCTGGAATATTCCTAGCATATTCCTAGCATATTCCTAGGTTTTCTGCGTTGTCTGCGTTTTGCAGTGTAAGCACTGTGTCGCGTAGGAACACACGGTACACGCTTAAACATGAAAAAAAATAACGTTTTTAAGCGTTTTAACTTATTTTTTTTTTCAACACGAACCTGATTAAAATTAAATTTTAATCATAACAGAATATTTGTGGGATTAAATATTATCCGGGCGGCCATCAACGTTCGTTTCGCAGTTTTGTCGTAATTAGTTCTGCTCTTAAAGTGTGTTTCGGGTGCCTTTTAGTGCGTGCTTTAGCTTTCGTAACGACCATAAATTAAACCCTGATATGTACTCTTGGGTTTTAATGTACCTTTGTCGTAGGACTTACAACTAGGCCTCAATTCTAATGCCTGACTGCTTTCTACAGTTCCGTTGACACAGTGTGTCTTACCGGTGAGTTTACTAATATTTCTGACGCAACGCTCTCGTTTTTGCATAAAGCAATATTTTGTAGTATACAACGTGCATGAATTCACTTGCTTAGCATCTAATCAGTAAATGATGACATTTAAGCACATAATAGCAGTCATTAAATAATAATTAAAGTGTACGGAAATTACCGGTTTGGTGCCAGTTGTCACAGTCTCCCCCCGTTAAAAGAATTTCGTCCCGAAATTCAGGATGGACTAACCCTTGCAGGAGTCTCTTTGAATAGGTGGGGATACTTTTCCTTGAACTGGTCTTCGCGTTCCCATGTGTATTCGGGTCCGTGCTTAGAGTTGCAACGTACTTTGACAAGCTTCACACTGCTCCTCCTGGTCTTGTTGACCTTCCAGTCGGTAACCTCAACGGGTTGTTCCGTAAATCGGAGGGCTTCATCAATATGCACTTCATCCATCGGGATGATCACGTTTTCTTCTGTTGGACTCTTCTTCAGGTTGGATACATGAAACGTATCATGTACTCCACTAAGTTCTTCCGGTAACTCCAGCTTGTATGCCACGGTACCAATTCTTTTCAATATTCTGAATGGTCCGATGTATCGTGGATTCAGCTTTCCACGCTTTCCAAATCTGACTACGCCCTTCCAAGGTGAGACTTTTAACAACACTTTGTCTCCCACCTCAAATTCTACTGCTTTTCTTTTCGGATCAGCGTAGCTCTTTTGTCGATCTCGAGCCGCCTTAATGCGCTCTCGGATCTGCGCAATCTTGTCGGTTGTCTCTTGTACTAGTTCAGGACCAACCATGCGCTTGTCACCGGCGTCTGCCCAACATAGGGGCGATCGACACTTGCGGCCATACAGAGCTTCGAACGGCGCGGCCTTTATGCTTGTATGATAACTGTTATTGTAGGAAAACTCAACTAAGGGTAGGTGAGTATCCCAGCTGCCGCCTAGATCCATGACACATGCGCGAAGCATATCTTCCAATGTTTGTATAGTCCGCTCGCTCTGGCCGTCTGTCTGAGGATGGAATGCCGTGCTTAGATCTAGCTGAGATCCAAAGGCTTCCTGAAATGATTGCCAGATTCTTGAGACAAAGCGCCCATCTCTGTCTGAAATAATGGAGATTGGCACTCCATGACGCGTGACAATTTCTTTTAAGTATATCTCAGCAAGCTTTCCAGTGCTATCCTTCTCTCGGATTGGTAGGAAATGCGCAGACTTTGTCAATCGATCAACTATTACCCATATCATATCGTGCCCTCTCGGGGTCCTGGGTAATTTCGTTATGAAGTCCATCGAGATTTGTTCCCACTTCCACACGGGAATCTCTGGTTGGTGTAGTAGGCCAGACGGTTTCTGATATTCAGCCTTAACCATAGCACAGGTTAGGCATTTACCAACATAAACAGCAACGTCGCTCTTGAGTCTCGGCCACCAATAGTATTCTTTCAAGTCTTGATACATCTTGTCCGATCCTGGGTGGATCGAATATCTCGATTTGTGGGCTTCATTAAGGATGACTTCTCGTAGGCCACCATAGAGCGGAACCCAAATACGCTTTTTAAAGTATAAGGCTCCCTCTTCATTTGGCGCCATGTACTTTAATGCACCTCGGAGGTATTCAGCTTTGCGGTTTTCCACCCTAAGGGCTTCTTGTTGTGCGTCACGAATACGTGAAGTGAGGTTCGTTCGAATAGTCATTTCCAATGCTCGAACCCGTAGGGTCTTAACTCTTTCCTTTCGGCTCAACGCGTCCGCTACAACGTTTGCCTTTCCTGGGTGGTACTTAATCTCACAGTCGTAATCATTTAGCAGCTCGACCCATCGCCGCTGACGCATATTCAATTCCTTCTGATCAAATATGTGTTGCAGGCTTTTGTGATCTGTGAAGATTGTACATCGAGTACCATATAGATAGTGTCGCCAGATTTTCAAGGCGAATACCACTGCGCCCAGCTCCAGGTCGTGAGTGGTATAGTTTCTTTCATGAACCTTCAGTTGTCTTGAAGCGTAAGCGATGACCTTTTGGCGTTGCATGAGCACGCAACCTAGTCCTTGTCGTGAAGCGTCGCAGTATACCACAAAGTCTTCCGTGCCTTCGGGTAGTGACAATATTGGTGCATCGCATAGCTTGCTTTTGAGTAGCTGAAAAGCTTCCTCTTGTTTAACACCCCAATCGTACTTCTTGTCTTTCTGAGTAAGGGCAGTTAGCGGCTGAGCTATTTTCGAGAAATTCTCGATGAATCTCCTATAGTAGCCCGCTAAGCCCAAAAATTGGCGAACCTCAGTTGGGGTTTTGGGAGCTTCCCAATTCTTTATTGCTTCTATCTTGGACGGGTCTACATGAATGCCCTTCTCATTCACCACGTGACCAAGAAATTGTACTTCGCGAATCCAGAATTCGCACTTTGAGAACTTTGCATATAGTTTCTCTTTCTTCAGTAGCTCTAGAATAGTCCTGAGGTGTTGCTCATGCTCTTCTTTCGTCCGTGAGTAGATCAGGATATCGTCGATAAATACAATCACGAATTTATCGAGATATGGTTTGCATACGCGGTTCATCAGATCCATAAAGACCGCTGGTGCATTCGTCAGCCCGAATGGCATCACAAGAAACTCGTAATGCCCATAGCGCGTTCTGAATGCAGTCTTTGGTACGCTTTCCTCTTGGATTCTCAGCTGGTGGTATCCAGACCGAAGGTCGATCTTGGAATAGTAGCTTGACCCTTGTAACTGGTCAAACAAGTCGTCAATCCTCGGTAGTGGGTACCGATTCTTGATCGTTAGCTTGTTCAGTTCCCTGTAATCGATACATATCCGCAGTGTTCCATCCTTCTTCTTCACGAATAATACTGGAGCTTCCCAGGGCGAGAAGCTTGGCCTTATGAATCCTTTATCCAACAAATCCTGGAGTTGTGTAGACAATTCTTGCATCTCGGATGGTGCAAGTCGATAGGGTGCCTTGGCTACAGGTGCGGCTCCCGGAACCAAGTCTATACGGAATTCGACTTGTCGTTGCGGAGGTAGTCCTGGTAGATCTTCAGGGAACACATCAGGAAATTCCTTCACCACAGGAATATCTTCGAGTTTCGGTTCCTCAGCCTTCTTATCTACAACGTGTGCTAGGAAGGCAACACATCCTTTCCTTAAGCACTTCTGTGCCTTCATGCAACTGATGATCCGAAGAGGCGCGTCTCGCTTTTCTCCATGTACGATGAGAGTTTCATCATTCGCCAAAGGGATGCGAATGATCTTCTCATGACAAATAACTTCAGCTTTGTTCTTGGACAGCCAGTCCATTCCGACTACCACATCGAAGCTACCCAATTGAATAGGTAAGAGGTCGATGTTAAAGCTTCGATCACCAAGTTCTAGTGTGCAGTTTCTAACAACTTCGCCTGATTCAACAAGTTTTCCATTGGCTAATTCTATGGAATATGGAACTTCTAATCTACTAGATTCAGTTCCGAGTATGCGTTTAAATTCCACAGACATGAAGCTATAATCGGCGCCAGTGTCAAATAATATGGATGCAAAGTGATTGTTAATGAGAAACGTACCGGTGACCACGTTAGGGTCCTCGCGTGCGTTCTTTGCTCCAATCACAAATGCCCGAGCCTGAGCATTGTCTTTCTTTGGGCAGTCTCTCATGAAATGATCGTTGCTTCCACACTTGAAGCATCCTTGGTTCCGCCCGGCTTCATTTCCAATTCGGTTATTGTTGCCATCCCCATTTCCATCATTGTTACGGTTTCCATTCCCGTTCCTATTACCATTGCCATTGCGGCCTCCAATACCTTTACCCCAACAATTTTCAGTACGATGACCTGCCTTTCCGCAGTTCCCACACTTCCCAACACGACAATTTCCCACATGATGGAAATCACAGCGGTTACACTTGGGCAGAGTGCCCTGATACTTCCTAGTTCCAGACTCATTTGCAGCTGCGAAGGCTTTTGCCTCCCTAGGTGGGTTAGTGTCACGCTTCTTGTTGTTCGAACCCTTGTTGTTGCGAGTTGCTTGAGTCAGAGTCGAATGCTTCCTCTTCTTGTCACCGGACGACTCAGCATGTGTCTCGGTCTTCTCTGTTGGGTTCAATGATAACTTCTCCATACGAACACAATCTTCAGTAAGACTGACAGCCAGAGTTACAGCCTCGGTGATTGTTTGAGGTTTGGCCGACGTTACCATGCCGCGAAACTCTGGGGCCAGTCCCCAAATGTAGCGTTCAACGCGCTTAAATTCCGGAGTCACCATGTAGGGAATCACTCTGGATAAATCATGGAACCTTCGAATATACCCAGTGATGTCAGCACCCACCATAGTCAAGTGCCAGAACTCTGTCTCCAACCTTTGGAGTTCGGCACGAGAGCAATACTTCTCCCGCATTTTCTCTTTCAGTTCATCCCAAGTCATGCCATACGCATCATCATCGCCTAGGGTTTGGACTTGTAGGTTCCACCAAGTCAAAGCTTCATCGACAAATAACCCAGTAGCAAAGGTGACTTGTTGATCCGTGGTACACTTGCTCATGCGGATAGTGGCCTCAGTCTTCTCCGTCCAACGCACAAATGCTACTGCTCCTCCAGTGCCATCGTAGTTCAGCGGTTTGCAGTCGAGAAACTGCTTGAAAGTGCAGCCCTGAGCTGCGTCTCCTCCAGATGAATCTCTATTCCCATTACGTCTTGCATTGCTTGGTCCTCCAATTTGTTCAGTACGGTTTGCCTCGTACTGGGCGATAGCTGCGGAGATTCTTTCCTCCAGTAGGGCGTTTAGCTCTTCAGTAGTTCTTGGAAGTGGGGGAGGAGGAGGTTGATCACAAGCGTTCACAGCTCTTCTGGGTGCCATGTTCTGACAGAACACGACCTAATAGGGTTTAGACATTTGTTTGATATCGTCTTACTAGACAGTGGTAGTATGACATATACCCACATAAGTGACATCAAACAATCCGCTATTTAAATCAATTCATACAGCAGCAAGCATGTATAAATAGATAAATGTTGGCGGTTCTTGTCTTTATACCCTAAATTATTACTCCACCAAGTATTTATTAGGCTGGGGGAAGGGTGCTCACGTTTGACCCTTTTCTTGTGCTGAGGGAATCTATACGTGATAAGACTTGCTGTGGTTTCTGTGCACTGAATTCCATAATTATGTATGCATCCATAATTACGTAACTCCTTGCACAGTCTGCACAGTTCGTTTCATCCTCGTATTTCTTCCTTCAGTTAAGTCATTGTCTTCAGGCAAAGTCATGTATACTAGGGGTATTCTACATCTAGTACATGTATATGCTAATTATCACACATATTTGCAAGTAATCCTTAATCATAGACAAGTGCTACCCCAGTGCACCCTAGGTCACGTAGCGTCTTTTCTAGACTCATGCAAATAGTTTTAGGCAGTGGATGTCGCGGGACGTTTTATGCAATGAAAACTTTTTGAAAAATTGTTTTCGTGATAGGAACCTAGAGATTGTAGACTAGACTCGAGAAGGAATCCTGGTTCACTACAATCGCAGCTCTGATACCAATCTGTCACACCCCTTTCTGCGGCGGAAGCACGAGGTGTGATCATGAAAGGTTCTCATTGCATACGAAAGGTAAACATACTATATGCTCGAAAATAACTTTAAACATTACATTACCGAAAACATAAGTCAAGTGTTTACAACACATGATAGCATATTGTCTTAAAAGTTACAACTTTATTTAACGATAAACAAAGCGACATCCACGAGCATGCGTAGGACCACGCACACATCCACCTTTAGTTACCTGAAATACATGTGAGTTTTGGAAAAACATCAACATAATGTTGGTGTGAATTCATGCAGTGATTGTTTTTGAATGTTTAATATCCTTGAATGAAAACATAGTATAAAACTGGTAGAATGAATGATTGTTTGAATGTAACTCGTAAAACGTATGTATAACTGGGTACTATGACTGTTTGAATGTGTGAGTTTTGCTAGTGGTTTGCAAGGCCACTAACATATGTCACGACATAGGAAGCCACCAAACCTAGGCATTTTTGTCGACTTGACTGAGACACAGAAGCACTCGTTGGTAGAGGCAGGCCAAGAGTGGGGTTGCCTGAAACCCATTAGATCTAACCTTTTGTTCCGCGGTCTGAATGTATACGTTGATTAATGGTGCTTATGGTACCCTATTCGAGACATGGTCTGGAATGTTTCACTTGAATGTTTTTGTACCCATCATAACATATGCAAACAGTATTCAATTTGTGACATGTATTTCACCCCCGAAGTGTAAAACAAAAACAGTTAAAGAAAAGGGGGAGCATGAACTCACAACTTTGCGTTCCTGTGCGTCGTAAACTTCACCGGTTTGTTTATTTAACGTCGTAACCTATACGCGTTTTCTTAACGTTAGTCACTAGACTTGTGTCGCACAAGTTCAGTCACTCACTTTTGTGTATATTTTCTTGTGTTAAAAATATTTTATATTTTTAACTAAATGTTTTACTTATATTATTTTCTCACAAATAAATATAAGTCTTTTGTGTTTTGCACTTTGCACCCGAATTATGTGTCTTGTATATTGTATGTGTATTTTCATGTTTATACTCCTCATGAGTATTTAGTGTATCTTTACGTCTCAATACGCTAGCACGTATAACACATACTATATACACTTAGCACAAAAGTTGGTGATAAAATAATATATATTTTTCTCTCAAAAATATACATACTTATATCCACTTTTCTTTTTGAAGAAATCCTCATTTCTTATCACCAAAAATTAGGGAAACCTTGGTAATACCTTTAAATACATTTTTAGGGAATAAGTTCTTCAAAAACTTATATTTTTCTAAGTGTCAAAATTTATAAAAATTTTGACAGAGTTTCCCCTAAAAATGGAGGTTTCCCATGTTTTCAAAACATGTGTTTATTTTCTTTTAAATCGTCAACAATCATCAACAACAATTATCAACAATAATCATCAACAACAATCACTAATTTTCCCCATTTCATGAACTTGCATATTTATAAAAATGTGTAGTAATTTACTAGCACATTTAGTAAGTCTTGTTATCTTTAAAAATAAGTTTAATTTCTTAAAAACTTTATTTTTAAAGAATATGAAGTTCCACAACTTCTAGTCGGTTTTTACGAAAATTATTTCTTTGTTAAAACTTTTGTTACACAAGTGTCCACACACTTGTTTGTTCACAAAAATCACTTTTGTTTGTGTAAGATCCGGTTTAGAACATGTGATTTCTTTTGACGCTTGGTCTTTTGAAAATACCACTTGTAGATACATAGATCGGCTAGTTTTAAACATTATTTCACAAGTAAAAATACTTTTACACAAGTTCATGATTCGTGTGTGGTAGAGTTTCACCCTTTAACCATTGTTTCATTCAAAACAACCTTATGTCATGATTCATGATCATGACCAACCCAGGTTAAATGATGATCCGAGCTACCACAACATAGATCGGGTCCAAATAATCACACAAATCAATTACTACAACATTTACACATCATATGAGCTTTTAACCATCATTATTTATGTTTTTAGTAGACTTTAATGCATTAAATTGCAAGATTCCGAGTTTTAACCGTTACATATCATATTAACCACTTCAAAATAGTTCAAAAATGTGATTTAAGCAACATACCACTAGCTCGAGGCTAGGGAAGAATCCACGCGCAAAGGAGGTGGATAAAAGCTAGAGAAAGAGGTCCTTCGAGCTCCGAGTGCACCAAGCTTTCTTATGCGTGACACTTGACACTTGTATGATGTTGGAATGTGAAGAACAAAATCGAAAAATATGATGGATGATCAAGGGGTGTTCGGCCGAAAGTTTTTGAGGGAGAGGAGAGAGTAGTTTTGTGGTGTTGGGTGGTGAATTGTCTAATATGCCATCTCAAGGTATTTATAGACATTCCATATGGCATATTCCTAGCATATTCCTGGCATATTCCTGGAATATTCCTAGCATATTCCTGGCATATTCCTGGAATATTCCTAGCATATTCCTGGAATATTCCTAGCATATTCCTAGCATATTCCTGGCATATTCCTGGAATATTCCTAGCATATTCCTAGCATATTCTTGGAATATTCCTAGCATATTCCTATCATATTCCTGGAATATTCCTAGCATATTCCTTGCATATTCCTGGAATATTCCTAGCATATTCCTAGGTTTTCTGCGTTGTCCGCGTTTTGCAGTGTAAGCACTGTGTCGCGTAGGAACACACGGTACACGCTTAAACATGAAAAAAAAATAACGTTTTTAAGCGTTTTAACTTTTTTTTTTCAACACGAACCTGATTAAAATTAAATTTTAATCATAACAGAATATTTGCGGGATTAAATATTATCCGGGCGGCCATCAACGTTCGTTTCACAGTTTTGTCGTAATTAGTTCTGCTCTTAAAGTGTGTTTCGGGTGCCTTTTAGTGCGTGCTTTAGCTTTCGTAACGACCATAAATTAAACCCTGATATGTACTCTTGGGTTTTAATGTACCTTTGTCGTAGGACTTACAACTAGGCCTCAATTCTAATGTTTGACTGCTTTCTGCAGTTCCGTTGACACAGTGTGTCTTACCGGTGAGTTTACTAATATTTCTGACGCAACACTCTCGTTTTTGCATAAAGCAATATTTTGTAGTATACAATGTGCTTTTAGCATTTGGTGTCGAAGGTACAAGACGTATCGACGTATAGTCTAGTGTAATCCAGTTACCAGGGGTTCCACAAAAGAGGAGTTTTGTCCAATAGGATTCTCAAACAATCGGTCACGATATGCAATCGAGTTTTCACAACCCATAGCCTCCGCTATATGAACTCAAAATCAACAACTTGGAGATGAAAATGACTTGTCAACTTTCGAATAAGTAAATGGTAAGGATTTGTGTGTTGACATTCTCGAATTGTGAAAATACACCGAACGAAATGCAAGCGAATCTGGTGTATCATTGTCTTGATTCGTAGTTGCATCAGGAATGTTTAAATGACTTAGTTCAAACAAAAGTATAAGTAGTTTTGCGTGAAACGACTGACTATGATTAGCACAAGCTACAAGTTTGTAATGACGCCACAAGGTGTTGCAATGACGTAATTCAATAATAGTGGTGACTGAACAAGTTCACCGTGTTTTAAATCAAATGAAAGTGTACCGAAACAAGCCTGAAGATTTGATTTACACAATGTTGCAAAGTTTTTAGTTGAATTCGGAACATCAAAGAACCACTGTTTCCGATCGAAGGTGGGAAGCAATAAGTACCGCAAGGTATTCGATAGACAATGAAAGAATCGTTAGGAGGTACATTGTGTTTATGAAATGAATCTATGTACCATTGCCTTAACACACAACCGTGTTGAGATTGCTTTAATTGTGATAAACGGGATGGATTTAGAGCAAGCAAATAATTTAAATCCGTGTATGGAGTGAGTAACCCAATTAGCACAAGCTTCAATTCTGTGAAAATATTACCGCAAGGTATCGAAACCAATCAAACGATTTAGTGGAGTCGTAGACCATCTGAATCTACTACGACTCGTAATGAAAGAATCCTTGCACAAATGTTGGAATATGATGCTCCCAATACATCATATGACGTCTTAAACTGAATATGCGAAATGAATAAGTTCAAGCAATCGAACTTAGTTTCAGTGTAACCCGGCAATAAACGTATGTATCAACAAAGGAAATCTCAGCATGGTAACCAAATAAACCATGAATGTAACTAGAAATAAAAGAAGTCTCAACAGAGTGTGTTGACTTGAAAGCAAAAGAGTCAACAATTACAATAATGTAGGTTATTCGAATCGTAAACCAATAGTTAGTTTTAGCAAAATAATATGTGTGCTTCAATGATGCGCTTATTCGAAACGAAACCACATGCGTAGTAATTGGTGCATGCGTGACATATAAGTTTCCAAATAATGAAACAATGAGGGAATGACCAAGTAGTTAAAATGAAGAAATGACCAAGTATCGAAGCGAATGTGTGCTCGCTCTCAGCGAAGAAAATAACGTGATGCAACTACCATTAAGGGGAGTAGAGATGCAAACATCTACTCGCTAGGAGCAAAAAGTGAAGATTCCAACAAAAGAAATTTAAGTACTTTCTGTTTTGTTAACTGAAATGGCATATACGTCAGGTTAATGGTGTTCGATTGGGTTAACAGATACGGTCTCTAAGTAACAACCCTTACAAGTTTGGACCTGGGTTCCCAAGGTCCTAAGTATATGTTTCTAGATTCTCAGGGTTTCGTATTTTGTGTAAATCTGTTTTGTGCATTGTATAGGGAACACCATTTTTGTGCATGTTTAAAAACAAATTATTGTCCCACAATTTCCACGATATACTTTCTTCCTGAATTCGCGGCTAACGTCACTCGATCGCCGATTAGTCGTGAAATAGTAGTTGGATCCTCACAGTTAGTTAAATACGTAATTCGTTAATCCTTAGCGAGAGTCACCGACTCTCGTGGGTTAGCTCGTTCGGCTCCTAGTAATTGATGCTCATTTGTAAGTCACATCCTTCTTCTCAATGAGCAGAGCTGGGGTTACCCAAAATGGGAAACTTGGTCTGTTATCTTCCTTCTCTATCAGCTACTGAAGCTACACTGTCGATCCTTGCATGACTGAAGGTGTAAATTGCCAAGGTGTATTGGCTGCCAGCGCGGCGCCTGGAAATCAAATCGATGCAAAATTCGACTTGTCATTGAGTAGATAATTCTAGCAAGTTTTCGGGGATGGCTTCAGGATATTCTTTTATCACAGGGATATCTTTGAGTTTTGGTTCTTCGGCTCCCTTGTCCACGACATGAGCCCAGAGGGCAACACACCCATTGTGCGAAAGCTTTCGTATCTTCAATGCCTGATAATCCGTAGGAGCGTATCCTGCTCCATGAATCACGGTCGTTTCTCCGTTGGTCATCTGGATGCGGATAACCTTCTTCGCTTGGTTGTTCGACCACCAGTCCATCCCAAGCATCACATCGAAGCTTCCCTTAAGCTAATTTGATCAAATATTGGATATCTATCTTACTTACTATTAAAACAAGTATATCCTGAAGCTAAAATTTGACAACAATATCAAATTGCACAGGCGCATAACATTGATTACTATGAGGCGTACCGATGACCATGTTTGGATCCTGGCGTGCTTCCCTAGCTTCGGTGTTAGACATTTTTCCCACGATCTTGTTTAATCTCCCTTGGGCAATCTTTCCTAAAGTGCCTCGTGTCACCGCAGTTATAACACCCTTTACCTTTCTTTCCACGCCTCGTCTCATGCCAACATGTTTCCTTGTTGTGTCCCACTTTGCCACAGTTGTCACACTTTCCATTTTTACATCGCCCGGTATGATGTCATCGACACTTGTCGCATTGAGGTAGTTTACCCATGTATTCTTTTCCCTTTTTGGCCTTGTTGTTGTTATTCGCCTGAGTACTCTGCTTGAAGTTTGTGAACTTTCTCTTGTTGTCTCTAGATGACTCTACATGAGTCTCCTTTTTCTCCTCAGAGGTTGAAAATTTGTTCAACATGATTGCCTCTTCAGTCAAGGCCACACTTAGATTAATGGCTTCAGCGATCGTTGCAGGCTTCGATGTCATCACCATGCTCATGATTTGGGGTGCCAATCCCCAAATGAAACGCTCAATCTTCTTAAACTCTGGATCTACCATGTAGGGGACAACACGCGACAGAACGTGGAACTTCTCCACGTACTCAGCTATTTTTGGACCTTCCATCTTCAAGTTCCAGAACTCAGTTTCCACTTTCTGGCTTTCTGTTCTCGAACAGTACTTTTGATGCATTAGCTCTTTCAGTTCGTCCCATGATAAAGCATATGCAGCAGCCTCTCCCATCGTCTGAACCTGGAGTTTCCACCATGACAGTGCCCCATCTTGGAACAGTCCGGAAATGTACGTGACCTGATACTCTGGGGCGCACTTGCTCACACGCAAAACAAAATCCGTTTTCTCAACCCAGCGCACGAAGGCTACGGCACCCCCAGTGCCGTTGAAATGCAGGGCTGGCAGCCCAAGAACTGCTTGTAGGTGCAGTCGTTGGGTGGGTTACTTCCTGAGGTACCTCCATTGCGCTCAGAGCGGAGGGCCTCGTATTGTGCGATGACCTGTATGAGGCGTTCTTGAAATTCCGCCTCTGTAGTCGGCAGGGGGTTGTTGGTATCGGTGTTTCCTTGAATTGACATCTTCTAAGAGGAAGATCGGATAGGTCAGGTTTCTTTAAGAACATAAGCACAAAAGCATCTACTTAACGACTGAAACCCAGGGGGTGTACTACATATATGTATATACGTAGTTATTATAACAATCAATCACATATCGTCACAATTATAGAACATCTTGTAGATAGGAACGTAGCAAGTAAGCATGTAGTATTATAGTTATAGCACAAATATGCAGGTCAACACGTATTTAGTAAGAACATAGTGACTGAGCTTTCATCATTTACCACCCATAATCACAGTGTCTACGAAGTGTATTACATCAAATGGGACACAGGGTCACCCTACCCTTGCCCAATAAATCTATCAGTGTATCCAAATCACGTGGTCAAAAGTTGTCTTTAAAAGTCTCCACAATCCCGACTTATCATTAGTGTCTTTACCCAAATGTAATGCAGTCCACATAATCCAGAAACCAATTATACTGGTGACTGAGGTGGAGGAGGAAAGAAAAGTAAATCGTTATCATGCGTGAACCCCTCCATGAGCTTGTATATACGTTGAAGTAATTAACCGACCTGTCGCTCGACAGTAAAGAAACGAGCCATAATAACCAAGAAGGCGTAATAGCAGCAGGTGAGTGTGCCAAAGGAGACAGTGATGAATGTGGAGGATCAAAGTATACTGGCAATAGACAGGGTGGAGGACGTGGTGTCAGCTCAAGCTCCAACGTTCTACGACTCATATCCTCAAACTGTAGCTGATGTTACAGGAGCAACTTATCCTGTGTGTAGCCTCCATTATGTAAGGGTCTAATTTCAGCATGGTGTATGATGGGAACCATCGAAATGGCTCGTCCGGCGATGTAGAGGTGAAAGTAGCAAGCGGTGCGGCCTGTGAGGTCGTAGCAAATGCTGCAGCAACAATAGGGATCGTTACGCGGGTGCCGTCCTGGAGTACCTTTCCGGGGTGTGGGTAAGTCCTAAGGGAAAGCGATAGGCATGCCAGTGCAATGGACGTCGGTCTCAAATAGGAGAGAAAGAGCAACATCAGCGGTTACGGGTGCAAGAACAAACGTCTCAACTGTTAGGAAGATCATTAGGTGCAGGTACTGGGTCGGGTATAAGGGATGCAATGTTTGGTAGACCAAAAGGAACCGGGTCATATATATATATAAAAAAAGGGTGCAGGATCAGCAGGTGCAACATCAAGCTGTCCCACAAAGGTGCAGAGGCTAGCTCAGGGGCAGTCATAACGGCCATCTATAAGGCTGTAAATGTCACAGACTCAAAGGATAGTGCAGCAGTCATAACGGCGTCGTCGTCTGCGTCAGTAGTAGAAAGTTGTAATCCGGCCATCTATAAGGCTGTAAATGTCACAGACTCAAAGGAGTCTGAAATCGAGTGTATTCTAGGCGCAGAGGATAGCCTGATAACAGGGGTCTCAGGTGTGATATTTATAATAACGTTCTCGTCTAACTTTCCATCACCATGGATGTCGTCAGGAGGACCATCAATAGTCATGTCAACGTCATCGACTATTCGTAGAGTAGCCACCCTTTGGAAGAAAAGGTCCAAATGATGCGTATTGTCAAGGATTGGAGCCATGGTGTGTTCACTATCAGAATGTCCAGTGATGAAGTGGTCATGGACAGAAACAAGAGTGACAGGAGAATTCCTGTCGGAGAAGCCATCGCTAGGGGTAGTTCATCGCCAAAGTCTGGCAGCGCGGCCGGTTGAGAGTCGTCCTAGTCCTTGGTCAGTGTGTCAGGGTCACTCTCGGTGTCTGTCATAAATATCTCCGGTGCAAGTGTAGTCTCATCATCTATGGCGGCCATAGGGTCATCAATGTCTGACAACCCGTTTTCTAATCAAGCGACATGTGTATCGGTACATGGTAGTCATAGTATATATTTCCATAGTAATCACTATCAGTTAGCGTATGCAAATAGTCATCGCCTATGCACGTATTTCAATAAACAGCAATTAAGCGTGTATGTAACGACAATGTAAGCATGTAATCATCCTAGTCCTCTCAAGACTATCCTACCCAGTCTCTCAGGCTAAACTCCCTAGTCTCTCAGACTAACTCCCTGGTCTCTAAGACCAAATCTCCTTAATCCCTGGTCTCTAAGACCAAATTTCCCTAGTCTCTAAGACTAAATTCCTGGGCTCTAAGACCGATCCTCCCTCAGCCTCTAAGACTGATCCTCCCTCAGTCTCTAAGACTGATCCTCCCTCAGTCTCTAAGGCTGATCCTCCCTCAGTCTCTAAGACTGATCCTCCCTCAGTCTCTAAGACTGAATTATAAATTTAAATTTGGAAATGTGTATTTGTGCCCTTTTGTTTGTAAAAATGTTTGTGCCCTGGATATGGACGTTTAGTCTATGCAATGTAAAAATGTTTAAAAACGTTTTCATGAGAGCCCTGATGATCATAGTCTAGACTCGAGAAAGAATCCTAGTTCGCTATGATCGAGGCTCTGATACCAAGCTGTCACACCCTGGCTTTTGCGGAAGCATGGGTTTATTTGGTGTGACTTCTTAATACCATAGCAACAATCACAACAATGCTATATGATAAAAACGTAAGATGTTCATCCATTAAGATACTTTAGAAAAAGCATAACATATTGTCTTAAAAAAATATCAACCACTGAATACGTTACAAACCATGATTTATTTAAAAGGAGTCCATAAGACTCGACGAAAGACTATCAACAAAACGAGGATTTGAGACATGCAACCCGTCCAGGAAGGAGTTACACCCCCCAAACCTATGACCCTGGATGACATCCCTATTTAGTACGCAGCTAACATGCATCACTTGCCCGATCCAATTAATTCCGTGAAATACATGTAGTTTGAAAAGTCAACAAAAAGTTGAGCGAGTTCATGTGTATGTGAGTCTGTATAAATCGATAAAGTGTGTCTGTATAAATTGTTAAAATGTGTCTGTATAAATGTAGGTCTTTGGTATGTAGCAATAAGGAAAAACAGATCAATTAATGTGTAGCTAATACATTAATAAGTGACATGGCCTAGGAAGCACTCAAACCTGTATGCGTATTTCGTACCGGCCCCTCCGGTGGAACGACATAGTCACCACATGCAGCCACTCGCAGGCCCATGGATGGGGCTCGCAACACCCAATAGATCTATCACTCATGCCCCTCGGTCCTTATACAAGGATTAATGGTCTTACGATAATAGCCTACCCATTCACGTGATCTAGCAGTAAATTCCCTAGCTAATCATACCATGTATAAAAATGTCTGTAAATGTCTGTAAAAGTCTGTAAATGTCTGTAAATGTCTGTAAAAGTCTGTAAATGTCTGTAAATGTCTATAATAATTGTAACATGTATTTCACCCCCGAAGTATAAAACTGAAAACAGTTAAGAGAAAAGGGGGACATGAACTCACGGTATTGCGTCTTCGGTACTTGTAACCCAAATCTCTTCAGTAAACACGACTCCTACAATGTACTATGGTCTATTAGACGAACGGGCCATGCCTTGCCTTTGTATTTATGTTTTTTTTTAGTTACGTTTCTGGTATTATTCCAAGTTATAATAATTATGTTTAGCTTCGGAATAATTGTTTATACAATAATTCTGTATTAATACTTCTCAAGTATTTTAGCTTCGTATTTACTTCCCAAAGATGGGGTATTTATACATGTATTTTGTGATTAAAGTATTGACATTATACATTCCTAAGTCCCACTTTAGAAAAATATACAATAGCTTATTTATCCGAAAATAACACATACATAATGTATATTTCCCTGTCTTCTAGAAAAATATATCATAACTTTCAAAATAATATATTTCTACTTGTTTCATAAATACGTTATATGTTGTGATAAATTTCATTTATCAAAATGTTATCCATCCAGAATATACTAGTAGTGGTATTTTGTTACAAAAATTATGGCGAGTTTTATGTTTGCAAAACATAGTCGAAAATATACTAGTAAACTCTTGTCTAGAAAATATTTACTAAGTGTTAGGATTTTTGGAAAATTTCGCCATGGTCTCCTTTGTAAATGGAGGTGTCCATGCTTAATAGCATATCATTTTCTTTTAAATGTATCCCGTAGATCATTTTCAACAATCAAACCGACATATAGACATACAAAGCATTACTTACTTTAATTCAGCTTCATTACCCAAAACTGGACTGTTTTCGAGGATTTTTATAAAATAGTTAACCTTTTGCAAAAATTCTCAAATTTTTACAGAATGTCACATATGTCCCATATTTTATAATGTAAAAATATCGAGGTCCAATTCGTTACCAATATTTTATAAAAATTGATTTACCCAACTGCAATCAGATTTGTTACTTTCTGATTGCAGTTTACGGAACAATTCACTAAAAATTAACCGTAAGTCCGATTGACGAAATTCCAGTTGGAGGATCACCCTGACAACGGTAACCATCTACTGTAAAAATTTCATGAGTGGATTCTATGCAGGTTTCAGGTTATGACTCCGAAAACAACACACTTTTTCTGCAGTAAAAATGCAGCTTGAGCTGCTGTCCAAAAACAGTCCTTTAAAAATAGTAAACGACCTCAAAAAATTACGATTCCAGTGCCATTTGTTCGGTTATTTCAAAATACATAATTCGGGCTTTAGAAAATCCGTTTTTCGATTTATAAAGACCCAGTTACAGCCTGTTTAAGTTGGCTGAAAATACCAATTAGCATGCTGATTTATAGTTTAATCCCTTCAATGTTCTTGTGAATGGCATCATGCTACAACTTTTAACAACAAAGTCAAGGGTTTAGCAAGGACTTACTACTAGCTTAAAGCTAGGGATGAATCTAGTGCAAAGATGAAGAGAAAAGATGGTGATAAGGACTTGAACAAAGCTTTCTTGAGAGCCCTTTAACTTGCAACTTCTACGAATGATCTTCAAGCTTGGAAATGGACTTGTAGTTGGGGAAGATGAATGTATGAAGGAGATGGGGGTGGGTTCGGTTATGTGGAGCAGAAAATAGGGAGAGAGAGTGAGGTGGAGTGTGGATCTTAAGGTGATGATGAAAATCCTTGGAGCCATGTGCCAATCTAGCCTAGGGTCATAATTACCAAGATCTTGGCCAATAGAAATCAAGATTACAAGAACTAGAATCCCATCAAAATATATTAGTAATCATTGGCTGGAAATTCGGTTGGGGGGGGGGGGTAAAATGAAAAATTTTGGTAATTAGTGGGTAATTAATTAGAAGGTTAAGGGTATTTACTAGAATAGTGGGTGTATGTCATGTTTATATAGTGTATGGGGATTTTTGTGACCGTAATTAAGTAAGAATGATAAAATAATATTTCTAATAATATTTTGGTGTCCCGGGTAATGTCTGGTTGTTCGGTTATGTATCGTTCCGTTAAACCGTTTAATTGTACCGTATAGTGTCTTTTATGCATCTTTTTGTAACGAAATTTATTTCCAACACTTAGGAAAGCGTTCAGGACCATTTAGTCAATTCTCTGTATAACAGAGTGTGTTAGGGGCTGAATTGTTACTGAAAACGTGGAATTCTGTATTTAAAATGAGTTTTAGGCACTTTCCTGCATTCAAACTATCACCTAGTGACACAGTCTTATGGTCCTCACTTCCCTACACTCCATATTGGTGTAGTACTTTATCCCTGGCTCATGCTGGCCTCAATATAGTGTCTGTCTATGTGCTGGCATTGTCAGCATGTGTCTGAGTGATTCGCTCACTATGCTAACTGTGCTTTGTGCATCAGGTCTGTCACTAAGAGTCTGTATGAAATAAATGGAGTGACTGTATGTGAAGTGATGCACATGTATGTATGTAACATAAATCAGTAAGCAGTTTAAGATGTCAGTTGTAATCAAGCACAGTCATTAAGCACTTAATTAATATAAATTAATTGTACGGATGCATGCAAAATTGACGGTTGTCACAAAGTGACCATAAGGTATAACCTCGGAAGGTTATTCCCTACGTTACTATGGTCACTAAACATGTTTGGTTGGATCCTACTGATCGACCAAACGGGTCGTGTTCGAAAGTCTAAGCGGGTGTTTAGTCCGCTTGACTTACGACTCTACACAAGCACTAATCTAAAAAGTGACGAGCTAAACATGCTAGAACATGTTTAGTTAAGTTAGAAAACAGGTTTCGATATCAAAACCAAAGGTTTTGATATCCTAGAGTAGTTTGGTTACAAAATACGCGAGAAAACGCATTTTGGCCGAAACTACGACTCGTCATTGAGCCTAGATAACGTGGTAATCAGTAGGTATAGTCACTAGGGACTATAACTATCAAGATTACGCTCACGTTATGAAGTTCAAACGAACTTCGCGTTGACCATAAACCGGTCAAAGCAGAAAGTCAAACGCAGTTTGACTTTGACGATAGAAACGAATGAAAAGAACGAAAGAATACCTACAGAAGGTCCCCGCAAGCTCTTGATCCGATTTACTCTCAGGTATGAAGCATAAACTTCAACTTAGAGAGCCAAAATCAGATTCAAGTGTGCTTTGGGAGGAAGTGAGGGTGGGTATTTATAGGAATTCAAGAACCGTTAAGATTGTTCATCGAAAACTGAGCTTTGATCTGGACCTTACATGTGTGCCCATGGTTTTCTAAAACCATTGGAGCCCCTAATATGTGTCATAATGGACTAGGTTCATTGAATACCAGCCGATGGTTTTGCAAAACCATGGGTTAAAACCATCAACACTTCAAAATAGACTAGGTTTATCGAATCTGGTCAGAAATTTCAAAAATGGTCCCTGCATTTGTAAAACTTGATTTCTTTGCACTTTTAAGCCCCGTTAACCCCATTTCAAGGCTCTAAAATAAAGTTAAAGTATAGGGAACTCAAAACATGCTCAAAAATATCTCGGATGTCAGTTCGTTTGGTCGTACGGTTGCGTTATTCGCTTAATTATGACGGAAGTCGTAACGAACGCAAAAACGATCCAAATTAAGCGACGAATGGAATTTAATCATGCTTGTCACACCCCCAAAATACCACCTAGGGAGTGTCCCTGATAGGCGTGTGATGTACCAGCAGTGAGCCACTAATTACATTGAACCCATACAAATTTCTAAATAAGGTTCTCAATCCTTAATAAAATACCATCAACATGTTTAAATGAAAACCAATATGTTCAGCGGAAGCATTAACGAAACCATAGTTTAAATATTCTCAAAACAAGTGCACGAAATCAATAAACCAATATGTGTATTCAATCAGAGCGACCCATGACTACTCCAGCTACTTCAGACAGCAAGTACCAAATCCAAGTAATCTAACGACCTGCGAGCATGCAACAAGTGTATCAGACAACGCTGGTGAGTTCATGGCTTTTACCAAAACGTTGATTACCAAGTGTTTAGTTAATCCATTGAAGTTAATTCTGAAAGTAATGTTGATAATATCTCGATACTGAACAAGATGGCTCCTGATGTATGTTTTGCCCATTCCCAGTGCTCCTATCAAAGCACTGGGCCCGACTGGGTCATTAGTTCACACCCGCGCTCTCTTAGGAACGGGGTGAGGGTGCCAAATCTAAGTAGCACTACCAACTAATACCCCGCTACCACCCACGATAGCAAAAGTTGGGACTTAAGAGATAGAGAGTGAGAATATTATCCAACATTCCAGTTTTACCCAAAAGATTTATCCCTCTCCGGGATACCCACTGACTGTCCCAAACCACTGGGACGCATGCTCAAAAGTAATGAACTCACCTTTGCTTTGCTCGGTATGATTAATTACTTTGTTTATCAGTTGAACAACCACGCCCTAAAAGGGTTACCGATAACAATTAGTCTCATGTCCGTACACATCATGTATTTCACACATATTCTAGTTAATCAACATGCAAGAGATTATAGTTCGTACTTCTCATAGTTAATCAGAAATTGTAGCACATCCTAGTGTGCTACTCATTAACACAGAATCCTTTCAATTAATGTACCATCCATCAACAAATAATTGTATCTACTCACATAAATATACAAGTCAGAATATATATAAAGCCCAACAACAACCTAAAGCCCTAATTATTATTATTATTATCTAAAAAATTCAAAGTTACACCTACTGATCATGCTTCTCTTCCATTGACACCACAATGTCAGTTAATTGAATGGGCCTACTCTAGTAAATGTTAACATGAGCAGTCTTTCAGTAAACCATGTTACCTTTTAATCACGTACATTGGATCATCAGTTCATCAATAAACAGTTTGCTACCATGTCTTTATAACACCAAACATGTATGGGTTCGTTCACACACATTACATACAAGTTCACAATTAACTACATGTACTATAATCATTTAATCTTCATGTATCGATATATCACAATATTCGATATGACCATCACTTAACAGCCTACTTCGCCATTTCACATGAAGTGTGGCCCAACAATGTTTAGTTCGTTCTTTATGTCCCCTCGGCCCATATACAATATGCAGCCCAATTCATTATGTAATTGGTGTTAGTTATGTGGCCTAATAATGTAGTTTGGTCTAACACCCTATGTAACTACTTTGAATGCTTTCGGTCCAATCACAACCTTGGAGTCCACCGCCAAACATTGGTGATAATCTTTGTGGTGATGATGTGACGTTATTAAAACTAAGATGGTGCCCTACACTACACGTGTATATTGCCTCCCTTGACTGATTACATGCATAAAAGATATTGTACTGACTTCATCGAACCACTACCCCATGCAACCCCTATCCCAATGACTATTAGGTATCTATCACGTGAATAGCCCCCCAAATATTAATGACTAATTTTCATGATCTAGAAAACATCTTGGATCAAAACTTCTGCACATGGCCGACAACATCTAAATTGATTCAGACCTCACAAAACATCTTTTACATAATATAGAAAACATGGCCGCCATTTTGGATCAATTGTCAAGTTTGTCAGACCACCTAATTTCAAGTGTATTGGACCACTAAAAGTTACTCATATATCATAATTGGTTTGCTTGGACTTTGTGGATCTAGTGGACACTCTAATTGGACCAAATAAAATCGGTGGTTTCGCACAATAACAAACTACTACTAGCATGCAAATCTACACAATTACATCACTCATATTCACATAGAATTCATGATTATTGACATTATTAACATTCATATGATCACATGTAGCCGGTAATATTTAACATAATTAATAGAAGTATACACGTACCAACCAAGAGATTATAGAGATGTGCAAAGCAAGGGGAAGGCTTCGGTAAAGGGGCTGCCGACAATTTCAATTGGAGGAGAAAAGAGGAGGTTAGGGTTTGCTATGGGAATGCAAAATTATAAAGACCTCATCCAATTCTTTGTGTGTGTGCGTGTAAATACAATTTCAGCAATGGCTGGCCCATCTTCTAAGCTTCATTTGGGCCTTACTAAGCCCATGAGCAAGTGTGACCTAACTAGACATCTATGTGTGCTCGGGTTGGGCTCAAGTAACTCGCGACCCATATAAGTTAGTTTCCTAAATTCACTAAATTACACAATTAATCGTGTCACGGTTTCTTGTAAACATACACACATAACACAAGAGTTTCACATAACGAACACACAAACGCAAGAGTTTCACATCACAAACACATAAACGCAAGAGTTTCACATAACAACACATAAACGCCTAATTGCAACATCTGACAGAACGTTTATATAGGTAACACACACACGAAAAGAACCTTGAAACTCCGAGTTGTCACAATGCCAAACACTAAAATAAAATATTTTAATGCTTACATAAATTTTTGGATGTCCGGATATATTCAGAACGTAAGATATGCGCGAAAATGCAAACTTGTGCCCTTTTTGACGCTTTTAGTCCCTATTGATCAATAAAGTTTATTTTGGCATACCGAACCCCTCAAAGCCTATTTCTAAGCTATGTAAAGGTTATTTAGGGTATGTTTAACTTATTATCAAGTTCCGGAATGTTCGTTACTATACAAATCGGTATAGTTTCACAGTTTGACACGAATAGTCCCTGCGATCGAACAAACTTGATTTCAACACACCAAATCATCCAAAACTTATCTCTAAGCTATGTGGAGGTTATTTAAGGTATGTTAAGCCTATTTAACTATTCCGGAGTGTTTGTTGCATTTAACTGGTTATATTTACGCATCCGTGCGCGTATAACCTTCCAGAAAGCGATTTAGAGCTTGAAATTGGAATCTAATTAAATTGCAAAATCACCAAACACAAATACACATATAATAGCACAAAAACACATATAATAACACCAAAGTACATTGTTTTATATTGAACCACGACTACAGATCACAGTTGTCACAGTCTCCCTACTTCAGGAAATTTCGTCCCGAAATTTTAACTAGAGGAAGCTTGTGAAAACAAATGCGGATATTTCGCCTTCATCTGGGCCTCACGTTCCCAAGTAAACTCTGGGCCACGTTTGGATTCCCAGCGAACTTTTACCAATCGAATCCGTTTCTTCTTCAACTGTTTGAAAGTACGGTCCATGATCTCCACGGGTTTCTCGACAAAGTGCATCGTTTCATCGATTTGGATCTCGTCGAGAGGGATGTGAAGATCAGCGTCAGCTAAACACTTTCGCAGATTGGGCACATGAAAAGTCGGGTGAATATTTCTAAGCTCTGGAGGTAGCTTAAGTCGATAGGCGACCTTCCCAATTTTCTCCACAATCTTGAATGGTCCCACATATCGAGGTGCAAGTTTTCCTTTCTTTCCAAATCTCACGACTCCCTTCCAAGGTGAAACCTTGAGTAGGACACGATCTCCGACTTGAAATTCTAAGGGCTTGCGTCGCATGTCCGCATAACTCTTTTGACGGCTTCGATCTGTCACAAGATTATCGCGGATTTTCTTGATTTTGTCTGTTGTTTCCAGAACGAGTTCAGGTCCAGTAAGCTGAGCTTCACCGGTCTCATTCCAACAGACAGGTGAACGACATTTTCGACCGTAGAGAGCTTCGAATGGTGCCATATTAATACTAGCATGATGACTATTGTTGTAAGAGAACTCGATCAATGGCAGATGAGAATCCCAATTACCACCAAAGTCTATCATGCATGCTCTAAGCATATCTTCCAAAGTTTAAATTGTTCGCTCAGATTGACCATCTGTTTGGGGATGACAAGCAGTGCTTAGATTCAGTTGGGTTCCCATAGCAGATTGCATGGTCTTCCAGAAATGAGATGAAAATCGAGCATCACGATCAGAAATGATATCCAAAGGCACACCATGTCGTGACACAATCTCATCAACGTAAATCCTTGCAAGTTTATCAGCAGATAGATCCTCGTGAATTGGAATAAAATGAGCTGATTTCGTTAATCGATCGATAACACCCATATAGCATCATGACCTTTAGACGTACGTGGTAGCTTAGTGATGAGATCCAACGCAAGGCTCTCCCACTTCCAAACTGGTATCTCTGGTTGCACAAGCAAACCAGAAGGTCGTTGATGTTCAGCCTTGATTTTGAGATAAGTCAGGCATTTTTATACATACAAGGCAGCATCCTTCTTCATACCAGGCCACCAGAACTTAGTACGAAGATCCTTGTACATTTTATCAGCACTAGGATGGATAGAATATCGAGACTTGCGAGATTCGTTTATTACCAAGGTGCGAAGATCGTCTTGTTTTGGAATCCACAAATGATCCTTGAAATAGAGCAACCCAATCATCCTTCGCTTCGAGCTTAAGCTCAAGTTGACGTGGCAATTCCTTACCTATCAAATTTTGTGAAACACAAGATTGCTGAGCTTGAAGAACACGAGTTTGAAGATCAGATACCGTTTGGAACCCTTCTTCTTGTTTGGGTCCCCACTCAAAAGGCTTATTCTTCTGAGTCAAAGCAGTGAGTGGAACCGCGATCTTTGACAAGTTTGAAATGAATCGACGATAATATCCAGCATGACCAAGAGAAGATCGAATCTCTGTAGGTGTTGTTGGTGTATTCTAGTCTTTAATAGCAACAATCTTGGATGGATCCACATGAATACCCTGCTCATTGACAATATGACCCAAGAATTGAACTTCTTTAAGCCGGAATTCACACTTGGAGAATTTAGCAATAAGTTGTTCCTTCTTTAGGAGTTCCAATGTTAAGCGAAGGTATTACTCGTGCTCGGCTCGAGACTTCGAATAGACAAAAATATCGTCTATGAATATAATGATGAACTTGTCTAAATAAAGTTTATAGACCCTATTCATTAAGTCCATAAAGATGGCTGGAGCATTTGTTAAACCAAAGGGCATGACAGAGAACTCATAATGCCCATACCTTGTGCGGAAAGCAGTTTTGGGAATATCTTCTTCGAGAACACGAAGTTGATAATACCCAGAACGTAGGTCGATCTTTGAAAAGCATGAAGCACCTTGCAGCTGATCAAAGAGATCATCAATTCGAGGTAGGGGATATCGATTCTTGACGGTGAGCTTATTAAGCTCACGATAATCGATACACATTCGAAAAGACCCATCTTTGTGACAACCGTCACTTTTCCGTACATTCCGTACACTAATTAAACAGTAATCTGTACTGTAATAATTGTGCATGATCTAGTTTACAAGACAAATGAATTTTTGATTACTGTTATATACATATGATGGCATTTCATATTCGTTGCTACATGCAACACGGTATAGTACTAATAATGCACAGAACATAATAGGCACCATTATTAGACAAACAAAAAAAAAAAAAATAATGACGACGTTCAGTACATAGACATACAATATTTTTAGGCCCAGTATGAGCCAGAGACGATATATTACACTAATATAGTGTGTAGGGAAGTGAGGACCACAAAACTGCATGCCTAAGTGATAGACAAAGTGCTGGAAAGTGCCTAAAACACACTAAAAGTGCAGAATTCTGCAGAAAATAACTAAAATTCATCTATTTTCAGCATTTAAACATCTAATTATAATGCAGAAAAATGGGTTAATGGTCCAAAATACCTTCCCAAGTGTCGGGAACCGAAACTGTCATAAAAGACTACATAAAGCACACTAAACGGCGATATTTAGCACTTTAACGAACCGGTAACCAACCGAACAACCGGACATTACCCGGAACACTAAAATATTACTAGAAGCATTGTTTTAGTGCTACGAAGCTAGTTAAAGTCACCGAACATCATATTACATCTAATAAACATTAAATACATAAAATATCTAACTAGCACCATTGAATCCTAACTAAATCAAGTAACTAACCATTACAAGTTACACATTACACCCCCCCATTGGTGGCCGGTTAGGGGACATGGGTCCCACCCTTGATTTCTTTGTTATATTTTATAAGATTATGTTATGGAATATACCCACAATTATTCTATATGCTTTATATGTTGGAGAAAGATTTTTATAAAAACCTATGGACTATCCTTATCTTTCATTCATCATCTTCAACCTACAACACATCTCCCTCTCTCTCAAAAGCTACGGCCCAAACACCCTCTTGTAACCTCTCCATTTTCAATCCATTCCTTCAAGATCCAAGCATCCTCCAAGGTGTCTTAAGCATATTTAGGAGTCTTGGAAGCATTGGAAGTGGAAGGACCTCATCTAGGAGCTTTTATCCACTTTACTTCTTCATCATCTTCATACTTGTTCTTCCCTAGCCATAGTGCTAGTAGTAAGTTCCATTGATCTTGTTTTTACTCACAATTTTAGTGGTTAAAGTATGAAGTAACTTGGTAAACTAAAGATCATAAAGAAACATAAGCATAAACATGAACATAAAGCTCTAAAACATGAATATCAAGTTGTTCTAGTGTATGTATTGAGTTTGTTTGATGATTTCTTGTGTTTGTGGTATAGATCACCATATAAAGCTTGCTAGATGATGATTAAACACATGATCTAGCAAGTGTAAGGATAGATCTTGAGAAATTTGTAATGATCATCCTTTATGTAAATCATGAACTTGAAAATAAACTTGTTTTAGTGAATGATGATTTGTGATACATGATATAAGAGTTGAAAATAAAATATTTCAAGAATAATATTTTCAAGAAACTCTAGTTTATTACAAGATCTAACATGATCATGATGTTTAAAGGAAATAAACACGTTTTAGGTGTTAAATAAAAGCTAGAAACATATTGTTAGCAAGAAAAATACAAAAAGAAATATTTTTAGAAAATCTTCATACAAGTTGTATACAAGTTGTGAAGATCTAAATTCTTCAAGAATGATATTTTTAAATAAATAAACACACTTTAAAGGGTAACTAAACTTACTAAGTACACTAGTAAGTTACTAAAAATTTTTACAAGGTTTCAAGTTCATGACATAGTGTAAACTTCATATTTTTGACATATGGTAAGTGTTGAATGATTGGTTGATGATTGGTGATGATTTTGAAAAAGAAAATGATATGCTAAATAGCATGGACACCTCCATTTACAAAGCAAACTATGGCGAAATTTTCCAAAAATACCAACACTTAGAAAATATTTTCTAAACAAGTGCTTACAAGTGTATTTTTAACTATGATTTTCCATATAAACTTTGCCATAGATTTTTGTAACAAAAATACAAGCATTGGAGGTTGGTTTTTACAAATAAAAATGGGTAAATATGTATTTAGAATATATATTTACATTAAAGACATTATGTGTGATTACGTGAAATAGTTATATTATTTTACGGAAAATAATATAACTTACAAATACCAAGAACTTAAAACACCAAAATAATACCAAAAATTACATGGAATGAAATATATAAGTTACACACTTGATATTGTAAAACCAAACGCAGTAACGTAACTTACGAATTATTCCGAGAAGTACCGTTACAACATATTTTTGGTAAATAATATTTTGGATACAAAAGAAACGAAATTATGATTTTTATTATTACAAAGTATATCATATTTTCGACAAAGAGGAAATATATTACTTTTGGAAGTAAAAATATATTTTCTTAGAATATTTAGAAGATATATAATTTTGAAGAAAAATATATATTTTCTTGACGATACATTATTTTGGATTAAACAAGTCTACGTATATTTTCTAAGTGAAAATATATTATTTTGGAAATTACAAATACAAGAATACATGTACGAAATACTCCCATCCTTGGGAAGGAAACACGAAAACAAATACTTGAAAAGTATTATAACTCCGGATGACGTAGAGACATAAAGAAAATGTAACTCAAAACATGAATACTAAAGCAAGGCACGACCTGCTCGTCTAATAGACCCAAGCACATTGTAGGTAGTCGCATTTGCTGACGAGATTTGAGTTACGAGTACTGAAGACGCAAAGCAGTGAGTTAATGCTCCCCCTTTTCTTTAACTGTTTTTGGTTTTATAACTCTCGGGGGTGAAATACATGTTACAAATGCTTAAACGGTATGAAACACCTATGAAATACTAGATCATGTGAGCATAGACTTAATACTAAAAATGCCATAAACTCTTGGTGAAGACTAGTACCAAGCAGTGTTAAAGATGCCATAAATTCTTGGTGAAAACTAGTACCAAGAAATGCTAAAAATGCCATAAAGTCTTGGTGAAAACTAGTACCAAGCCATTAAAACATTCATTAATTAGGGACGAGGGTTAGATCTAACAGGTACGGCCGAACCCCACTCATGATCACAACTAGTACCAAGTAGTGTTTCGGAGTCCCAGTCGAGGTTAAGTGGACACAGTCAAGGTTAATCGACACAGTCGAAGGAAATCGACACAGTCGAGGATAATCGACACAGTCAAGGAGTCAGAACGAGTACTCCGACAAGGAATCAGAACGGGTATTCCGACAAGGAGTCATAACAAGTACTCCCCATGTCCTCACATGCCTTAAAGTTCTTGTAAAACATTCATGTTCATACACGTTTTTCATACCTGTTTAGAAAAGAGTCTCTCAAAGATTTACAAGAATTACAGTACACAAATTAGACGCATGAACTCGCTCAACTTTTTGTTGATGTTTTCCAAAATTACATATATTTCAGGTAACATGAATGGATCTTGGACGCAGGTGTCGTAACTAGAAGTTTAGATGTCATCCACTTTTGTTGGTTTGTAACCTAGTCGAAGGTTGTGTTTTAAAAACTTGAATAAACAATGTTTGCAATACATAAATTTTATGAATAAATGAACATCGTTTTGATCATGTAGTTGTTTATTATGATTGAATGCAATGATATTAAACCAGTCACACATCATACGCTTCCGCAAAAGGCAGGGTGTGACAGTTTGGTATCAGAGCTTCGATTGTAGTGAACTAGGATTCCTTCTCGAGTCTAGACTACAATCACTAGAGTTCTCTCACGAAAACATTTTACAAAAAGGTTTTCATTGCATTCACGTAAGCGTCAAGATCCCCGAGTCAAACACTTTTCAAAAAGAGACAAGGCAAGGACATTAGCAGGGAATACCCTCAAGATAAGGTGCCAACTAAGGCATAGTCTACACGAGTTAGACTTGCCAAAATTAAAATACACTCTTGTTGAGAACGAGTACTAAGTAGTGTTTCTGTCGTGAATCGACAACTAGAAAAATGACCCCCCCCCCCCAAAACGAAAGTTATACGTGATATGATCAAAATGCCTGTTTATGTTAAGTAATATATTTGTTTATCAATACATACATACGAATAAGTGTACGGAATAAATATTGACGTGAATACATACTAATAAGTGTACGGAATAATTATTGACGTGAACAAGATACTTTCGACTCCGACTCCTATTACTGTACGTAACCCACACGATGAAGCTACCGACCTTGCGTTCATTGCAAAGCTCATAGATGGAGTGATTATCAAACAAGATTCTGAGCTTGCTTACGTAAGAAATGGCTGCTCTTCCCTCTCGACCTTGAAGGTGCCTGACTACGGTGATGATGACGAGGCAGAGGCGGCAACCTTGAAAGAATTCTTAATCAGCGGGACAAGATCCCTACGGCTTATGTGAAGCAAGATTGACAGCATATTTGACCAGAAAAGGAAGACGAAGTATTCATCTCAAAGGTGCCCCTCCAACTACTAGGAATTCTCTTTATTCCTATCATCGTGCCTATACGCGCGTAATGATAACGAGTGTTAGCGCGTGGACCACTGCAATGGTCCTTTTCCACGACAGAGGTATAAGGACAGTAGTGTCCCCCTCATTAATTGAGCATCTGCTCGGACGAGAGGAAACTAGGGTAACTGTGCAAGACAATTTATTATTACAGGGGCCCACGTAATAACGACTTGTAGTGCATGAGAATCCTGGTGGACTCTACGGGTCGAACTAACGATCACTATACAAAAATAAACTCTAGGTGTTCACACCTCCAAATGGTAGAACAATACCTAGATTAGTGCTTTAGCACTTTATAAAGTAGGAAACCTGTTTTGCCTACCTCATGTACGAGACGTTTGAGGAACGATATTTAAGCAAGAGAGGAAGAATACCATTCAGAAAGATTCAGTGACGTTACACTCTACCACTTTATGAAACTTGTATGACCAAGGCGATGTAGCCTCAAATACATTATTACAAGCAGTAATCCAAGTCACCAAGCCTATGTGAAGGCTCAGTAATTGTTTCCTCGCTCATACAATGATGATTATATATACATGTGATATTGGGTGATTACCTGTTTACTTATGGTGTTATAGACAATTATGGAATGTTGTCTAATCCGTGCCATATTTCTAACAGAAAAGAATCCCACCCAGACGAGACACAAACACCAGTACGTTACCAAGGACAGAAGCTGAACTTCAAGAATGCATCTCTCAGGCAATTGCACGACATGAAGCCCTCCGCTCTCAACACAGCGGTGGCACTACCGAAAATAACCCTTCAACTGGCTGCACCTATAAACAGTTCCTGGACTGCAAGCCATTAACCTTTGACGGCACAGGAGGTGCTGTTGCGTTTGTTCGTTGGACAGAAAAGACTGACTCCGTGCTAAGAATGAGTAACTATTCACTCCAGCAGAGGGTTACCTTTATCTCAGGGTTATTTTTAGATGGCGCACTCTCCTGGTGGAACCTTCAGGTTCAGACCCTTGGTGCAGATGCTGCTTAAGCACTGAGCTGGGACGAGCTCAAGGAAATGATGGAAAAGAAATACTGTTCTAGGGCTGAAATCCAGAAGCTTGAGGTGGAGTTCTGGAATTTGAAAATGGACGGACCGAAGATTCCGGAATATGTCCAACGATTTCACGACTTGTCTAGGGTCGTCCCCTACTTAGTCAAACCGGAATTCAAAAGGATTGAACGATTCATTTGGGGACTTGCACCTTAAGTTAGGAGCTTGGTTTCTACCTGAAGGCCTCCAACCATCGCAGAGGCTATCGATTTAAGCGTTACGCTTACTGAAGAAGCTCTACATGCGGGAGAATTTTCAGAATCTGAGGATAACAAGAAAGAGACTCACGTGGAGTCATCAGGCAATAAGAAAAGGAAGTCTTCGAACCTAAAGGTGGGCACACAAGTCGGCTATGGAAGCTCTAAAGCAAACAAAAGAAAGAAAGTGAAACCGCCGCATGACAGGAAAACTAATGGAGCCACAAATAAGGCCGGTGGTAAAATTTACTCGGGGACTAAGCCGAGGTGCGGGGAATGCAATTTTCACCATGAAGGTCGATGTCTGAAGCCTAAGTGCAGGAAGTGTGGAAAAGAAGGGCACAGCAAGGACGCCTGTTGGGCGAAGGACCCAGATGGAAGAAATAAGAGAATACCAGGTTGCTACAAATGTGGTGAAGCAGGGCACTTTAGGAAAGATTGCCCTAGGAAGAAACAAGCAAGGAAGGGTTTTCACAATCAAAACTCATGAGACACGCCAGGATCCAGACGCGGTTACGGGTACGTTCCTTATTAACCAACCTTATGTATCTATTTTTTATTAATACTGGCATCAACTTTAACCTTGCATGCTTAAAACTTAAGAAACTGCTTGGTCTAGTTTCGAGTAAATTAGACGTCCCGTATCCTTTAGAAATGGGCGTATAGAAGGCTAGCTTAAGTAGACGGAGCAATTAAGGATTGTGTTTAGGGACTTAGAAGGCCAGAACCTTCTGTTACCGTTGACTTGAGAAGTCATAATATGATAGTCAGCATGGATTAGATGTCCAAGTATAGAGCCTGAGAACATCCCCGTTATGGAAGAAGTACCAGAAGCCTTTTCTAAAGACTTGCCAGGAACGCCCTCCACAGCAACAAGAGGAGTTTAGGATAAACCACGTGCCAAGAACGGCACCAGTACCGATTGACGTCTTACCGACTAGCTTCGCCCGCGAAGCATGAGCTTCCAATATAACTGCAAGAGCTGCTAGACAGAGGAAATTAAGGACATGACGCCCTTAGTTAAGGACACAAAGAGAAAGCTGGCAGTCCCACTTTGCACAAATTTCAGGAAGTTGAGAATCAGAATCCTTTGCCAAGGATTATGGACATGAACAGACAAATCGTAAGGTACTAGATACCACTCAAAGATCGACTTGAGGACAGGATGTTCCCAACAGTGAATACCAGGAGGAAAATACCCCTAAAACGACCGTTAGGACTCGCTTCGAGCATTACGAGTTCCTTGTCGTACCATTTGGCGTAACACATGCATTGACAATATTCATGGACCTCATGAATCGAACGTGTGAGTCACACCTGGATAGATCACGATTATATTTACTGGCTACATTCTCATATGGCCAACGACCAAGGAAGGTCGTGAGCAACAGCTGCAATTTACCTTGCAACTCTTAGAGAAAAGAACAGTTATGTGCTATGACGATGAAAGACAGATTTCGAGTTCGCGAAGTGAGAACTTTAAGATACATGGTGGATAAGAACGAAATTCATGCCAACCCTGCAACCAAGAGCTAAGGAGCTAGAGTTGCAATTATGTGACGCTTCTCGACAAAGTCTCGATTATACGTCGATGCAACGAGACCACAACATTGCATACGCGGCACATTGATTAAGAGGTCATGAAAAGAAGCCATGATCTAGATACCGTATTTGCGTGCCGCAAATTTTACGTCATTACATGCAGGAAAACGCTACACGATCTTTTCCAACCACAAGGGTTGCAGCACCCCGTTGATCGTAAGAACTCGAATATTAACAAGGATGGACTAAGCTACTGAACGATGCAGACTGTATGAACACGATACGTGCTTGTGTGATAAACTTTGATAAAAAGTTGGAACACTCACTTGCCCCTAGTAGAGTTTTCCTACGACAATATTTATCACACCGCCGATTAAACCGCTTCGTGTGAAGCTTTAGGCAGAACATAATAAGTCGATCCCCGTCGTGTTGATCAGAGACCGGGAATAAACAATCTACTGGCCCGAGTTGGTTCAGGAAGAACTAGAGGCAAACCGTTTAGATATGTGAGCATATCAAGGCAGCCCGCAGAATACAGAAAGATTGCGCCGATGAGCGGTGGAAATCGTAGGAAATTAAAACGAGAAGTATGGCTTTAATGAGAGCCTCGCCAAGAGAAGGCATGGTGTGATTTTGGAAAACAAAAAGGGTTGAATCCCCGGTGTAGGGATCAGAATCATTGCTCACAAGATGAAACTTCCAGAAAAAGATCAGTAGTGATCCCGACACATCATATGTCTAGTCTTTAGAGGAGTCTGACTCAAGGAACAGTCGTTGTTCCCACAAATAAGATCCACGTCAATAACAAACGACAAAATAACTACAAAACCTGTTAAGGTTTCGGACTGAGAGTCCACAAGATACAAAAAAGACATGATTGATTTACTTAAGTATGATAGAATACATAATATGACCCAGAGTACATGGGAACATGAAGACAAATCATGAATCTAAGTGACAACATTCAATTTACAACTCCCCTGCGACCAATGGTATCGCTTGAATTTCGGGATGAAATTCTTTTAATGGGGGGAGACTGTGACAACCGTCACTTTTACGTACATTCCGTACACTAATTAAAAAGTAATCTGTACTGTAATAACTGTGCATTATCTAGTTTACAAGACAAATGAATTTTTGATTACTGTTATATACATATGATGGCATTTCATATTCGCTGCTACATGCAACACGATATAGTACTAATAATGCACAGAACAGAATAGGCACCATTATTAGACAAACAAAAAAAATACTGATGACGTTCAGTACATAGACAGACAATATTTTGAGGCACAGTATGTGCCAGAGACGATATATTACACTAGTATAGTGTGTAGGGAAGTGAGGACCACAAAACTGCATACCTAAGTGATAGACAAAGTGCCGAAAAGTGCCTAAAACACACTAAAAGTGCAGAATTCTGCAGAAAACTAAAATTCAGCTATTTTCAGCATTTAAACATCTAATTATAATGCATAAAAATGGGTTAATGGTACAAAATACCTTCCTAAGTGTCGGGAACCGAAACTGTCAAAAAACACTACATAAAGCACACTAAACGGCGATATTTAGCACTTTAACGAACTGGTAACCAACCGAACAACCGGACATTACCCGGAACACTAAAATATTACTAGAAGCATTGTTTTAGTGCTACAAAGCTAGTTAAGGTCACCGAACATCATATTACATCTAATAAACATTAAATACATAAAATACCTAACTAGCACCATTGAATCCTAACTAAATCAAGTAACTAACCATTACAAGTTACACATTACCCCCCCCCATTGGTGGCCGGTTAGGGGACATGGGTCCCACCCTTGATTTCTTTGTTATATTTTATAAGATTATGTCATGGAATATACCCACAATTATTCCATATGCTTTATATGTTGGAGAAAGATTTTTATAAAAACCTATGGACTATCCTTATCTTTCATTCATCATCTTCAACCTACAACACATCTCCCTCTCTCTCAAAAGCTACGGCCCAAACACCCTCTTGTAACCTCTCCATTTTCAATCCTTTCCTTCAAGATCCAAGCATACTACAAGGTGTCTTAAACATATTTAGGAGGCTTGGAAGCATTGGAAGTGGAAGGACCTCATCCTGGAGCTTTTATCCACTTTACTTCTTCATCATCTTCATACTTGTTCTTCCCTAGCCATAGTGCTAGTAGTAAGTTCCATTGATCTTGTTTTTACTCACAATTTTAATGGTTAAAGTATGAAGTAACTTGGTAAACTAAAGATCATAAAGAAACATAAGCATAAACATGAACATAAAGCTCTAAAACATGAAGATCAAGTTGTTCTAGTGTATCTATTGAGTTTGTTTGATGATTTCTTGTGTTTGTGGTATAGATCACCGTATGAAGCTTGCTAGATGATGATTAAACACATGATCTAGCAAGTGTAAGGATAGATCTTGAGAAATTTGTAATGATCATCCTTTATGTAAATCATGAACTTGAAAATAAACTTGTTTTAGTGAATGATGATTTGTGATACATGATATAAGACTTGAAAATAAAATATTTCAAGAATAATATTTTCAAGAAACAAAAGTTTATTACAAGATCTAACATGATCATGATGTTTAAAGGAAATAAACATGATTTAGGTGTTAAATAAAAGCTAGAAACATATTGTTAAGAGGAAAAATACAAGAAGAAATATTTTTAGAAAATCTTCATACAAGTTGTGAATATCTAAATTCTTCAAGAATGATATTTTTAAATAAATAACCACACTTTAAAGGGTAACTAAACTTACTAAATACACTAGTAAGTTACTACAAATTTTTACAAGGTTTCAAGTTCATGACATAGTGTAAACTTCATATTTTTGACATATGGTAAGTGTTGAATGATTGGTTGATGATTGGTGATGATTTTGCAAAAGAAAATGATATGGTAAATAGCATGGACACCTCCATTTACAAAGGAAACTATGGCGAAAGTTTCCAAAAATACCAACACTTAGAAAATATTTTCTAAACAAGTGCTTACAAGTGTATTTTTAACTATGATTTTCCATATAAACGTTGCCATAGATTTTTGTAACAAAAATACAAGCATTGGAGGTTGGTTTTTACAAATAAAAATGGGTAAATATATATTTAGAATATATATTTACATTAAAGACATTGTGTGTGATTATGTGAAATAGTTATATTATTTTAGGGAAAATAATATAACTTACAAATACCAAGAACTTACAACACCAAAATAATACCAAAAATTATATGGAATGAAATATGTAAGTTACACACTTGATATTGTAAAACCAAACGCAGTAACGTAGCTTACGAAATATTCCGAGAAGTACCGTTACAACATATTTTTGGTAAATAATATTTTGGATACAAAAGAAACGAAAGTATGATTTTTATTATTACAAAGTATATCATATTTTCGACAAAGAGGACATATATTACTTTTGGAAGGAAAAAAATATTTGCTTAGAATATTTAGAAGATATATGATTTTTGAAAAAAATATATATTTTCTTGACAATACATTATTTTGGACAAAACAAGTCTACTTATATTTTCTAAGTGAAAATATATTATTTTGGAAATTAGAAATACAAGAATACAAGAATACATGTATGAAATACTCCCATCCTTGGGAAGGAAACACGAAAACAAATACTTGAAAAGTATTATAACTCCGGATGACGTAGAGACATAAAGAAAACGTAACTCAAAACATGAATACTAAGGCAAGGCACGGCCCACTCGTCTAATAGACCCTAGCACATTGTAGGTAGTCGCATTTGCTGACGAGATTTGAGTTACGAGTACTGAAGACGCAAAACAGTGAGTTCATGCTCCCCCTTTTCTTTAACTGTTTTTGGTTTTATAACTCTCGGGGGTGAAATACATGTTACACATGCTTAAACGGTATGAAACACCTATGAAATACTAGATTATGTGAGCATAGACTTAATACTAAAAATGCCATAAACTCTTGGTGAAGACTAGTACCAAGCTGTGTTAAAGATGCCATAAATTCTTGGTGAAAACTAGTACCAAGAAATGCTAAAAATGCCATAAAGTCTTGGTGAAAACTAGTACCAAGCCATTAAAAACATTCATTAATTAGGGACGAGGGTTAGATTTAACGGGTACAGTCGAACCCCACTCATGGTCACAACTAGTACCTAGTAGTGCTTCGGAGTCCCAGTCGAGGTTAGTCGACACAGTCGAGGTTAATCGACACAGTCGAGGGAAATCGACACAGTCGAGGGTAATCGACACCGTCAAGGAGTCAGAACGAGTACTCCGACAAGGAATCAGAACGAGTATTCCGACAAGGAGTCATAATAAGTACTCCCCATGTCCTCACATGCCTTAAAGTTCTTGTAAAACATTCATGTTCATACACGTTTTTCATACCTGTTTACAAAAGAGTCTCTCAAAGATTTACAAGAATTACAGTACACAAACTAGACGCATGAACTCGCTCAACTTTTTGTTGATGTTTTCCAAAATTGCATGTATTTTAGGTAACAGGAATGGATCTTGGACGCAGGTGTCATAACTAGAAGTTTAGATGTCATCCACTTTTGTTGGTTTGTAGCATAGTCGAAGGTTGTGTTTTAAAAACTTGAATAAACAATGTTTGTAATACACAAATTTTATGAATAAATGAACATCGTTTTGATCATGTAGTTGTTTATCATGATTGAATGCAATGATATTAAACCAGTCACACATCATACGCTTTCGCAAAAGACAGGGTGTGACAATCTTTCTTTTTCACGAAGAGGACAAGGGCTCCCCAAGGTGAAAAGCTCGGACGGACGAATCCTTTATCCGATAACTCTTGAAGCTGTTTCGATAACTCTTGTATCTCTGATGGTGCAAGACGATAAGGTGCTTTTGCAATCGGGTTGGCAAGGTCAAAATGAAACTGGACTTGACGAACTGGAGGCAAACCAGGCACTTCATCAGGAAACACCTATGGATAATCCCGAACAATCGGAATATCCTGAATACTCTTGCTCTTGACTTTAACCTCGGTGACATGTGCCAGAAAAGCAACATATCTATTTCGTAGATAGCTTTGGGCTTTTGTTTCTTAAAAGAAATGAGCGTTTAAGGTTCTTGGGGAGATCACAAGTGATCATAAAAATGACAGAACCACACGAGTAGTTTATTTTTGTATTGACATCATAAGGTTGCATCAAACATTCATACAATTGCATTGGTTCAAGAAAAATAAAAACCACAAATTTTTATTTATATAACAACCGCATTGTCTTTAAATGTTAAAAGATAACAACCAGAGAAATTACAAAATACTAATCGTTCACTGCTGCATCATTGATTGCCTCATTGATGTTATACACTCGTCCACGTGCTGGATTCACATTGACGTTGGCGTTCGCATTCGGGTTTGCATTAGCATTCGCATTTGCATTCACCAGTCTTGGACAGTTGTTGCAGAAGTGACCAAGCTCTCCACAGTTGAAACATGAACCCAGTAGGAATCTCACAGCATTCCCTTGAATTGGAGCTTGAACCTGAGCAACCTGATTTTGTCCTAAACGACAAATATTGGCCAAATGCCCAAGTTTTCCACACGTGGTGCATTGCTTGCAAGCTTGTTGTGCAATGTGATGACCGTTGCAGCGTGCACAATGAGGTGCGGTACCAGCATATGACTTTTTCGTAGGTGGCTGAGCCGGTGGGTTCTGATTAGTCTGTGCCGTAACAGCAAAATTTTGGGCACCCTTTCGCTTCCTTGATTTCTTTGACGACTCACCTTTCTTACCCTTGCCCTTATCCTTGTTCTTCTCAGAATCAGCCGACTTCTTTTTATCACCCTTGCGGGTGAGTTTACCCTTCCTGACTTGAGATTCAGTCAGGGTAGCCGACAACTCGATCGTGTGACGGATGGTAGTAGGGTTAACGCCGGTCACAATATCCTGAATGGAATCAGGTAAACCATCGATGTATCTATCGATTGCTTTCTCTAGAGGGGTAACCATGGTGGGACACAATAGACCGAGTTCCTCAAAATGATCCGTATAGGCACGGTGTTCAGCCCCATCTTGCTTTAAATCATCAAACTCTCGTTCCAAAGTTCAGATTTCGTGACGGGGGCAAAACTCTTTCATCATGAGAGCCCGAAGCTCTTCCCATGTTTGTGCCAATGCTACTTCGGCACCCCTATCGCGCATAACACCATTCCACTAGGTAAGCGCTCGCTTCTCAAATACACTAGAAACAAATTCAACCTTCCGCGCATTCGGACACTGCACATGTCTGAATGTGCTCTTGATACTCTCAAACCACTGCAGGAGCGCAGTTGCTCCTTGCGACCCAGAAAACATTAGAGGCTTAGCAAAATTGAAGCTCTTGAAGTTACACAACGCATTGTTGTTGTTGTATATCTCGTGGACTTGGGTCACAACGCCTGGAAGCACAGCAGCCACTTGCTGAGAAACCAAGGTTGCGATTTCTTCAATAGTGAAAGATTGTGCTTCACGTCGAGGAGGCATTGTCTAATAAGGAAACAAGAGAAACGAGTGAGGTTGAAAAGCAAAAGAGGTATTGAAAATACCGTCAAAACACCAGAAAAGGTGATCATTTGTTCGTTACCTCGAACAAACAAACGATACGGAGTGACTAATCAAAGTAAATGGGGCAATATAATGTATCGCCAAAGACATGCTCGCCTATAAGTGAACACTCACCCCAAGAGTTCCCAGGTAAGAGTAACTGGTCCGATTATGTGGATTTGTACGAACACTCTAGCCTTAGACAGAAAACTCAGGGTACAGGCACTCACTCTACCAGTTTGCACATGTTCACACTATTTAGACCCAAACGTTGACGAGATTTTGAAAACTTAAAGGGTTCAAAACCTTATAACAGAGGGTTCAAAACCTAGTAATCAATCATCCTAGAACAGATGATTAGTTTTCAATGCGGATTCGAACTTAGCATTCTCATTATGGTTATCACCTAAGGATAGTGTTATGGGTGAAATTCTGAGCCCATATCCTGGGAGATATCTTGAGTTATATCTTGATTGAATGATATCTGCTTATATCCGGGATGCTCATTCAGGATATTGGAACATCGTGAATGATATCCTCAGGATTACTAACGGATTATGTGCAGGTACGTGGGTTAGAAGCTAGCAACGTTCACAAGGAATCATTTCGCGGAAGACTCGGTCCAAGTCGTTCGAATAAAGACGTTGAAGCCGCATTACTCGGTCTACAACATTTACAATGGAGTATTTGGAGCATCCCATATTTATAGGAATTTTAGTTTGTATTTCGTTACTATAAATAGGTGGGTATACCGGATCGAATAGGACATCACATCAACACTCACTACACTCATACACTTGTTCTCTCGCAACTTTTACTTTCACACAAAGCATTGTAACACTTAGCGATCTGGTCAATATCCTGCACTGTATCCTGAAGTTTGAAGCAATAAGAAGAACTAGGCAGCTGCGATTGTCAGCTCCCGAGGTTTTATGCCGGCGATCTAGATTGATCAAGGGCTTTCCTTGTACATCTCGTGTCATTTCCTTTACTTTTTGCTCATAGTTTGATCGTAGATACAGCTCAATATCCTGAGCCGTATCCTGAAAACTGTTTTTGCAAACAACTTAATCAGCATATTTTCAACACACTTTCTTAGCACACTACCGCACTTAACTAATTTGATCACTTAATTTCTTCGATAATTTTTGACCAAAACAATTTGGCGCCCACCGTGGAGCAAGTGGTGCTCTCTTTACTAAAAATTTTTGTGAAATCGCTAATCAGTTTTCTGTTTTCAAAACTTTTTGCCACATTATTTGCAATGGCCACAAGATCAAGCATGAGCTCCTCCACTGTGTCTGCTACAACTTCTGCTACTACTGGTCCGGTGCTTCCACCACCTCCTCCAAGGATGCAAACTTCTTCACAACCTCAGGATGTTATCCCTACCCGGAGTGTTCAGGGATCTGCTCCCGTTTTAGCTTCTAATGATGAAATTCTAACCTTATTTGGAAGTGTGCAGGAACAAATGAGACAGCAACAGGAAACAAACCAAATGCTGTTGAGGGAAATACAACTCCTGAAGTCCGGCTCGAGCAGATCTGCCGAGGATATCGTCACTCCACTACAACCCAGAACCTTGAACTTCAGTTCGGCTGTGTACACTGAGGATAATAGGGGGAATATTGTGCCCAGCCTTCCTCAGAATCATACTCCTGAAATACCCTCCTCGGTCAAGATGTCCACCATGAGGAGCTCAGGATATGCTTCAGGATATGGGCAGAATCCTCAGACGGGTAACGTGTCTAATAATAATAATACTCTTGCCACTAACAGTGTTGGATCTTTGCAGGATACAGCTGTGACATCAGCATTATCTAGGGAGCTTCAGAAGCTAAAGGATATGATATCCAGTGTACCTGGGGTGGTTCATCCAATTCCTGAAGTATCCCAGGATAGCCACAGGATATCTCGGTTTGTGCATCCTATTTGTGATGCTGAAATCCCAAAAAGATTCCAAACTCCCAACATGAAGCTTTATGATGGAACCACGGATCCTGAGGAGCATATTGCCCAGTATAGGGAACGGATGGAAATCAATCCTATCCCTCCGGAACTTAAGGAAGCGTGCTTATGCAAGGGTTTCGGCTCTACCTTAACAGGATCAGCCTTAAAATGGCTGTTAGACGTTCCTCCTCACTCAATTACTTCTTTTGCTCATTTGGTTAACTTATTTAGTAGTCAATTTTCTTGCAGCCGGAGTTTTGAGAAATTAACCAGTGATCTTTACAGGATAACTCAAGGAACTCAGGAATCCTTGAGAGACTATGTGAATAAGTTTAGCCGGGAATCCTTGGATATCCCGCACCTTGATGTCGCAACAGCTGTGCAGGATTTCAAGATGGGATTGCAGAAAGATTCCCAATTTTACCAGGATCTTGTGATGAATCCCTGCAGGAATCTGGATGAAGCTCGTAACAGGGCATTGAGATATATCAGGCTGGAGGATGATAAGAAAATGCAAGAGAGGATGAATGCATCCTCAACATATGAATCAACTAACAAGAAGTCAGAATCCTCGTACAAACCATACCGCTCTAATCCATATGGTAGAAATGATAACAAGAAAGTGAATGATGTCAAAGATGAGGATCCTGAAGAATATCCTGAATTATCTGAATATTGCTTTTCTGTTAGCATTCCTGAATTGATGTGTGCCATGCAGGGTTTAGGAGACAAGGCTAGGTGGCCTCGAAAGAATCAACAAAAGCTGATTGGAAAGACAAGTCAAAATGGTGTGCCTTCCACGAAGATTTCGGACATGTAACTGAGGATTGCATTGCCCTAAGGAAAGAAATAAGCTATCTTCAGAGCAAGGGGTATCTGAAAGATCTCCTAGGAAGAAAGAAGAATAAGGGTCAGGATACTGAGAAGGATCCTGAACGAGCAGCCTCACCTCCCGTGGATGCCAAGATAATCAACTTCATTTCGGGAGGATCCGACATTTGTGGGACTTCGTATTCGGCGGCCAAGCGACATGCAAAAGAAGCTAAGGCTGAAAGGGGAGACAGACCTGTCCGGATGACTACCCTCACAACCGACAAAATGATCACATTTGATGCTGATGACAGGGATACTGTCCAGGATCCTCATCATGATGCTCTAGTAATAACATTATATGTGGCTAACCATTTTGTACGCAGGATATTGGTTGATAATGGCAGCTCCGTCAATATAATCCAACTAGAGACTCTGAAGAGAATGAATGTATCTTCGATGGATATCACTTCAAAGTCCACCGTGCTTGTTGGGTTCAGTGGAGAGGCTAGGAACACAGTGGGAGAGATAAAGTTACCAGTATATGTTGAAGGAGTCAACTCGATACAACGTTTCTGTGTGATGGATTCTCTATCCTGCTATAACATCATACTGGGAAGACCATGGATTCATGATATGAAGGCTGTGCCATCAACATATCACCAATGCATCAAGATCCCTACCCCTTGGGGACTTGTCAAAGTCGATAGTGATCAGCAGGAGGCGAAAGAATGTTACTCATCCTCGATGAAATCCTCGACCAAGCCTAGTACAGCATAGCAATTAAAGATGCGGGCCCAGGATATCATGGAGGATCCGGACAGGGTGTGAAGAAAATTATCCTAGATCAGGATAATCCCGATATCTCGGTGCTCGTAGGAACCAATATCCCTCAGGGTATTGAAGAGCAGTTAACTAACTTTTTGAAATGCAGGATGTCAACGTTTGCATGGAAGCATGAGGACATGACAGGTACATCCAAAGACATTATCACTCACAAGCTTGGAATTGACAGGTCTTTCAAGTCTGTCCAGCAAAAGAGAAGGAAGTTTGCTCCAGAACGAAACATAATTATTCAAGAAGAGGTTGAAAGTGTAACACCCCCGAATTCCACCTGCGGAAACCCCGCGAGGCGTGTTACGCATCAGAGTTCGAGCCACCAATCACATTGAACCCATGGTAAATACTTAAATAAAACATGTCATTAATTACTGAAATAAAATGTCAACATGATATCAATTCCCAAAATGTTGTGTAGCGGAAGCATGTAATAAACTGTTTAGCAAATGTTTCATAATAACACTTAAAACCAATGTATCAAATGTAAGATAATTCGAAAGCCTCGATCCATGACCACTCCAGCACTCCCAGATAGTAAGTCCATGTTCCAAGGTTAACGACCTACAAGCATGCAAACAAGTGTGTCAGACTACGCTGGTGAGTTCAAGGTTTTGTTAACGTGTTTTGTTACCAGATGTCTGTTAATGCGATTCAGTGTTGCGATACGATGTTGTTCATGCTAGATACCCTAGGGTGTGTACCCATATGTATCCGGGGAGTGTGTACCCCTTAACGACCGATACTATGTTGTTCACGCTAGATACCCTAGGGAGTGTGCCCATATGTATCCGAGGAGTGTGCCTCTTAACAACCATAGCGATACCCAGATAATTAGTTCACGCCTGTCCTTACGGCCCGGTGTGAGGTTTCCCACCTAATAGCGCTATCAACTAATTACCCCATTGCCCAACAGGCATTCCGATGATGATAGATTCCATGTTCAATAACCAAAACCGATTTAATTGTTTACCCAAAGTTTCCCCTCCAAATGTTTATTAGTTGTCCCAAACCACCGGGACGCATGCTTGAGAAATGCAATGAACTCACCTTGATTTGCTCGGTATGTTATAGTAAGAGCTCACAAACAATCAGTCAAGTCCTAAAGTACGCATATGTATATGATCAGTTGGTATTCACGAAGCTGGCACGTATGTGAAATCACAAAGGACAATGCATCGATAATCACCAAGTAGCGCATTGTACACATTCGAATTCATGTAAGTCATGCGTATCACTTAACAGCAGTTAAATATCTCAGTTAACTTCTAACAATGTTAAATCAGGTTACTGTGCAAGTATTCAAGTTGGCGATATACACTTTTGGCGAATCACACTTTGGCGAAACACAACCCGTTTCGTCAATTCTGCCTTTGGCGAAACAGAGTCCTGTTTCGTCAACTGCCCCTCGGCGAAACACATTCTGTTTCGCCGATATTACTGTTTCGTCAAACAAGTCAGTTATGTCGACAACAGTTACGTCAATTACGTCAATCATTATGTCAGTTACAATTATCAACAGGAAACCCTAATCATTCTAGCACAGCCATCAATCACCAACCGCAACCATACAGAAATCATTCATCATCCAATCATCATCTAATCAATATTCAATGACACTAACACGTATTCGATCGGTATTAAATCAACAAGGTTACAAACATCAAACCGTCATGAACATCAAAAATCCTGATTTCACCAAACCACATAATAACATTAATCTGATCAGTTAATAGCATTCCTAATTCGACATCATGATTCGCACAAGGGGCGTAACCGATTGATCATGCATAACGAATCAAAACTACCTTACACATACATTCACATCCGATTAGAGAATCAATCGTAAAGAAATCAAGGAAATTAAGAAACCGATTAAGCAAACAAACACACACTAACCGAGATATCGAAGAGGATGGTTTAGATTGCTAGGATGAGCTTGGGATCACCGATTTGCCGTCACACACACACAAAGGGGTTCTAGGGTTTTTCTGATTTGCCAAAAGTATAAGGTAGAGCCGGTTCACGTTATTATACATGTTTTCACGTAATGGGCCCTTACTGGGCTTGGCGAAACTGATGGGCCGGCGAAACAGATTTCCTGTTTCGTTGAGATGATGTTGACGAAACAGATTTCCTGTTTCGTCGAGATGTTCTTGGAGAATCAACTTCTGTTTCGTCGAGCTCATTCATGTGTTAACAGTTTAACAGTTTAAGTTTCTCAACAGGTTTCAAGTTATACAATCAAACACATAATCATGCAAACACAATACGTTTCATCATATCACACGGTGTATAATACAAGTCAATAAGTCAAACAACTAAACAGTCAAAGTCAACGTGCATTTAATGTGAAAGTGAAGGTCGAAAACTCGAGTTGTCACATCATCCCCAACTTGAAAGAAATTTCGTCCCGAAATTTGATAAGCCATCCACAAAACGATGCGATGCTAATCAGGATGACTGTGCGTTTTCCACGGGTGTCACATCATCCCCAACTTGAATGGGAATTTCGTCCCGAAATTCACTAGTTACATGAGATCTAGAATTGCCAGGCTTGGTCTTGTCCTTGGGAAACAAATGTGGATACTTACGTTCCATCTGGTCCTCGCGTTCCCATGTGAACTCCGGACCACGTTTTGAGTTCCAACGAACTCTCACAATGGGTATACGGCTGTGCCTACGAACTTTAACTTCCCGGTCCATAATCTCTATTGGTTCTTCGACAAACTGCAACTTGTCGTCTATTTTTAGCTCTTGAAATGGTACCAACTCAGCAGGTAATTCCAAACACTTCTTTAATTGCGACGCGTGAAATACATCATGAACATTACCCAACTCAGCAGGTAATTCCAACCTGTAGGCCACCTTTCCAATTCGTTCCAGAATTTTGAATGGTCCTACATAACGAGGGTTTAGTTTGCCGCGTTTCCCAAAACGCACCACACCCTTCCAGGGTGAGACCTTTAACATAACGCGATCATTAACTTCGAATTCCAACGGTTTACTACGCTTGTCAGCGTAGCTTTTCTAGCGGTCGCGAGCTGCTGCCATACGGTTCCGTATCTGAACAATATTTTCCGATGTTTCAAACACAAGTTCCGGGCCTGTGATCTGACTGTCACCCACCTCAAGCCAACAAAGAGGTGAACGACATTTCCGTCCACACAGTGCTTCGAATGGGGCGGCCTTTATACTGGTGTGATAGCTGTTGTTGTAGGAGAATTCTATCAACGGCAAGTGTTTCTCCCACCCTTTCCTAAAATCGAGTACGCATGCCCGAAGCATATCTTCAAGTGTCTGGATAGTGCGCTCGCTTTGACCATCCGTCTGCGGGTGGTAAGCGGTACTCATGTCGAGTCGTGAACCGAACGACTTGTGTATTGATTGCCAAAGATCAGAAGTGAAACGTGGATCTCGATCTGAGATGATAGAAGTTGGCACTCAATGCCTAGAAACTACTTCCTTAAGGTAGATTGCTGCCAAATGAGAAAACTTGTCTGTTTCTTTGGTTGCTAGGAAGTGTGCTAACTTTGTGAGGCGATCAACAATCACCCAAATGGTATCGTTTCCCGCCTGAGTTCTTGGTAGCCCTGTCACGAAATCCATGGCGATCTGTTCCCACTTCCATGTGGGTATCTCTGGTTGCTGCAGTAGACCCGAGGGCTTTTGGTGTTCTGCTTTGACTTTAGCACAAGTCAAACATTTGCTGACGTAAGTTGCTATGTGGGCTTTCATGCTAGGCCACCAGTATGTAGTTTTCAAGTCATGGTACATCTTATCTGATCCAGGATGTACGGAGTAACGTGATTTATGCGCTTCTTCCATTACAAGTTCTCGTAAGTTGCCATAGAATGGGACCCAGATGCGTCCGGTTACGTAGTAAGCACCGTCTCCCTTTCGTTCTAGTCGTTGCCTCGAGCCACGTAAAGCTTCAGCTTGAACGTTCTCTGGTTTCAACGCTTCTAACTGAGCGTCTCGTATCTGGGAAGGAAGATTGGACTGGATCGTGAGTTGCAATGCTCGTACACGCCTAGGTGCATTATCCTTCCTACTGAGGGCGTTAGCTACAACGTTCGCCTTGCCCGGATGATACTTGATGGCACATTCATAATCGTTCAATAATTCCACCCATCGTCGTTGTCGCATATTCAACTCTTTCTGGTCGAAGATATGCTGAAGACTCCTATGGTCGGTGTAGATAGTGCATTTGGTACCGTACAGATAGTGCCTCCAGATCTTCAACGCAAATACCACCGCTCCTAACTCCAAGTCGTGTGTCGTGTAGTTCTTCTCATGCACCTTCAACTGACGAGATGCATAAGCTATCACCTTCTCGCGTTGCATCAACACGCAACCGAGACCCTGAATCGAAGCATCACAATATACCACAAAATCGTCAGTGCCCTCTGGTAACGACAAGATTGGCGCACTACAAAGTTTCTGTTTTAGTACTTGGAAAGCCTCTTCCTGCTTTGCTCCCCAAGAGTATGCCGTGTTCTTCTGTGTCAGCGAGGTGAGGGGTTGCGCGATCTTCGAGAAATCTTTAATAAACCTCCGATAATATCCAGCGAGACCAAGAAATTGGCGCACCTCGGAGGGGGTCTTTGGTGCCGCCCAATTCTTAACTGCATCTACCTTTCCAGGATCCACGTGTATCCCTTTTTCATTAACAACATGCCCAAGGAAATGCACTTCCCGAATCCAGAAGTCACACTTTGAAAACTTTGCATACAATTGTTCCCTCCTCAAAAGTTCTAATATAAGGCGTAGGTGACGCTCATGATCCTCCTTGTTCTTTGAATAAACCAAGATATCGTCAATAAACACTATAACAAACTCGTCAAGATATGGCTTACATACGCGGTTCATGAGATCCATGAAGACCGCTGGTGCATTTGTCAATCCAAACGGCATAACCAAAAACTCGTAGTGTCCGTAGCGTGTTCGAAAAGCCGTCTTGGGAACATCTTCTTCTCTAACTCTTACCTGGTGATAACCCGATCTTAAGTCAATCTTTGAATAGAAACTTGACCCTTGCAACTGGTCAAACAAGTCGTCGATGCGTGGTAACGGATAGCGGTTCTTAATGGTCACCTTGTTGAGTTCCCGATAATCGATACACATACAGAATGACCCGTCTTTCTTCTTTACGAATAGAACTGGGGCTCCCCAAGGCGAAGAACTGGGTCGAATGAAACCCCTATCCAACAATTCTTGTAGCTGATTAGACAACTCCTATAGCTCACCAGGGGCCAACCGGTATGGAGCTCGAGCAATTGGGGCCGCCCCTGGCCCCAGATCAACCTGAAATTCTACTTGTCGGTGAGGAGGTAACCCTGGTAACTCCTCTGGAAACACATCAGCGAATTCTCGCACCACTGGTAGATCCTCGATCTTCCTTTCTTCAGACTGAGCGTTGGTAACTAACGCTAACATTGCAGGATACCCCTTTTGTAGATATTGTTGTGCACGCATGGCCGAGATAATACCAACCATCGTCCCACTACGATGCCCTTGAACTAATAATGACTCCCTATCAGGGAGAGGAATACGCACAATCTTCTCCTTGCACAAAATTTCTGCTTGGTGCTTAGACAACCAATCCATGCCTACCACTATGTCAAAACTACCGAGCGTAACGGGGAGGAGGTCAATATCAAACACCTGACCCACGAGATCTAGTTTGCACCCGAAAAGAACATTCGAGGCTTCTATCGTTTTACCGTCTGCTAGTTCTACTACTTGTTTAACCTCTAAAGGTGTTGGGGTTCTCCCTAATCGTTGACTAAACTCTAGGGACACATAACTCCAATCGGCACCCGAATCAAATAATACAGAAGCAATACGATTGTCAACAGGAAACGTACCAGTTACAACGTTGCCGTCATTCCTGGCATCCCCTGCTCCAAGCTGGAACCCTCTGCCTCGAGCACCATTTCCCCCATTGTTGCCGTTGTTGTTGTTGTTGTTGTTGTTGTTGTTATTTCCAGCATTGTTGTTATTCGGGCGGTTGTTGTCGTTAGCATTCTGGTTTAACTGAGGGCAATCCCGCTTAAAGTGGCCCTCGTCACCACACTGATAGCACCCCTTCCTGAAACCCTGGTTCTGCTGGGGTGGTTGTCCCTGTTGTCTCTGATTCTGCTGGTTCTGTTGCTGCTGATGTTTGGGCTGTGAGGCCCTACAATCCCTGGCCTCATGGCCCGCCTTACCACACCTGTTACGTATCCGACTACACGACCCAAAATGATGATAGCCACACTTGTTACATCGTGGCTTCTTCCCTGCATACGAACCCTGACTTTGGCCACTTCCCTGGCCTTGGTTAACGGAAGACGACTGGCTGATGCTACGGTTGTTGTTGTTGTCTGGCCTTTTCTGAGTCTGACCAGCACTAGAAGCTTTATCGTAATCACTCCACTTCCGCTTGTTATCATTAGCGGACGCAGTGGCAGTGGGTGTAGCAGCAGTAGTGGCCGAAACACGCAGCGGCAACGAGTCACTTTCTACCTCTTGATCCACAATCTTGTGGGTCAATCAAACAATCTGGGTTAAATCATTCAGATTCGCTGCAGTAACCAAGCTTTTCACACGTGGAGGCAGCCCTTTGATAAAAAACTCAATCCTCCGTGGCATGGGCCGCGACAAATTCGGGCACATATCAGCCAATTCATACGATCGTTTCACATAAGCCTCGACCTCAGAACCTACCATCTTCAGGTCATAGTATTCGTTTTCCAGCTTCTGGATCTCATCTCGAGGACAATACTCCTCCCTGATCCGTTCCTTGAAGTCATCCCAAGTTATGGCATTCGCTGCCTCGAGGCCCAACAACTGAACTTGGGCGTTCCACCATGTTAGAGCACCATCTGCCAAGGTACCCGCAGCATATTTCACCCTGTCCCCAGCGGGACAGTTACAGATAGCAAACACGGACTCTGCTTTCTCAAACCACCTCAGAAGCCCCACAGCCCCTTCAGTTCCGGTGAAGGTCTGTGGCTTACAGTCCATAAACATTTTGAACGTACACGCAGGCTGGTTGGGTTGAGGTTGCATTTGCTGACCTAAATGACGAAAGGAAACACATTATAGAAGTGAAAAGACGTGTACGCGATATAAGAGTAAGAGTACTTGGTACATTCCGTACCAGCTTGATAGGCTGCTAAAGCCTCAGCCACACGGGTGTTGATTAGGTCAGTCAATTGAGCCTGAGTCATGTTGATGTTGCCACGTCCGTGTCCTCGTCCACTCATGATTCTATATATAGAGATGAACCGATTCAGGAAATCGAAACGAGATGGAACTCAAGTATCATGTTGGTATCTACGTACTACCAAGTTCACACATAATAAGGCAGAACCCTTCTCACGCTCGATAAGCCTCACTGGGACTTGCATGCACCCTGCGTTATTATTAAGTGTGCACCGATAATAATAAGGCAATTTGCATGCTTATCTCAGTGCCTCTTAGCTTGCGCTCAAAGTTTCCCCCGTTCAAACAACACAACGGATGGTATTCACAGTCTATGATTCACATGAGTCGAAGAGTAGTGTCACACTATCAAGTCACTATGGTGTTTAATGTTTCAGTTCATATACGTTGTGAGTGTGTGACTGCTAAGCAAGTAATGTATAAAGTGAGAGAGAGACGAACCTTGCAATCTGGAGCTGAGTGTCATGATCGATTTTCGAAGATGTTCGGTTATAGTCTGGTTTTACAAAACGTTTTAAAACCTAGTTCACTATAACCAGTGGCTCTGATACCAAACTGTAACACCCCCGAATTCCACCTGCGGAAACCCCGCGAGGCGTGTTACGCATCAGAGTTCGAGCCACCAATCACATTGAACCCATGGTAAATACTTAAATAAAACATGTCATTAATTACTGAAATAAAATGTCAACATGATATCAATTCCCAAAATGTTGTGTAGCGGAAGCATGTAATAAACTGTTTAGCAAATGTTTCATAATAACACTGAAAACCAATGTATCAAATGTAAGATAATTCGAAAGCCTCGATCCATGATCACTCCAGCACTCCCAGATAGCAAGTCCATGTTCCAAGGTTAACGACCTACAAGCATGCAAACAAGTGTGTCAGACTACGTTGGTGAGTTCAAGGTTTTGTTAACGTGTTTTGTTACCAGATGTCTGTTAATGCGATTCAGTGTTGCGATACGATGTTGTTCATGCTAGATACCCTAGGGTGTGTACCCATATGTATCCGGGGAGTGTGTACCCCTTAACGACCGATACTATGTTGTTCACGCTAGATACCCTAGGGAGTGTGCCCATATGTATCCGAGGAGTGTGCCTCTTAACAACCATAGCGATACCCAGATAATTAGTTCACGCCCGTCCTTACGGCCCGGTGTGAGGTTTCCCACCTAATAGCGCTATCAACTAATTACCCCATTGCCCTACAGGCAATCCGATGATGATAGATTCCATGTTCAATAACCAAAACCGATTTAATTGTTTACCCAAAGTTTCCCTTCCAAATGTTTATTAGTTGTCCCAAACCACCGGGACGCATGCTTGAGAAATGCAATGAACTCACCTTGATTTGCTCGGTATGTTATAGTAAGAGCTCACAAACAATCAGTCAAGTCCTAAAGTACGCATATGTATATGATCAGTTGGTATTCACGAAGTTGGCACGTATGTGAAATCACAAAGGACAATGCATCGATAATCACCAAGTAGCACATTGTACACAATCGAATTCATGTAAGTCATGCGTATCACTTAACAGCAGTTAAATATCTCAGTTAACTTCTAACAATGTTAAATCAGGTTACTGTGCAAGTATTCAAGTTGGCGAAATACACTTTTGGCGAATCACACTTTGGCGAAACACAACCCGTTTCGTCAATTCTGCCTTTGGCGAAACAGAGTCCTGTTTCGTCAACTGTCCCTCGGCGAAACACATTCTGTTTCGCCGATATTACTGTTTCGTCAAACAAGTCAGTTACGTCGACAACAGTTACGTCAATTACGTCAATCATTATGTCAGTTACAATTATCAACAGGAAACCCTAATCATTCTAGCACAGCCGTCAATCACCAACCGCAACCATACAGAAATCATTCATCATCCAATCATCATCTAATCAATATTCAATGACACTAACACGTATTCGATCGGTATTAAATCAACAAGGTTACAAACATCAAACCGTCATGAACATCAAAAATCCTGATTTCACCAAACCACATAATCACATTAATCTGATCAGTTAATAGCATTCCTAATTCGACATCATGATTCGCACAAGGGGCGTAACCGATTGATCATGCATAACGAATCAAAACTACCTTACACATACATTCACATCCGATCAGAGAATCAATCGTAAAGAAATCAAGGAAATTAAGAAACCGATTTAGCAAACAAACACACACTAACCGAGATATCGAAGAGGATGGTTTAGATTGCTAGGATGAGCTTGGGATCACCGAGTTGCCGTCACACACACACAAAGGGGTTCTAGGGTTTTTCTGATTTGCCAAAAGTATAAGGTAGAGCCGGTTCACGTTATTATACATGTTTTCACGTAATGGGCCCTTACTGGGCTTGGCGAAACTGATGGGCCGGCGAAACAGATTTCCTGTTTTGTTGAGATGATGTTGACGAAACAGATTTCCTGTTTCGTCGAGATGTTCTTGGCGAATCAACTTCTGTTTCGTCGAGCTCATTCATGTGTTAACAGTTTAATAGTTTAAGTTTCTCAACAGGTTTCAAGTTATACAATCAAACACATAATCATGCAAACACAATACGTTTCATCATATCACACGGTGTATAATACAAGTCAATAAGTCAAACAACTAAACAGTCAAAGTCAACGTGCATTTAATGTGAAAGTAAAGGTCGAAAACTCGAGTTGTCACAGAAAGACTATTGAAATCCAAGATGATCAGAGAAGTCAAATTTCCCAAATGGCTGGCAAATGTGGTAGTGGTTCGAAAGAAGAATGGGAAATGGAGAGTTTGTGTAGATTACACAGACTTGAATAAGGCTTGTCCTAAAGACTCATTTCCTCTTCCTCACATTGATGCAATGGTGGATGCTACTGCCGGGCATGAAATGTTGACCTTCATGGATGCATCCTCAGGATTTCAGCAGATTCAAATGGAACCTTCTGACCAGGAGGATACTGCCTTCATGACACCAACAAGTATTTATTGTTATACGGCTATGCCTTTTGGTTTGAAAAATGCAGGTGCAACATACCAGAGATTGGTAAATAAGATGTTTAAAGACAAGCTGGGGGACACCATGGAGGTATACATTGATGATATGGTGGTAAAATCAAAGAAAGCCCAGGATCACCTCCAGGATATTAAAGGAGCATTTGATATCCTGGACCAATATAACATGAAGCTAAATCCTGCTAAGTGTCATTTCAGAGTGGGGGTAGGAAAATTTCTAGGATATATGGTGACCAAAAGAGGAATAGAGGCGAGCCCGGAGCAGATTAAAGCCATCTTGGATATTAAATCACCCTCAAATATGAAAGATGTTCAACGATTAACAGGGAGAGTGGCAGCATTAAACAGATTTATTTCAAGATCCTCAGAGAAATGCAAAGAGTTTTATGATATCCTGAAAAAGAACAAGAAATTGGAATGGGGTGAGAAGCATGAAGCAGCCCTGCAGGATTTGAAGCAATATCTTTCAACTGCACCTCTACTGATGAAGCCTGAGAATGGTGAACCACTATCCCTATACCTCGCAGTATCAGGGAATGTTGTAAGTGCCGTCCTTGTAAAGGATCATGAAGGTCAGCAATATCCTGTTTATTATATTAGTAAAAGTTTGTTAAATGCTGAAACTAGGTATTCTCATTTAGAAAAATTGATACTAGCATTAGTTATGGCATTAACGAAGCTTAGACATTACTTTGAGACACATAGGATTAATGTTAAAACAAATTATCCTGTCAAAAATGTGCTTAGGAAACCAGAGACGTCAGGCAGGATGGCCAAGTGGTCAGTGAAGTTGAGTGCTTATGACTTAGTGTATGAACCTAGAAATGCCATAAAGTCTCAGGCTTTAGCTGACTTTGTGGCTGATTTCAGTAGAGACATTCAGGATGAGGTAGACCTAGAAGTCCAAAAGTTAAGAGAATCTTCAGGATCCTGGACGTTGGATACTGATGGTGCATCTAATGTAAGAGGAGTAGGATTGGGAATACTACTAAAATCGCCATAGGGGGACATATTACCCCAGGCTATTAGGTGTGAGTTCCCTGCTACTAATAATGAAGCAGAGTATGAGGCTTTAATTGCAGGATTAGAATTGGCTAAGAATATGAGTATCAAGAATTTGCAAGTATATGTTGACTCCTTGTTAATTACTAATCATTTTAATGGATCCTATGCAGTCAAGGGTGAGAAATTAATCGAATACCTCGATATTCTCAAAAAATTAGCAGGATATTTCGATGTTTTTACACTTGAACAGGTACCAAGGGAGGATAATGCTGAAGCAGATGCCTTAGCAAACCTGGGATCATCGATCAGGATACCAGACGGGACCCAAATACAAATATTACATATCTTGTATCTTGCAACGAATCCTCAGGATAAAGAAGTAGCAGGTATTCAGGATCCTGGAGTAGAGTATCCTGAAAAGGATCCTAAATCCTGGATGACTCCAATCATGAGATATCTCAAGGAAGGACATATCCCCGGAGATGAAAATCCTAAGGCATTTAGGATGAAGGTATCACGATTCACTATTATAAACAATGTTTTATACAAGAAATCTCTTGCAGGACCATATTTGAGGTGCTTGGAGGGTCCTGAAGCCAAAGAAGTGCTTCAGGATATACATGAAGGGGATTGTGGTAACCACACTGGGGGTAGGTCATTGTTCTCCAAAGTATTAAGGACAGGATATTATTGGCCAACGATGAGGAAAGATGCTGCAGAATATGCTCGAAGGTGTGATGCATGTCAAAGGCATAGTAACATACTACATCAACCAGCTGAACCACTATATCCTGTAACATCCCCTTGGCCGTTCATGAAATGGGGGATGGATATAGTAGGGAAGTTACCAAAAGCTCCGGGAGGAAAAGTCTTTATGCTAGCAATGACGGATTATTTCTCTAAGTGGGTTGAAGCTAAAGCATTTGTCCAAGTTAGAGACCAAGAAGTAGTATCCTTCATAAAGAGGAATATCCTGACCAGGTTTGGGGTACCAGCTGAAATCATTTGTGATAATGGGTCCCAGTTTATAAGCAAGAGGACTACTGACTTTTGCAACGGTTGGGGAATCAAAATGATCATGTCTACTCCGGTGCATCCTCAAGCGAATGGACAAGCAGAATCCTCAAACAAGATAATTGTCAATAACTTAAAGAAGAGACTGGGAGCCAAAAAAGGAAGATGGGCAGAAGAATTACCCTTTGTTTTGTGGGCTGATAGGACAACGGTAAAGAATGCGACAGGCCAAACCCCATTTTCCTTGGTATTTGGAGCAGAAGAAATGATTCCAACGGAAATGGCGATACCTACTGCAAGATCTATCCTACAGGATCCTGAACAGAATCCTGAAGCCTTATGTCAAGATTTGGATACTATAGATGAAAAAAAGGGATGCAGCAAGGTTAAGGATGGCAGCATATCAACAAAGAATATCCAGAGCATATAACAAGAAATATAAGGACTAGGAGATTTCGAGTTGGTGATTGGGTGCTAAGAAAGGATTTCCAAAATACCACTAATCCTGCCGATGGCAAGCTAGCTCCAAAATAGGAAGGACCATATGAAATTGAGTCAGAAGCAGGGAAAGGAGCATATAGTCTCAAGAATATGGAAGGGGATATGCTACTGAGATCCTGGAATGCAATACACTTAAAGCTCTATTTCAAGTAAGAATAGAATTTAATTTCTATCTCAGAATGGTATGTATTCTGTTGGTGCACTACATCTGCTGATTACGTCTTGAATCGAGTCATAAGTCTTAGAAGTTAGATCTGAGCATGAAATTAGAGAAAATGTATAGATATTAGGTTAGTGGGTCGCTCATTAGTCCATTAGGTAAGTGGGCCGCTCGAGTGGTAGCTAGGTGGATCGCTCGAGTGTCAATCAATGTGGGCCGCTCATGTGACAACATATTGGGCCGCTTATATGACAGCCTGGATCGCTTATTGGGCATGTCCAATAAGCGATCCCAGTAGCCTATAAATACCATAGGAGCGAGTTCATTTGTAACGTTCCCGATTTTCGTACCGAAGTGCTGCCGGATCGAAAACAGATTGTATTCATCGTCAAATCAATAGAAAAGAAGTTTAAAGAGATATACAAGCTATTCCTACGTTGATTACTTGTTTTCCGCACCTGTAATTGACGAAAACACCTCTGAACGACTCGTACGGGTCGCCAAACGATCCTACAAGTGGTATCAGAGCTTCAGGAGGAGGAGTTTTACAGGAATTAGCTGGAAATCGTCAAAAATTCTGTCTTCTTCTCATTCTTTTTCAGATTCAGATATTTTCCACGGTCGAAACTTGCTGAAAATCTCAAGGATTGTGCACGATAGCTCAAAGACAAACCCTTGAAAGTTTGGGGTTGAAATTCGAAGAAATAGTGGGTTAAATTGTTGTCCGAAGTTGAATCGCTTTTCTGGAACAACTCTGGATCGCTCGTTGGACCTAGCTTGAACCGCTCGTTCGAACAGGAGTTTAACCGCTCGAAATTGATTGTATTTGGACCGCTTATTTGGTAGAATTACTTGAACCGCTCCAAAATTTCTTTGTGAATCGCTCGAACAACATATTGTGAACCGCTCGAACAGCAAATTTGTGAACCGCTCATTTAGAACCGCTCGAAAGAACAGTCTTGGATCGCTCAAAAGAACATTTTGGAAACGCTCGAACTGACATTTTTAGTGGACCGCTCCAAATACAATTTGTATTGAATCGTTCATTTGATTATCATCAGTCCGCTTATTTGTTCATTGTGAACTCGCTTTTCTGTCAGCTGTCTTGAAAATCGTGTTAAATCATCATGAATTCTGAGTTTTACAACGCCTTTGCTACACCGAGTACTCCAGCCGCAATTGCTCAAGCCATGAGTATTGAAAACGAGACGGGAACCACCCAGAAACCCCCGAAACTGATGAGTATTGAAGAATACTACGGGTGGAAAGATCGCTTTGAAAACTGGGTTCAGGCAAATCATCTCAGATCGTGGGAGTGCATATTGGAAAAGTATACATTGCCGAGAACAGAATTGCAAGTTATTAAACAAATATCCGAATTTACTGAACAAGAACGCGCAATGTACAAGGCAGAAAAAATGATGATTAGTTTGTTACAACAGGCAATCAAAGAAGACATATTCATTTTGCTACAGCACGACAAAACTGCTAAATCAATTTAGGATGCTCTTAAAGTTAAATTCGAGGGTAGTGAAAGTATGCTCAAAAGCAAGAAGGCATTGCTTAAAAAGGAATTTGATTTGTTTAGCAGTTTGCCAGGAGAGGATACTAAAAAGCTAATCGAGAGATATTGTCACTTGGTGCGATCATTATCGATGTTAGGAGTTGAAAAAGGTCGTGAGGAATGGGTTGATAAATTGGCGGATGCGTTACCTCAGAAAGAGTGGGGAACGTATTTGATGATATTAAAAAACACGGGTGTTTATGACAAACTAACAATCGGGCAGTTTATTGAAAAGTTAGAGGGACAGGATCTGGAACAACAAAAGATAGCCCGGATGAATAGCTCGAGTGGTCAACAGGATGTTAAAATGTATTATAAAGGAAGTGTTCCAGTTTCTGAAACTGAAAGAAGTCCGAAAATTCAAACCGCTTTCAGTGTTGGAGATTCATCAGAGAAAGCTGATCAGGGCTCAAACAAGAGTAGCAGCGGGTTTTCATCGTTTCCAAGTGTGAATCCAAAAGAGACTTATACAAGTTTTCAATCTCAAAGTACAAAAACTGGAAATGGATACGTGATCCAGTGTAACATAGCTCTCAACCTTCCAGAAGGTCAAAGCTTCTCCGAAGACACTGCTAAAGATCATATGGCACTTCTGGGTTCAGTTCTGTTATCCTATGAAGGTCTTGTTGCTGGTCGGATCGGAAATCCTATGCTCACCAAAGAGGATTACAATCAGATAGACGCTGAGGAAATGGAACTCATGGATATAAAATGGTGTCTTGCGAGTGTTCTTCGTCGAGCTAAGAAATTCAAAACCATTACCGGGAGAAATGACTTTCTAGATGCTCATGTTTCAACTTTAGGTTTTGATAAATCTAAAGTTACTTGTTTTCGTTGCAGGGAGAAAGGCCATATCAAGAGGGAGTGCAAAGGAAGAGAAGCTAGCGGAGCACAGAATCCATTCGGGAAAGATGACTACTACCGCAAAGCTATCTATCAGCAAGTCGGGCAATCCCAGGAACCTCAGACAACTCATGGGAGAAAGATTGAAGATCCCAAAAGAGCATGTTTGGTAGATTTTAGCTGGAATAATTATATACCATCTGGAGCTATAGCAGAACGCATTATTGATCAAGATGATGAGAAATTACCTGAAGGTTTCAGTTGGGATATGTTTGTGGATGAAAAAGGAGAATTTAAAGCGTTTATTGCCAAGATTGTCCAAGAGCCAGATCTTTTTACTACTTGGATGAAATCGATTGGAGTGAAAATGTCTAGTGAAGATGAATTTTCTGTTGTATCTGATGAAAATTCAGAGAGTACCGATGAAATTTCTGAAAGATCTGGAGAAATTTCAGAAGATTCAGATGAAAGTGTTGAAAATGTTGTTAGTTCTGATGAGAGTATACAGAATGAGACTATTTCAGAAAAAGCAGTTGAATTTGATAAAACACCGTCTGATTCTGGTGTTTCTGATGATGATTCTGGAAAATCTGTTCAGTTTGATCAGTCACCTGATCACAGCAGCAGTGATGATGAGGAAGAAAAACATAAAAATATGGCAAATTCTCATCTATCTCCTGATAATTTTCATTTTTATTTTGCAGAAAAAATGGAGAAACTGAAGGAAAAACGAGCTGCAAAAGAACAACAATCTGAATCTGAAAGTGATGCTTAGAATACTGAAAGTGTAGATGAGAAGATTACCGAGATGGTGAAAGAAGAAAAAGTGATTGAAGTTGTTAAGACAATCGAAGTGGAAAAGATTGTTGAAGTTGTCAAGCCATGTGAGAAGTGTTTAGAAGCATGCAAGGATTGTGCAGCTAAAGATGACATCATAGCTGAGTACGAGAAGAAGAAGGAGCAGTTACTGTTCAACCTCAATTATGTGAAAGAATCGTACGATATATTGAACAAAACAGTAACTGGTCTCCAAACAACAAACTCAGAAAGAGAACAGGCACTGACAATGATGAATACAACTTTGATGTCAAAACAAAAAGCTATAAATTTCTACATTGAAGAGAGTGCCAAATGGAAGCAAGAGTTGGAAACGGAAAAGATAGAGAATGGGAGAATTAGGAGGTTATTGTTAAGCTACACTACTTCTGATTATCTCATTGATCGTGTTTATCCAACTGTTGCAGGTTTGGAAGCTTTTCAAGACGAGAAGCTAAAGAAGAAAGATAGTGGTAAGAAACCGACTGTAAGCTATAACAAGTGTCCGCCTCCAATTTGGGATGGGTATTCTCCTAGGAAACCAAATGAGGAGCAACTTGAGAAAGCAGTCAATATAAAGTTAAAAACCAACACAACTGACGATTTACCAGACAACATCGATGTCACGTTTACCTCGTCCGATACTGATCATGAGTCTGAGTTAATTAAAAAGGTGGTCGATCAAGTGTTGGAGACTGATGAGGAGTCCGAGTCGAAATCTGAGTCTGGAGGGTCAAAGTCGTCAGTTAACAGTCAAAATTCGTCGGTTAAATGGTGTTACAGTAAAGAATTTTTGTTATCGAAAGCAAATTTGGATGATGAAACATTTGAAGTAGCATACACTTTAAATGATTCGGACAAATTATACTATGACAAAGAATTTCCAATAAGAAGTGTTCGTTTTGACATGATCAAAAAGGTTTTCAAAATGACAGAAATCAATATTTCTGAAATAAAAGATTTAAATCTTACTGAAAAACCTAAAAAGTACACTTCAAGAGTTCAACAACGTCTAAACAAGAAAAAAGGTTACAATTCTGGTTCTGGTTTTCAAAAGAAACCTAACCAAAATCGTAGCTACAAAAAGAAAGGTTTAGGTTTTATTCCACCAGAAAATGATAAAAATATGAAAAATTCTAAAACGAAATCTGAATTTGTGTCAGGTGGAAGCTCAGATGAGGAACAGAAGAAACCGTTCTGGAAACAGTCAAATCAGGAGTTTCTTGCTGAAAGAAAGAAGAATGGAGTTGAGATTAGTTATCTAAGAGAGACTCGAACCTGTTACAGATGCAATGAAGTCGGTCACATTGCATGGAACTGTACACGGAATGCCAAAGCAAAACAGGGAGTTTCTCAGAAGTTGAAAGAGAAAGTTGTTGATGTTGAACCACCGACTGAAAAATTCAGAATGTTTGAGAATTCAAAATTCGAGGTTGGTGAATGTTCACAAAAGAACAAGTATGAGAAGAAAGGAAAAGACAACCAGATCTGGATTGCAAAGAAAGATGAAGAGAATGTCGGCGATGAATCTGGTTCCACAAAGCCAGATGAGCCACAGGTTGAGAAGAAAATTTTAGTAAATGATGAGGAATTTCCATCATTGAAGTTTGACGAAGTTAAAAAGAAAGTGGGAAAAACTGAGATTTCAAATCAGTTCTACAAAGAAAAGAATGATTTTGATGTCGAGAAAACATTCAACGGGAATGTTAAGAAGATATTTGGGAAAATGTTGAGTGGAAGAGCAAAGGGGGTCAAAGATTTTTACGCCATGAAAAAGGCTACATACAACCCGACTGCTCAGGAGTTGAAATCCATCAAGTCTGAGAAGACTTGGATGGATGTTTGTTTTCCATGATAGTCAAAGGACTACGCCGGAGATCCCAAGTTTATATCGTGGATCAGGAATCGGCATCATTCTAGTTTATGATATGTTTGTTTGAATAATTGTGATTCATGTTTGGATGTTTTGCAGGTGAAAGGACTACGCCGGAGCTTCCAGGTTGGTAATTGCGAAGCAGGAATCGGCATTTTGAATGGTAAAATGGTGATGTAGACGTAATATTCCTACAATTGGTAGTTTTTTTGGGTATCTACAAGTGGTAATCTTGATCCCACAGGTGGTATTTGTGGTTAAATTTTGAGGTGCTTGAATACTTTGAAGTAATTACATTTTCAAGTGGTACAGAAGGTTCTTAGATGCAAATGGTAAATCAGGGACATTAATTTGTACTTGATTTACTATTCATAGTAGAATATAGACAAGATGATGAACCACATCCCCGTTTTTAGAATTGATAAATCTATAAGTGGTTGTTATCAACACAAATTCATTTTCCGGAAAAATCATTTTGATTAAAACAAACTTAAGTGTTTTGAAATCTAAAATGAGAAAATGATTTGTGATAGGGGGAGTTCAGATTGTTTATGCCTAGTGGATGGCGATTTGATGTGATTCAGTGTCAGTTGTCAAGTTTCTGTACAGTTTGTTTTTATATTTCATGTTTCTAGTAGGTCAAATATCTAGAGATTTTTCAAATTTTCTTTAAAATGTGTTTGCATTTTAGGGGGAGTAGGGAAATTTCAGAAAATCCAAAAACATTTGAAAATTTGAAAAAGCCAAAAACATGATAAAATCAAAAATGAGTTTGTTGCGAAAAAGAGGAAATGATAGTACATCAGTGGACTATCACGGCACGCTAAAGAAATGTAAAGTTAAAAAGAGTTAAACAATCTTACTGCGGATGTGTCGGTAGATTTTCGCACATTTAGTAAATTGAAACGAGATATAAACCTAAATCAAACTTGCTTAATTCGTGGGTAACTATTCTTGGATATATGGGTAACCCCCGAAATCTTGTTTGAAAGGTCCCGTATTCTGAGATACTAGGTCTTTATACTCAGTGATATCTGGGGTATTATCCCGGGACTTCTGCTGTATGGAAGTACTGACCTAGTCCCCGGATAATACTTTATGCAAATGCTTGAAAAAGCGCCGCCCTCAGCATGCTGATGAAACAATAAAATTGATAGTCGCTGCTGTTGAAATGCAAAAAGATCCTCTAAAGGGGACCCACCAAAAGTCGAGCCGTCATCTCTCTGCTGAACGGAAGTTCTGACCTGAGCTCTCACGGTTTCGCATCTAACCCCTTTACAGATATCAGCTGTGGTATACTCACCTGTAAGACTGAATATTTGGGATCTGGATACGGGAGTATATTCAAGTGGAGTGATACACAATTAATTTTAAGTCTTTAAAATATTAATATCGTATCTCGAATCGATTGAAATTTGTGTTGAGAATTTAAGAGGACAAACATACTGACAATCTAGGTAAATTGTATAAAGCTTAAAATGAAACCAAGCTTAACGGTGTTGGTGATTTGTCTCATAAACTGATATGATCCTCTTGCACGAGCTCACAAAAAATATTGTTTGTAAATAGTTTATTTCTGCATTTTAGTTTCTTTATTTCAAAATACAAAAAGATTTTTGGTGTGTTTTAGCATAAATTTTTGAAAATTCAAAAAGATTTTCGACGACTGATGTTGAATAGCTGATTTTCAAAATTCCGAGTGCTAAACATGATGAGCAATTCTTGAGGGGGAGTGTTAGTGTGAAATCAAATGTTTTCTTAAATCTATCCTTTCAAGTGGTTCATCACAATCTGTGTTTGTTTTGAAAGAAAGTGTGCAGGGTTATATGTTTGATATATATGTGTGAAAGAAATTTTACTTTGAGGTAGAGTTTATGCAGGAAAGCCAGGCATTGATCCTGAAGATGTTGCTGAAGGATAAAAGAAAGCCAGCAAATCGAGAGGGGGAGTCTGCAGATAGAGAAAGAGAAGCCCAAAGACTGATCAAGACTGAAGATGTGAAGATACAGCATGGTGTGACTCGATAGTCGACTCCATCAACATCTGAGGGGGAGTCTGTTGGTGCACTACATCTGCTGATTACGTCTTGAATCGAGTCATAAGTCTTAGAAGTTAGATCTGAGCATGAAATTAGAGAAAATGTATAGATGTTAGGTTAGTGGGTCGCTCATTAGTCCATTAGGTAAGTGGGCCGCTCGAGTGGTAGCTAGGTGGATCGCTCGAGTGTCAATCAATGTGGGCCGCTCATGTGACAACATATTGGGCCGCTTATATGACAGCCTGGATCGCTTATTGAGCATGTCCAATAAGCGATCCCAGTAGCCTATAAATACCATAGGAGCGAGTTCATTTGTAACGTTCCTGATTTTCGTACCGAAGTGCTGCCGGATCGAAAACAGATTGTATTCATCGTCAAATCAATAGAAAAGAAGTTTAAAGAGATATACAAGCTATTCCTACGTTGATTACTTGTTTTCCTCACCTGTAATTGACGAAAACACCTCTGAACGACTCGTACGGGTCGCCAAACGATCCTACATATTCCGTCTCTTTTAAATATATTTGTGTATTATCTTGAACCCAATACTGACTTAAGCATCGGAGGGGTGTTAGCCAGGCTAACACCCACCTTAGTTTATAGTTGTTTTGCAGCATATGCTCCAGGATATAGCTCCAGGGTTTGCACTAGGGATAAATCGAAAGATTGGAGGATTGGCCCCCTCTCTCATGTTTAAGGGATCCTGATCCCTTCAAAGGTTTAAAGGTATTCACCTTTCTTTCAAATTGGGTTTAAACACCTCGCCTGGAGCGCAAGTTATCTAGGCATAGTTCAAGGTAGCGGGACCAGTTCATGTAAAAGTGGCTGAAAATTTCGTTACTGTTGGCTATATCCTGGATCCTGAAGGTATATGAGGATTGATCACCCTCTCTCACGAAAGGGTATTTTCATACTCTCTAAGGTTTAAAGGTTTTCACCTTTCTAAGATTTGGAGTTTATACACTCTCGCCTGTAGCGCATGAAACTCAGGGTTTATCCCCAGAGTATCAGGGTTTATCCCCAGGATATCAGGGTTTATCCCCAGGATATTAAGGGTTTACCCCCAGTATGCATTTCAGGATATCAAGGTTTTTGCCTCGAGGTGTTTAGTATTTATTCAAGCCGAAGTATGAATACATTTGCGTTTCTGTGTCATACACAAGGGACATACATTATACTATTCAGAGGTTGGATCCAAATTTATAAGTGTGCACTGGGGACATTCCTAAGGTGGAAGATTGGAATCGACTCTCTAAGAGTCTTTGGTATGATCTCTCCTTTTTTCAAAAGACTTAAGTTTTCTAAGTTATATGATGATATCCTGACCAGGATATCTCTTAGGATACTTGTCAGGATATTCTCAGATGGTATTCCCATAATATTTCCAAGAGTTTTCAAACAAAACAGTTTTCATAAGTAAAGTTGATGTCCTAATAACAACAATAGTAAAGCCAAAAAAGAATTTGGATTTCCATTCCTCTTCATTCCTGGTGGCTCGGAGGATTAATGGGTCGCTGGAAGTAGAGTAGAACAAGAATCGACAAGAGCCGTGACATCTTAGCCGGTATGCTAAAGGGAGGTCCCTGCTACTAATAATGAAGCAGAGTATGAGGCTTTATGCCGGCGATCTAGATTGATCAAGGGCTTTCCTCGTACATCTCGTGTCATTTCCTTTACTTTTTGCTCATAGTTTGATCGTAGATACAGCTCAATATACTGAGCCGTACCCTGAAAATTGTTTTTGCAAACAACTTAATCAGCATCAACACACTTTCTTAGCACACTACCTCACTTAACTAATTTGATCACTTAATTGCTTCGGTAATTTTTGACCAAAACAGATAGGTGACGGTATTGTTTTAAAGTCTAAACATAAATAAACTTGCGTTGGGGTCCTAAAGTTATAGTCTAGGTCAAAGCATTACTAATAACCTAATTCCCTATAACCATTGGCTCTGATACCAACTTCTTCTGTCACACCCCGACCACGTAGGACAACAAACCGTGGCAGAAACGTCAGGGAGTTTTGCAACAGAAGCTATTGTTTCACAACCATGGATACAAAATAGTTTTGTTTTATTGATAAATTAAACATTATATTGTCTTAACACATAAAACAAACAAGTTTTATATCATCTATCATAGTTATTATGTCATTAAGGCCTTGTCCAGATCCTACGTGACGCATGCATCCTAGAAATCAATCAAGCATCAACACCTGAAACATATGTAAAAACTTAGTCAGCAAAGAAATGCTGGCGAGTACATAGGTTTTATAAGAGTATCGGAATCATGGCTCGTTTATATGTTGCAGTACTTTATTAGACTACAAGAGTCAAAATACAAACCTTATTTTGAAAAGTGTATTGCAACATAATTAACCAAATCAAATCAAGTGGGTTATTGTTTGTAAAATCCCATAGCCATGCTTCTTAACCCAAAAACATTTGTTTTAGAAAACCAACTTGTAAAACATCTTGTAAAAACTTGTTAAAAACTCGTATGGTTTATATCTTTTAGAAAACATTGTTATGTGACATCGTTTCAAAATCGTTTACCCAAGTGAACTAAATAACGCCACGGTATGTAATATGTTGAAAACACTTATATATAGGAAGTACCAGCGGCGTATCCACCATGCTTTCATCACATTACACCCGTCCCGTTATCTAAACACTAACCAAAAACCATTCGTTTACCCAAATCGTTTAACTTGTTATAATCGTTTCAAAATCGTTAACAACATTCAAACCTTCGTGACTCGATCACCTCGCTTCTCGCTTCTCGAATTAACAAACCACCAAAGGGTAAGTTAACAAACATCAGATTCAGACCCACAACCCCCACACATAACCATGGGTGTAGTAAAGTAACGGGATTTGTCAGATCCTATGGTACCATAACCTAATACTGGTCGGTTGGGCCAAAATTAATGAATGTTATTTGTTATGTAACTACAACCATCAAGTTTTGTTCACATTATTGAAATCGTTATTAGTTTAGTAAAAATCGTTTTAATCGTTTTTGAAATCATCGTTTAAACCTTGAAAACATTTTGTACATATGAATCACCCCAAAACAATTGAAAACAGTAAAATAGGGGAACTATGTACTCACATGAAGTGCAAAGTATCTTCAATCAACAGAACTCAAGCAAACTCAAGCAAACCAGTGAAATCAAGTAGCACCTAGTAATCGAACCACTAGTTAAACAATAGACGCCTAAATCGGACGATCGGACAGAATGAGGTCTTGTAAACCAAATGAGTGTTGGAACTCATGTGATATGGTTTAACAAAGCCTACATCCTAAATTGAAACCTAACCTAAGTGCTTTCGACCCATCGTGACCCATTAAGGTAGCTTACGCTACTTTAACGCGCCGTACGCGCAAATGCGCGTTCGAGACGTCTAACTAGTCCTATGAAAAGTATTATATGCCAAGACATGTTTAAATATGTTACATAATCAGTTACGTGACAAAATTTTAGGGTACATATGCTTAATTACCAATTATGTATGAAAAGGGCATTTTGGTAATTTACCAAAGACATATAAACTACCTATCATGCGACTAATCAAACCTAAGTGACCATAAGGTATAACCTCGGAAGGTAATTCCCTACGCTACTATGGTCACTAAACATGTTTGGTCGGATCCTATTGATCGACCAAACGGGTCGTGTTCGAAAGTCTAAGCGGGTGTTTAGTCCGCTTGACTTACGACTCTACGCAAGCACTAATCTAAAGAGTGACGAGCTAAACATGCTAGAACATGTTTAGTTAAGTTAGAAAACAGGTTTTGATATCATAACAAACGGTTTTGATATCCTAGAGTAGTTTGGTTACAAAATACGCGAGAAAACGCAGTTTGGCCGAAACTACGACTCGTCACTGAGCCTAGATAACGTGGTAATCAGTAGCTATAGTCACTAGGGACTATAACCATCATGATTACGCTCACGTTATGAAGTTCAAATGAACTTCACGTTGACCATAAACTGGTCAAAGCAGAAAGTCAAACGCAGTTTGACTTTAACGATAGAAACGAATGAAAAGAACGAAAGAATACTTACAGAAGGTCCCAGCAAGCTCTTGTTCCGATTTACTCTCAGGTATGAAGCATAAACTTCAACTTAGAGAGCCAAAATCAGATTCAAGTGTGCTTTGGGAGGAAGTGAGGGTGGGTATTTATAGGAATTAAAGAACCGTTAAGATCGTTCATCGAAAACTGAGCTTTGATCTGGACCTTACATGTGTGCCCATGGTTTTCTAAAACCATGGGAGCCCCTAATATGAGTCATAATGGATTAGGTTCATTGAATACCAGCCCATGGTTTTGCAAAACCATGGGTTAAAACCATCAACACTTCAAAATGGACTAGGTTCATTGAATCTGGTCAGAAATTTCAAAAATGGTCCCTGCATTTGTAAAACTTGATTTCTTTGCACTTTTAAGCCCTGTTAACCCCATTTCAAGGCTCTAAAATAAAGTTAAAGTATAGGGAACTCAAAAAATGCTCAAAAATATCTCAGATGCCAGTTCGTTTGGCCGTACGGTTGTGTTATTCACTTAATTACGACGGAAGTCGTAACGAACGCAAAAACTATCCAAATTAAGCGACGAATGGAATTTTATCATGCCAAACACTAAAATAAAATATTTTAATGCTTACATAAATTTTTGGATGTCCGGATATATTCAGAACGTAAGATATACGCGAAAATGCAAACTTGTGCACTTTTTGACGCTTTTAGTCCCTATTGATCAATAAAGTTTATTTTAGCATACCGAACCCATCAAAGCCTATTTCTAAGCTCTGTAAAGGTTATTTAGGGTATTTTTAACTTGTTCGTTACTGTACAAATCGGTATAGTTTCACAGTTTGACACAAATAGTCCCTACGGTCGAACAAACTTAATTTCAACACACCAAACCATCCAAAACTTATCTCTATGTTATGTGGAGGTTATTTAAGGTATGTTAAGCCTATTTCACTATTCCGGAGTGTTTGTTGCATTAAACTGGTTATATTTACGCATCCGTGCGCGTATAACCTTCCAGAAAGCGATTTAGAGCTTGAAATTGGAATCTAATTAAATTGCAAAATCACCAAAAACAAATACAAATATAATAGCACAAAAACACATATAATAACACCCAAGTACATTGTTTTATATTGAACCACGACTACAGATCACAGTTGTCACAGAAACGATCCTAACGGTTTTTGCGAAAACAATATAAAGCCATGCCTTCACTCCATTTTCTGCACCTTTGATCTGATTTCTCTAAGTTGAAGTTACAATACTTCATACCTGAGATTTTAAGATCAAGTTCTCCCTAGCAAGGAACTTTTGTAGGCATCTTTCGTTCTTTTATCGCTTTTCGAGCGTGAAAGTCAAACAGTGTTTGACTTTCTGCTTTGACCACGAGTTGGTCAACACGAAGTTCGTTTGAACTTCACAACGTGAGCGTAATCACGATGGTTATAGTCCCTAGTGACTATTCCTAATGATTACCACGTTAACTAGACGTAGTGACGAGTGGTAGTTTCGGTCAAAATGCGCATTTAAGCGTATTTTGCAACCAAACTACTCTTGGGTATCAAAACACTTTGTTTTGATATCAAAACCTGTTTTCTAACTTAGTTAAACATGTTCCAACATGTTTAGCTCGTCACTTTTAGTTTAGTGCTTGTTTAGAGTCGTAAGTCAAGCGGTCTAAACCACCGCTTAGACTTTCGAACTCGACCCGTTTGGTCGATCATTAGGATCCGACCAAGCATGTTTAGTGACCATAGTTGCATAGGGAATAACCTTCCGAGGTTATACCTTATGGTCACCTAGTTTAAGTAGTTGTATCATAGGTAGTTTATATGCCTTAGGTAAATGACCAAAATGCCGTTTTCATGCATAATTGGACTTTAAGCATATGTAACTTAACTTTTGTCACCTAAACTGATTATGCAACCTATTTAAACATGTTAGGGCATATAATACTTGTCATAGAACTAGTTAGATGTCTCGAACGTGCGTTTGCGCGAACGACGCGTTAAAGTAGCGTAAGCTACCTTAATGGGTCGTAACGGGCCGAAAGCAGTTAGGTTAGGTTTCGATTTAAAATGTAGGATTTGTTAAACCATATTACATGAGTTCCAATACTCATTTGGTTTACAAGACCTCATTCTGTCCGATCTTCCGATTTAGGTGTCGATTTATTTACTAGTGATCCGATTACTAGGTACTACTTGAATTTCCTTGGTTTACCTGAGCTTCGCTAAGTTCTTTAGATCAAGGATAACTTTCCATTCAATGTGAGTACATTGATCCCCTCTTTTTACATGTTTTGTGGTAACTATGTGAGTACATAGTTCCCCTATTTTACTGTTTTCGATTGTTTTGGAGTGATTCATATGTCTTAAAACGATTTCGATATTTTAAACGATGGTTTCAAAAATGATTAAGATGGTTTATATTAAACTAATAACAATTTCGATAAAGTGAACGAACTTGTTGGTTGTAGTTACATAACGAATGACATTTTTTAACATTGATCAAGCCGACCAGTATTAGGTTATGGTACCATAGGATCTGACAAATCCCGTTATCAGACTACACCCATGGTTATGTGTGGGGGTTATGTAGGTAACGACCGAATCCGATGATTGTTAAGTTACCCTTTGGTGGTTTGTTAATGCGAGTTTCGAGATAGTCGAGTCACGAAGGTTTGAATGTTATTAGTGAGATGACCATAAGTAGTTTCACAATTAAAACGAATACGATTTTGGGACGAGTTAAACGATTTGATACGACTTAAACGAGATAAACGATTTGGTTAAACAATTGGTTTTGGGGTTGTGATTAGATAATGGGACGGGTGTAGCATGATAAAAGCATGGTAGATACGCCGCTGGTACATCTTATATGTAAGTGCTTTTATCATATTATATTTCGTGTCATTATTCAGTTCACTTGGGAAACGATTTTGAAACGATGTCACACAACGAGGTTTTCGAAATGATATAAACCATACGAGTTTTGTTAACGAATTTTTACGAGATGTTTTACGATTTGGTTTACTAAAACAAATGTTTTGGGGTTAAGAATCTTGGCTACGAGATTTTATAAACTATAACCAATTTGATTTGAGTTGGTTAATTATGTTGCAATACACTTTTCAAAACGAGGTTTGCACTTTTGACTCTTGTAGTCTAATAAGGTACTGCAACATATAAACGAGCCATGAATCCGATACTCTCCTAAAACCGATGTGCTCGCCAGCATTTCTTTGCTGACTTTGTTTTTACATATGTTTCAGGTAATGTTGCTTGATGTTGATTGCTAGGAAGCGTGTTCACTTAGGATCTGGACGTGGCCTTAGTGACATAAAAACAATGATAGACGATATGAACTTGCTAGTTTGGTTTTAAGACAATGTAAATTATTCTATAAATCAATAAAACGAAACATTTGATTACCATGGTTGTGGAACAATAATTTTGTTACAACACTCCCCGACGTTTCCGCCGCGGTTTCGTTGTTTTAACGCGGTCGGGGTGTGACAAAAGAGTTGGTATCAGAGCCAATGGTTATAGAGAATTAGGTTATTAGCAATGCTTTGACCTAGACTATAACTTTCTAGGACCCTAACACAAGTTTACTTGTGTTTAGATTTTAAAACAATACCGTCACCTATCCTTAGGTGATAACCACAACGAGAACACAATAACAAATCCGCTTCGACAATTAATCATCTATCCTTGGATGATTGATTACAAGGTTTTGATCCCTCTTAGTTTTTCAAAATCTCGTCAAAGTTTGGGTCTAAATAATGTGAACACGTGCAAACTGGAAGAGTTAATGCCTGTACCCTGAGTTTTCTGTCTAAGGCTAGAGTGTTCGTACAAATCCGCAGTATCGGACCAGTCACTCTTACCTGGGAACTCTTGGGGTGAGTGTTCACTTATAGGCGAGCATGTCTTCAGCGATACATTATATTGACCCATTTACTTTGATTAGTCACTGCGTGTCGTTTGTTTGTTCGAGGTAACAAACGAATGATCGCTTTCCTTGTGTTTTGTCGATGTTTTCAATACCTCTTTTGTTTTTCCAATTATCGACCTCACTTGTTTCTCATATTTCCTTGTTAGACAATGCCTCCTCGACGTGATGCTCAACCTTTTACTGCTGAAGAAGTCGCAGCCCTTGTCGCTCAGCAAATGGCTGCAGTACTTCCGGGCGTAGTAACCCAGATCCATGAGTTATACAACAATAATAAAAACACTAATGCACCGTGTAATTTCAAGAATTTTAATTCTGCTAAACCGCTAAAGTTTTCTGGGTCTTATGGAGCAACTGCGCTCCTGCAATGGTTCGAAAGTTTGGAAAGCACATTCAGACATGTGCAATGTTCGAATGAGCGTAAGGTTGAGTTTGCATCTAGTGTGTTCGAGAAGCGTGCTCTTACATGGTGGAACGGAGTGATGCGTGATAGGGGTGCCGATGTGGCGATGGCACATACTTGGGAAGAGCTCCGAGCTCTCATGATGAGAGAGTTTTGTCCCCGTCATGAGATTCGAGCTTTAGAACAAGAATTCGATGATTTGAAACAAGACGGGGGAGAACACCGTGCTTATATGGATTGATATGAGGAGCTCAGTTTGTTGTGTCCTACGATGGTTACCCCGTTGGAGAAAGCAATTGAGAGGTATATCGATGGATTACCCGATTCTGCGCAAGATATTGTGACTGGCAGTAATCCTACCACTGCCCGTCAAGCGATTGAGTTGGCTGCTACTCTGACCGAGTCTCAGGTCAGAAAAGGGAAATTGACCCGTAAGGGTGATATGAAAAAGTCAGTTGATTCTGCATAAGATAAGGGTAAGGGTAAGGCTTCCCAGAAGTTTGTTGTCACCAACCAGAACCCTCAGAACCCACCAGCCCTACCTCCTGTGAAGAAGCAATATGCTGGTACCGCACCTCACTGTGCTCGATGCAATGGTCATCATGTTGCCCAACAGGCCTGTAAAAAGTGTACTACGTGTGGTAGACTTGGGCATCTGGCCAACATTTGTCGTTTGGGCCAGAATCAGGCTGCTCAGGTTCCAGTACAAGCTCAAGGGAATGTTGCGAGATTCCCACCTGGTTCGTGTTTCAATTACAGAGAATTGGATCATTTTCACAACAACTGCCCGAGGTTGGTAAATGCAAATGCGAATCCGAACGCGATTGCGAATGTGAATCCCGCTCGTGGACGAGCATTCAATCTAAATGCAAACGAGGCTCGAGCTAACAACGAGGTTGTTAACGGTGCGTTCCTTGTTAACAATCAACTTGCATCTGTTCTTTTCGATTCTGGTGCCGATAGGAGTTTTGTTTCGTTATCTTTTGAGCCTTTACTTGCGATACCTAGAATTTAACTGAGGAAACCCTTATCTGTCGAAGTTGCTACTGGTAAATCTCTCGTACTCGATTCTGTTCTTCGTGGTTGTCAATTGAACCTTGATAACCATCTTTTTCCTATTGACCTCACACCGATGCAACTTGGGAGTTTCGACATTATCGTGGGGATGGATTGGTTAACCAAACACCATGCTGAGGTGGTTTGTTTCGATAAGATCGTTCGTATTCCTCTTTCGGCTGGTGATGTCCTTGAGGTTCATGGCGAGAAACCATCTGTTGGTTTGAAACTCATGTCGTGTACGAAAGCCCGAAGTTATTTACGAAAAGGATATGTTGCTTTTCTAGCACATGTCACCGAGGAGAAAGGCAAGAGCAAGAGTATTAAGGATATTCTGATTGTTCGGGATTATCCAGAGGTGTTTCCTGATGAATTACCTGGTTTGCCTCCAGTTCGTCAAGTCGAGTTTCATATTGACCTTGTACCCAATGCCAACCCGATTGCGAAAGCGCCTTATCGTCTTGCACCATCCGAGATGCAAGAGTTATCGAAACAGCTTCAAGAGTTATCTGATAAAGGATTCATCAGACCAAGTTATTCACCTTGGGGAGCTCCTGTCCTCTTTGTGAAAAAGAAAGATGGATCTTTTCGAATGTGTATCGATTATCGTGAGCTTAATAAGCTTACCATCAAGAATCGATATCCCCTACCTCGAATCGATGATCTCTTTGATCAGCTGCAAGGTGCTACCTGTTTTTCCAAAATCGATCTGCATTCTGAGTATCATCAACTTCGTGTACTCTAAGAAGATATTCCCAAAACTGCTTTCCGCACGAGATATGGGCATTACGAGTTCACTGTCATGCCTTTTGGTTTGACGAATGCCCCAGCTATCTTCATGGACTTAATGAATAGGGTTTGTAAACCTTATTCAGATAAGTTCATCATTGTGTTCATCGACGATATTCTTGTTTATTCGAAGTCTCGAGCCGATCACGAGCAACACCTTCGTTTGACATTAGAACTCCTGAAGAAGGAACAACTTTTTGCTAAATTCTCCAAGTGTGAATTTTGGCTTAAAGAAGTTCAGTTTTTGGGTCATATAGCCAACGAGCAGGGTATTCATGTGGATCCATCCAAAATAGCTGCTATTAAGGATTGGAATACACCTACAACACCCACATAGATTCGATCTTTTATTGGTCTTGCTGGTTATTATCGTCGTTTCATTTCAAACTTCTCGAAGATTGCGGTTTCACTCATTGCTTTGATTCAGAAGAATAAGCCTTTTGAGTGGGGAACCAAGCAAGAAGAAGCGTTCCAAACGCTGAAACAGAAGCTATGTGATGCTCCTGTTCTATCTTTGCCCGAGGGAAATGATGATTTCATTGTCTATTGTGACGCGTCCAACTTAGGCCTTGGTTGTCTTCTCATGCAACGATGTAAAGTCATAGCGTATGCGTCAAGACAATTGAAAGTTCATGATGTGTGTAAAATGCAACATATCAATTACATCAAATAAGGCATAAAACTAACCCTTTTTTGAGTACTAATGTTGGAAAAAGAGTGTTTTTGTCTTCCTTTTGTATTTTCAGGATGAAATGAGCTCAAATTCACAAAAGAAGCAAAAAGACAGCTAATTCTAACATAAATACAAGAAAAGGGACAAAAGTGGATTGCCCGAACCCTCAACGGCATCCTCCCAAGCAGAGAAGAGAAAACAGAAGACTGAACACGCCCCGTGCTCAGCCAGCACGGGGCCGTGCCCAAGAAGCAGCAGAAAAGACAAACCTATAGAAGCTTCTATTGCCCACCACGGGGCCGTGTCCAGTGAGCACGGGGGCGTGGCGAAAGTACAGCAGGCGCATTAATTGTAATTGCGAATTACAATTAATGAAGAGAGAGAGTGTCAGATGGGCACGGGGGCGTGTCCAGCGGACACGGGGCCGTGCCCAGCCTTCTGTTCAGCCTATAAATAGGAGTGCTTGGTTTCATTTCAACTCATCCCTTGGCATACCACCTCTCTCACACTTCATCCACCACCCACCACCACCATAACACCATCATCCACCACCATCATCCATTGTCCATCATAGAGTATGTGAGTCGTCTTGGGATCCAAGATTGATCGTAAGAGTTCTTGACAATCAAAGGCCATGTTTGCCTAAGTCTCTTACATCACTTGGTAAAGACAAGTGTTTAGTATAATACTTTTTATTTTTAATCTTTTGCACTTTTTATTTGGTTTTGTATTAATGACTTTAATAACTAGTTGCTTATGTTGAAGGTGATCTTTCCTTATCGTTTGTCCGTGGTGTCTTGGCATTATTTTACTGTCTATATAAAATAAAAGATTTTCACCATTCATATCTCCACGGTCTATATGGAGGTATGTTGGCTACCTGGTCGGGGGTTAAGGGAACGGTTTGGTAAGGGTCTTGCCCTTGTTCAGCGTTTAGAGGTCCTGCAAGGGACCTGGGTCAAATTTAGTAGGATCTCCTTCAATACCCATAGGTGTTGGATGGCGGGGATCCAAACTCTTTGACCCCCTCATAAGTTAACTACTATTAATACTATAACCCGGCTATTTAGGACTGTATCCCTGCTGACTCAGACTACTTAGCCGAGGGTAACGTCACCGCCAAAAGCGGGGCCTACCATAATTTTCATTAATAACTTAATTCATTATCTTCCAATAATCCAACCCTTTTGGATTGTATCCTTGCTGACTCAAACTACTGGGTTGAGGGTAACGTCGCCTTCAAAAGAGGGGCCTACTACAATAACTAAGATAATCTCTTAAACAAGTGCAAAAGTGCGAAAATAATCAAAGGTTATACTAATACACGAGTCGGATCCAAGTGATTCATCTTGTCTATTTGTTTTTGTTTTATTTTTATTTTTCAGCACTTAGTTAGTTTTTATTTTCTTAGTTTAAAAATCTTTTCTAACTTTTTGATTTGATTAGACGTTGAGGATAAACCGGTACTAAAAGCTCTTGTGTCCTTGGACGACCTCGGTATCTTACCAACACTATACTACGTCCACGATGGGTGCACTTGCCATATGTGTGTTTAGTGTTAGTAAATATCGTGTTTTATAAATTTAAAACTTGGCTAAAGGTGTAAAAAGGGCTTAAATATACATTAAAAATATATTACACTACACACGCATCAAGTTTTTGGCGCCGCTGCCGGGGACACAAGGATTTTAAGAAAGCTTAAAATCAACGGCCTAATCAGTTTTTCAAAACCTTTTTAAAACGCGCGCACATTTTTCTGCATTTTAGTTTAGTTTGCATTTACAGTAGCCTGAACACGGGGTCGTGCTCGCCGAACACGCCCCCGTGCTGCATATTTTTAGTTAGATACCCAGATACAGAGTCTGAACACGGGGTCGTGCTCACTGAACACGCCCCCGTGCTCAACGTGACCAGTAACTTTAATTAAAACGCCCAGATACAGACCTTGAACACGGGGCCGTGTTCACCCAACACGGGGCCGTGTCCAGCTTCTGTTTCCATCATTATTTTTGTTTTCTGGTCCCGAGACTCAGTTGTGGTCTGCTGAGTGATTCTTATGGATCAATACTCAGGAGGTTACAACTACACCTATGATGAGGATGATTATAGGAGTAATTATTGCACTAATTGTCGTAACACACGCTCGGTTCAATATAATAACTCATATCAACCATCCAATTCATACAACCATTATGAGGAGCCCAGGTACGAGCCATCAACTTCATACACACCATATGAAGACCAAAGGTATGAACCTCCTCCCTCATACTCATATTTTGATGAACCAAGGTATGAGTCTTCACACTCATACTTTGAAAACTCAAGATATGAGCCACCACCTTCATACTCTTATTATGAGGAACCATGGCGTGAACAACCCACCTCATATGAGTACTATGAAGAACAAAGTTTCGACCCTTATCCATCATATACTTACAATGAAGAACAATGGTGTGAACCATCTACTTCATATGGGTACTATGAGGAACCAAGGATCGAACAACCAGATTCAAGCTTCGAGGATCCCAATTCTTTTTCTCTCACTGAAGTGACCAATAGGATATTAGAACACATTAAAACTATCGAACGTTGCATAAAAGAATCTCGCGCAAGGGAAGAGGAGTCCCGCGCAAGAGAAGAATTAAATTGTAATAATAACGTAGAGATAGTTGAAAATGTAAAAATGGAAGAACAAGAAAGTGAAAAACCGACACATGAGTTAAACAACGAAAAAGGTAAGTCCGATAATGTTAAAATTCAAGAAGAGTCTAATTTTGAAGAAATTAACCTCTTGTCACCTACTTTCGAAAATCATTGTTTAGTAACCCCTCATGCCAAGTTTTTAAAAGAGTTAAACACTAGTGCTAAAATCAAAGAAATGGTAAGTGTTAAGTTAACTAATGATCAAACCTCGCTAATAAAAGAAGATCCTTTTGAAATTAACATTACACCGGTTCCATGTTTCTTTCAAAATTCATTTATTAGTAATATCACCATTGGTAAAGATCTTTGTGTTAACATAATGCCTAACTACATTTTTGAAAAATTAAGTATTAGTGATTTTGCTCCACTTAAATTACCCATTTTTCTATCCGATCGGAAAGTGCTAAAATCAATCGGTGTAGTTGAAGATGTTTTGGTTCAAGCAAATCAAATGGTAATCCTAACCGACTTTGTCATCCTCGATGACGCTCCTTTAGTCTTGGAAAAACCTTTTGTACAAACTCATAAAGCTTTGAAAAACCGGAAATTCAACAATCTACCTCTTCAGTTAGGGGCATTCAAAAGGAGCATAGATCTTGAGCGTTCAATGAAATATCCTTTTGGCAATAATGACCCCCTAATTGAAGATGAAGCTGAACCACCCGATACAACTAAAGAAGATGACCACTTTGTTGAAGAAGAAATCGCCATAGAACAAACCTTTAAGGTTCTTGATCTAGATGAGCCACAAAATAAGGTGTCTTCTAAAGACCCACCCATTGAGCTCAAAGAACTTCCTAAAGGTTTGGAATATTCTTTTCTAGACAAAGATGGTAGTTTACCTGTAATTATTTCTTCTAAATTAAGTAACATAGAAAAAGAGAAATTAGTTAATCTTCTTAAAAAACACAAAAACGCGATCGCTTGGAAGCTTGTAGATATTAAAGGAATAAGTCCTTCCATGTACACGCACAAAATTTTAATGAATGATGACTACAAAACAGTAATTCAACCACAACGAAGAGTAAATCCCAATGTACAAGAAGTGGTTAAAAATGAAGTCATCAAGCTACTTGACACTGGACTAATCTATCCTATCTCCGATAGTCCGTGGGTGAGTCCCGTCCAAGTAGTCCCAAAGAAAGGAGGTATGACTGTAGTAACTAATGAGAAAAATGAACTAATACCAACAAGGACCGTCACAGGATGGAGAGTTTTATAGATTATAGACGATTAAATGAAGCAACAAGGAAAGACCACTTTCCTTTGCCCTTCATTGATCAAATGTTAGAACGACTATCCGGTCATAAATTTTATTGTTTCTTAGATGGTTTTTCAGGTTACTTTCAAATACCGATATCACCAGAAGACCAAGAGAAAACAACTTTCACATGCCCCTATGGAACTTTCGCCTATCGACGCATGCCATTCGGTCTATGTAATGCACCTGCAACATTCCAACGTTGTATGGTAGCCATTTTCCATGATATGATAGAAAAGACAATGGAAGTCTTCATGGACGACTTTTCTATCTTTGGAGACTCATATGACCAATGCCTCGATAATCTTGAACGAATGCTATCCCGATGTGAGGAAACTAACCTCGCCCTTAACTGGGAAAAATGCCATTTCATGGTAACGGAGGGAATAGTACTCGGTCACAAAATCTCAAGCGAAGGAATGGAAGTCGATCGAGCAAAAATAGAAACTATTTCTCGATTACCTCCACCATCCTCCGTGAGAGCAATCAGAAGTTTCTTAGGGCATGCCGGATTTTATAGAAGGTTTATCAAGGACTTTTCAAAAATTTCAAGACCTCTAACAAAATTACTTGAAAAAGATGCACCTTTCATCTTTGACAAGGAATGCAATCAAGCATTTCTAACCCTCAAGGAAATGCTAGTCAATGCACCTATCATGATAGCGCCTGATTGGAAATTTCCTTTCGAAATCATGTGTGATGCAAGTGACTTTGCCATTGGAGCAGTCCTGGGACAAAGAAAAGAAAAGCATTTCCACCCAATTTATTATGCTAGTAAAACGCTTAACGATGCACAAGAAAATTACACAACTACAGAGAAAGAATTACTAGCTGTGGTGTTTGCTTTTGATAAATTTCGTTCTTACCTTGTTCTTTCTAAAACTATAGTCTATACAGACCATGCAGCTATCAGGTACCTCTTCAAGAAACAAGGCGCAAAACCCCGTTTGATCAGATGGATTCTACTCCTCCAAGAATTCGACATCGAAATCAAGGACAAAAGAGGAGCAGAAAACACTGCTGCAGATCATCTTTCACGCCTAGAAGACCCAGCTTTGGAAGCGACCAGGGATGAGCAAATCAACGAAAAATTTCCCACATAGTCCTTGGAGATGATGGAGAGTAGACAAGAACCATGGTATGCCGACTATGCTAATTATCTAGCTAGCGGTATAGTCACCAAAGGATGGCCGCATCACCAAAGAAAGAAATTCTTTGCTGATGTAAAGCATTACTTTTGGGAAGACCCTTATCTTTTCAAAATGTGTGCCGACCAGCTCATCCGAAGGTGCGTCCATGGTAATGAGCACGAAGAATTCTCCGTCACTGTCATGAAGGTCCATACGGAGGACATCATGGTGCCGCTAGTACCGCACGAAAGGTATTTGATTCAGGATTTTATTGGCCAACCATTTACAAGGATGCGCAAAACCATGTAAAGACATGTGATGCTTGCCAAAGATCAGGTAATATTTCTTCCAAAAACGAAATGCCTCAAAACGGCATTCTCGTTTGTGAAATTTTTGATGTGTGGGGACTCGATTTTATGGGACCTTTCCCACTGTCAAAAGGAAACAAATATATACTTGTGGCAGTCGATTATTTGTCTAAATGGGCGGAGGCCGAAGCTCTTCCAACAAATGATGGAAGAGTAGTGGTAAAATTTCTGAAAAAATTATTTTCTCGTTTTGGGACACCAAAAGCTTTGATCAGTGATAGAGGTACCCATTTTTGCAATCATCAACTCGAAAAAATATTGACAAGGTATGGGGTCTATCACCGGGTCTCAACGACGTATCACCCTCAAACAAATGGGCAAGCCGAAGTGACTAACCGAGGTTTAAAACGAATACTTGAAAAAACCGTAGGTTTAAATAAAAGGGAATGGGCCGACAAATTGGACGATGCTTTATGGGCCTTTCGGACTGCAAATAAAACCACTATAGGCACAACCCCATATAAGCTCGTCTATGGAAAAAGCTGTCACTTGCCAATAGAAATAGCTCACCGAGCCTACTGGGCAATAAAAATGTAAACTTAGACTTAGAAACTGCCGGTAAAAATTGATTTTGTCAAATGAACGAATTAGACGAATTAAGGAACTATGCATATTCTAACTCCGAAATTTATAAAGAAAGAATGAAAAATTTACATGATAAATACATTAAGTCTAATGAATTTCGGGTAGGAGATCAAGTTCTATTGTTTAATTCATGACTTCGATTATTTCCTGGAAAACTAAAATCTAGGTGGTCAGGACCTTTTTCCGTCACCCATGTTTTTCCTCACGGTGCAGTAGAAATTAAAGCTCGAAATGGGATACCATTTAAAGTCAATGGCCAACGGCTGAAACCCTACCGAGGATCCATTGAGGATGAAGAAGAGGATATCTCGCTTCAAACGGTTGACGAATGAAAAGCATCCATATCATACCCGACATGTTACGAACGAGTGAGTATACATCAAGAACCGGTAAGTCTTCTAACCAATTTTCGGAAAAAGGGGCATGCACACGAGCACAAAAAAAAATTTAGCTCGGCACGGGGCCGTGTCGAGGCAACTGTCGGGATAAAACCCTCTTTTCATAATGGTTACCTCATTCCACACGCCCCGTTTTACCGAAAACGCTCTGGTTCCAGGCGATTTTCCGCAGATTTTCGACGTTACTCCCACGTTTAGCAACATCAAGGTATGATTCTATCATCATTAGTAGTTAGATTAATTACTTGCATGTAGTTAAAAATCAAAAATTTGGGAAAAATCTAGGGTTCTTCAAGTTCATCCGGATCGAACTTCAAATTTTTGATGCAATCTGTTAGTAGTAGTTTAGATTAGTGTAGTAGGAAGTAAATATACATGTATTATTGATAGATTCGTCCGATTTCTTATTAAAACCTCAAACCCTTGTTTTTGAACCGAAAAAGATGAAATTGGAAGGGTAAACGGTTTGTTTTGGAAAAAACGACACTTAGGGTTTCATTTTCGGGGGAAACCGCAACTACTTGGCTAAAAATTTTCAGGTTTTCGGAACCGGGATGAAAAATGAAGTTTTTGGGTTACAGACGCCTGGACACGGGGCCGTGCCCACTGAACACGGGGCCGTGTCCAGCCTACTGTTTGCAGTTTCTTTAAGAATTTCTTTGTTTCGTACTAACTGTTGGTGTATTCTTTCAGATGGCAAAGTTCACAAGGTTCAATGCAAGCGAACTCGATGCTAGGGCAAGATATGAAATACTTCAAACAAGACCCAAGGAGTACCCTAGGCGAGCATGCACGGATCTGTTAACCATGGTGAACCAGCTAGACCGATTCAACAACATCGTGACAGGGCCACTAGCAGTTGCATTGAACACTCGGCTTCGACCGGTGCATCAATGCACCATGGAGTTTTACAGTACTTTCACTTTCAATTCGAGGTGTGACCCGTTTGACAATGAAGGGGTTGCATTCCGGTGTGGCGGGACAAAGTACTCGATCTCCATGGCACAGTTTGGAGCTATAATAGGACTGTACGGTGAAGAGGAATCGGGAAATGAGCAAAATACTGGAGGATTACGAGACTTAGATGAAAATGAACGTCAAGCCGCACGGGCCCAAATCGGTGAAGGAATCTACGACCCTAGCAGCACCAAGAGTACCAAACTGAGGGACCCGCTCTACCGCTACATTCACAGGCTCCTCACCTACTCTCTTAACCAACGTCACGACAGTAGTGGCGTTGTAGGGTTGAAAGATTTGGTTGTCCTTCATTGCATCCACAACCGGAAGCCTCTCGATGTTCCATATCTCCTGTTACGAAACATGCATCTCAATCGCCTTGCTCGCGCTCCAACACCTATCTTCTTCGGGGGGTGGGTGTACCGTCTTTTCAAGCATTTCACAAGAATTCCGAGGTCCTTTGAAAGAAGTCCATGGTCGGGACGAGTTGATTACCATATTTGCCGAGCCATGAACTTACTTTATGAGGCGGAAATGGGACCGTGAGTTTCCAAAGAGCACAAGGCTATGCATGGAATCCGCAGGAGGCCCTAGTTCTTCACGTACCACCTCCCCACTACCAATACCAACCCCATGGCGATCCGGGTCAATCCTCCTCACAAGGAGGCGGTTTTCCTAACTTTCAAAGCTTACATGATCTTTTGCAGGAAAACCTCATGTGTACCAGGAACACCTACAACCTCGCCAACAACACATACCACTAGGTTGGAGCTGTTGAACGCAACATCAATGATATACAAGACGATATCAGCAGCATCCGGGAGTATATAGCAGGGCATGGGATAGAGGTGAGGATAGCGATGAACACATGGAGTAGGAGGTTTGAAGGAACAAGGAGCGGGTTGATGGTGAGCCCACAGGTTTAAGTACCCTTTTCTATCAAACAGTTTATGGCCTGCGTGCCAAATGTTGAACAATTTACTTTCCTTGACTACTTTTAATTTCCGTTTTATTTTTCTTTTACTTTACGCTTGAAGACAATTAACTATGGTAATGTAGGATGTTTATGTTGCTTGGTGTGGTATTAAGTGATGAAACAGGTACAAACCAAGGCTTGGAGTGCTAAACCTTAGCACTTAAAGGCCCAAATGGAGAAACCGGGGGAAGAAACCTGTTTTTCAGGCTTACAGACTGTCCACACGGGGACGTGTCCAGCCGACACGCCCCCGTGTTCACCTCCCAGACCTGCTGTTTGGTTACTGTCCTGCAAATTTTTGCCAGACACGGGGCCGTGTCTAACCAACACGCCCCCGTGTTCACCTTCTGTAAGTTTTCGTTACTGGCAGTTCACCACGGGGTCGTATCCAGCGAACACGGGGCCGTGTCCAGACTGCCAGTAACATAAATCTTTGCCTTTTAACACCACATTACACATCCAATCAACCTAAAAATTTATTTTTGGGACACATTGAGGACAATGTGTAATTTAAGTGTGGGGGAGAAGCTAACACCTCGAAATTTTGCAAGTCCTAACAACAAGCCTTACACAAAACTCTATTGGAACCGCTAAACACACCAAATTTTTTCAAAAATTTTCATTTTTTTTACTTGTCTAAAGTTTAAGTTAGGAATCCTAAGATTAATAAGGTTATATTATTACAATTTTACAACCGAGAGCGTCGTGATAACAAGAACCAACATAAGAAAATTATGAAACGGCATAACAAGCTTATTTAAAATTTGATTATATATGCTCGATCACATAAAAACCCATTCCCACAAAAGTGAGTTTTGAGCCTTTATTGAGCATACAAATTCACATCTTTAGACTAAATGCTCATTTTTCGTTTCTTGTGTGAAATAGCCGCTTGGTTCTTACAACTCTAGAACTTGCCACGACGATTCATTCCCGGTCCTTACCAACTTAAACCCAAGTAAGTAAATGATGGAGACATTAGGACTAACCTTTTTTCTTTCTACACCATTATTTTTTAATTTTTTTTACCACCTACCCAAAATCCCCTTAGTTAACCCCTTTGAGCCTAAACCTTTCATTTCTTTACCCTAAAACCCTTTTTACCCACCAAAAACCCTTTTTATTTTTTTTCACCCTTTATTTTAGTAACAAGCTCGGTTTTTCGTAAGCTCGGTTTTTTTTGTCCTATCAAAAAAAAAATGAATGATGAAGTTAAAAACAAACAAAGCTATGAAAACAAAAGCTTGTTTGGAGAAATACTTCAAAATAAAAAGTCACTAAAAACAAAGTGTTTTACGAAAACCGACGCTTTTTACGCTTTTCGCCCTTTTACTAACCAATAACCCAACCACCCACCTTTAGCCCAAGCCTAACCCTTCACCCAAAAAGTCCTCTTGATATTTACAAAGGTATATAGTTAAAAAGGAGGAGGATTGATTGCTTGGCAAGCTTATGGTAGGAATAAGTTCCATGCCGCTCTCGAGTCATTCACTAAAAAAAAAAAATACACCTTCGGCCGAGTGTTGAGTGATTTCTCCCGTGAGGTATGTGAACTTGTATATAAATGAAATTTTAAAAAGGCATGCAAAGCCTAAATAAGTAATTTCTCTTATGAAACGTTCTAAATAAATCATAACGAATAGGATTGTAAATAAATAAAAATAAAACCCAAAAAGATCTTGGATTCCCGACACTCTATGACAAACCAAAAAACCTTCTCTTCTACCCATTCCATTTGGGAGTGTAAGCCACATATTTAAAGAGTTTTGCTTGAGGACAAGCAAAAGTTCAAGTGTGGGGGTATTTGATGTGTGTAAAATGCAACATATAAATTACATCAAATAAGGCATAAAACTAACCCTTTTTTGAGTACTAATGTTGGAAAAAGAGTGTTTTTGTCTTCCTTTTGTATTTTCAGGATGAAATGAGCTCAAATTCACAAAAGAAGCAAAAAGACAGCTAATTCTAACATAAATACAAGAAAAGGGACAAAAGTGGATTGCCCGAACCCTCAACGGCATCCTCCCAAGCAGAGAAGAGAAAACAGAAGACTGAACACGCCCCGTGCTCAGCCAGCACGGGGCCGTGCCCAAGAAGCAGCAGAAAAGACAAACCTATAGAAGCTTCTATTGCCCACCACGGGGCCGTGTCCAGTGAGCACGGGGGCATGGCGAAAGTACAGCACGCGCATTAATTGTAATTGCGAATTACAATTAATGAAGAGAGAGAGTGTCAGACGGGCACGGGGGCGTGTCCAGCGGACACGGGGCCGTGCCCAGCCTTCTGTTCAGCCTATAAATAGGAGTGCTTGGTTTCATTTCAACTCATCCATTGGCACACCACCTCTCTCACACTTCATCCACCACCCACCACCACCATAACACCATCATCCACCACCATCATCCATTGTCCATCATAGAGTGTGTGAGTCGTCTCGGGATCCAAGATTGATCGTAAGAGTTCTTGACAATCAAAGGCCATGTTTGCCTAAGTCTCTTACATCACTTGGTAAAGACAAGTGTTTAGTATAATACTTTTTATTTTTAATCTTTTGCACTTTTTATTTGGTTTTGTATTAATGACTTTAATAACTAGTTGCTTATGTTGAAGGTGATCTTTCCTTATCGTTTGTCCGTGGTGTCTTGGCATTATTTTACTGTCTATATAAAATAAAAGATTTTCACCATTCATATCTCCACGGTCTATATGGAGGTATGTTGGCTACCTGGTCGGGGGTTAAGGGAACGGTTTGGTAAGGGTCTTGACTTGTTCAGCGTTTAGAGGTCCTGCAAGGGACCTGGGTTAAATTTAGTAGGATCTCCTTCAATACCCATAGGTATTGGATGGCGGGGATCCAAACTCTTTGACCCCCTCATAAGTTAACTACTATTAATACTATAACCTGGCTATTTAGGACTGTATCCCTGCTGACTCAGACTACTTAGCCGAGGGTAACGTCACCGCCAAAAGCGGGGCCTACAATAATTTGCATTAATAACTTAATTCATTATCTTCCAATAATCCAACCCTTTAGGATTGTATCCTTGCTGACTCAAACTACTGGGTTGAGGGTAACGTCGCCTTCAAAAGAGGGGCTGTGACAACTGTGATATATAATCATCATATTATGTAAAACAATGTCCGTTATCAATAAAACAATATGCTTTGGTGTTATTATGTGTTTTTTTGGTGTTACTATATGTGCAATTGTGTTTATTAATTTTACAATTTGATTCGATACCAATTTCAAGCTTTAAATTACTTTCTGGAAGGTTATACGCAAACTGGTGCTTAAACGCAATCAGTTTAAAGCAACATACACACCGGAACTGTGACGTAAGCCAAACATACCCTAAATATCCCTTACATAACTTAGAAATAAGTTTCGAAGGATTCGGTATGGCGAAAACATGTTTATTTGAACTAAAGAACTAATTACGACAAAACTGCGAAACGAACGTTGGTGACCGCCCGGATAATATTTAAATCCCACAAATATTCTATTATGATTAAAATCTTATTTTAATCAGGTTCGTGTTGAAAAATAAATTAAAACGCTTAAAAACGTTATTTTTCAAGTTTAAGCGCGTACCGTGTGTTCCTACGCGACACAGTGCTTATACTGCAAAACACAGGCAACGCAGGAAACCTAGGAATATGCCAGGAATATGCCAGGAATATGCTAGGAATATACCAGGAATATGCCAGGAATATGCCAGGAATATGCTAGGAATATACCAGGAATATGCTAGGAATATACCAGGAATATGCCAGGAATATGCTAGGAATATACCAGGAATATGCCAGGAATATACCAGGAATATGCCAGGAATATGCTAGGAATATGCCAGGAATATGCTAGGAATATGCTAGGAATATGCTAGGAATATGCTATATGGAAGGTCTATAAATACCACCATACCATAACTCCATCATTCCACACTCAACACTACACTCCATCTCTCCCTCTCTCTATCTTAATCTTCTTCATATCTTCAAGTCTTGTTCTTGAAGATTCAACATCCTTTCTAGTAAACTTCAAGATAGTGTGAAGATCTAAGGTTGTTCCCAAGGTGTTGTCAAGTGAATACAAGCTTCCTATCATCCCATAACTTACTTGAATCTTGAAGGTATAACACTTATATTTAAATCATACCTTTGGTTCATAGTTGTTCTTGATGATTTGAAGTTTCTCTTGAATCTTGGGATTTTCACTAAACTTGAAATCTAAAAGAAATGGGTCATGAAACAAATAAAAAAAATGATGGTGTGTATACATATGTATATAACCGTACATATATATGTGTATATGAGTTTGAGTTTTGAGCTTTATTTTGATAAAGTACTTGTTTAAGTGTTTCATGTTCTTGAATGATGGAAAAAAATGCAAGTATTTGGTGATTTATGTATGATATGTTAAATTTAAATTACTTCAGCAAATAAACCTAAAAACAACACATATTTGATGCATTTAGATCAACATAAAATGTTGATGCTATGTTAGTATGCTTTAGGCACTTGTACATGAAGATACATTTCGATTTAAAGCTCAAGAAATGGTAAAAAGGGGTTGTATGGCAAAAATGTTTTAGATCAGGTTATAAACACTAAAAATGACATTATTTATTGTATTATAATGGCATGAAACTTTGACATAAGTTTGATAGCTTTGCGTGTTGTACATATAGCTTAAAAAGTGGTAAAATATGTGAAATTTACATGATTTATGTGCTTTACTTAAGACCTGCATTATCATGAGTATAACCATTATTTTATTCAATAAATAACATGGGTTGTGTTAAAATTTCAAGTCGTTTCGATTTGGGATGGTTCGGGTAATGTTTGATGCAAAACTATGCGGTAAAACGGTTAAAAATCGCCTTTTCGGAGGACTTTTACAAAACCTTTTTAGATCAGTAACCAAACTGATATTTTTGGTATAAAAACAAGTATTTTAACTTATATTAAGTTTACTTAGTGTTCGGTTAGTCATACGTGACTTCCGACGCTCAAAAATGTTACCGAAACGCTAAAATAAGTGTTTTTCGACATAACTATAATGGGTTGGTCATGAGTAAATTTTATGTGTTACAATGTGCTATGTGTTTTATAATATGTGTATGATGACATGATAATACTTGACAAGATTATTTGTTTTACGCTTGAGTACATATACGCGAATATACCAAAATAATCAAAAATAATAACTTTTCGGGGAATCTCGAAGTTATGTGAAAATTCTAAGTATCAGAGAAACTTCATCATTTTTATGAATTTTGTTTATTAAATCATTCTTATTTAATTGAGGACAAATAAATAATTTGAGGGATTGTGTTAGCATATAAAAACGCACCCAAAGGTGAGTACATAGTTCCCCTATTTTACTGTTTTCAATTGTTTTGGGGTGATTCATAGGTATCAAAACGATTTCGATGTTTTAACGATGGTTTATATTAAACTAATAACGATTTCAATAATGTGAACGAGCTTGTTGGTTGTAATTACATAACAAATGACATTCATTAATTTCGGCCAAACCGACCAGTATTAGGTTATGGTACCATAGGATCCGACAAATCCCGTTATCAGACCGGACCCATGGTTATGTGTGGGTTAGGTGGGTAACGACCGAATCTGATGATTTTTAACTTACCCTTTGGTGGTTTGTTAATACGAGAACAAGTGGAACGATGAACGAGTCACAAAGGTTTGAATGTTGTTAACGAGACGACCAAAAGTAGTTTCACGATCTAAAACGAGAATGATTTAAACGACTAAAGCAGTGTTTAACGAATTAAACAATTTGGGAAAAACAATTGGAAGCAATGTCACACAAACGAGGTTCTCGGAACGATATAAACAATACGAGTTTTATTACGAGAATGATTTACGATTTGGTTTGCGAAAAACAAATGTTTTGGGTAAAGATCCATGGCTCGAGGTTTATAAATTATAGCCAAACTATTTTAATTCGGTTATTCATTTTACGATACAAACATTTTATAAAACAAGGTTTTCTAATGACAATTAATGAGGTTGCACAATTTATTCCAACGTATAAACGAGCCATGAATCTGACACTCTCATAAAACCTATGTACTCGCCAGCATTTCTTTGCTGACTTTGTTTTTACATATGTTTCAGGTGAAGTTGCTTAGTCTTGATTGCGAATAGGAAGCATGCTCACTTAGGACCGGACGAGGCCTTAGTGATTTAATAATGATATTAGTCTATGTTTGATTTACTTGTTTAACTTTAAAACCATGTTTAATATTTAATGAAATGAAACTCTTCGTATCCATGGTTTGAAACAATAATTCTGTTACAACACTCCACGGCGTTTCCGCCACGATTTGTCGTTTTACGTGGTCGGGGTGTGACAGAAGAGTTGGTATCAGAGCCAATGGTTATAGAGAATTAGGTTATTAGTAAAAATTTCGACCTAGACTATAACTTTCTAGGACCCCAACGCAAGTTGATTTGCATTTAGGAAAAAAAAAAAAAACGAAATCCGAATCTGCTTCAAAAATTAATCGTCCGTTCTAGGATGATTAATTACTAGGTTTCGAACCCTCCCATTTTGATTCATTTTTGGCGTAGTGCCTTCTGAGTTTTCAAAATCTCGTCTAAGTTTGGGTCTAAATAATGTGAACACGTGCAAACTTGGAAGAGTGAATGCCTGTACCCTGAGTTTTCTGTCTAAGGCTAGAGTGTTCGTACAAATCCACATAATCGGACCAGTCACTCTTACCTGGGAACTCTTGGGGTGAGTGTTCACTTATAGGCGAGCATGTCTTCGCGATACATTATTTCGATTCATTACTTTGATTAGTCACTGCGTGTTGTTTGTTTGTTCGAGGTAACGAACAAATGATCGCCTTCCTTATATTTCGTCGATATTTTCAAAACCTCTTTTGTTTTTCCTAATCGTCGACCTCACACATTTCCCATATTTCCTTGTTAGACGATGCCTCCTCGACGTGATGCACAACCTTTTACCACTGAAGAAATCGCAGCCCTTGTCTCTCAGCAAATGGCTGCTGTGCTCCCAGGCGTTGTGACCCAAATCCACGAGCTGTACAACAACAATAACGATAACAATGCACAATGCACTTTTAAGAGTTTCAACTCTGCTAAGCCGCTAATGTTTTCTGGGACACAAGGTGCGACTGCACTCCTCCAATGGTTCGAAAGTATCGAGAACACATTCAGACATGTGCAATGTCCGAATGGACGTAAGGTTGAATTTGCATCAAGTGTGTTCGAGAAGCGTGCCCTTACTTGGTGGAACGGAGTGATGCACGATAGGGGTGCTGATGTAGCGTTGGCACAAACCTGGGAAGAGCTTCGAGCTCTCATGATGAGAGAGTTTTGTCCCCGTCACGAAATTCGAACTTTGGAACGAGAGTTTGACGATCTAAAACAAGATGGGGGAGAACACCGTGCGTATACGGATCGATTTGAGGAGCTCAGTCTTTTGTGTCCTACTATGGTTACCCCGTTGGAGAAAGCGATAGAGAGGTATATCGATGGGTTACCCGATTCCATACAAGACATTGTGACTGGTGTTAATCCTACTAGTGTTCGCCAAGCGATCGAGTTAGCTGCTACCCTGACTGAGTCGCAAGTCAGGAAGCGTAAACTTACCTGCAAAGGTGATAAGAAGAAGTCAACTGATTCTGCTAAAGACAAGGAAAAGGGTAAGGGTAAGAAGGGTGAGTCATCGAAGAAGTCGAGGAAGCGAAAGGGTGCTCAGAACTTTGCAGTAACTGCACAAACTGCTCAGAACCCTCAGAACCCAGCAGCTCAACCTCCTGCTAAGAAAGCATATGCTGGTACCGCACCCCATTGTGCTCGCTGCAACGGTCATCACGTTGCACAACAAGCTTGTAGGCAATGCACAACGTGTGGTAAGCTTGGGCATCTGGCCAACGTCTGTCGCTTTGGTCAGAATCAGATTGTTCAAAATCAAGCTCCAGTACAGGGGAATGCTGTTAGATTCCCACCGGGTTCGTGCTTCAATTGTGGAGAGTATGGTCATTTCCGCAACAACTGTCCGAGGTTGGCAAATACGAATGCAAATCCGAACGTGAATGTCAATGTCAATGCAAATGCGAATCCCGTTCGTGGACGAGTATTCAATCTGAATGCAAACGAGGCGCGAGCTGACAACCTCGTCGTCAATGGTACGTTTCTTGTTAACAATCGACCTGCATCTATTCTTTTTGATTCTGGTGCCGATAGAAGTTTTGTTTCATTATCTTTTGAACCTTTGCTTGCGATACCTAGAACTAAACTAAGGAAACCCTTAACTGTCGAAGTTGCTACTGGTAAACCTCTTGTTCTCGATTCTGTTATCCGTGATTATCAGTTAAACCTTGATAACCATCTTTTTCCCATCGACCTCACACCGATGCAACTTGGTAGTTTCGATATTATCGTGGGGATGGATTGGTTAACCAAACATCATGCTGAGGTGGTTTGTTTCGATAAGATAGTTCGTATTCCTCTTCCATCTGGTGATGTTCTGGAAGTTCGTGGCGAGAAACCATCAGGTGGTTTGAAGCTTATGTCATGTACGAAGGCTCAAAGTTATTTGCGAAAAGGATATATCGCTTTCCTGGCACATATCACCGAGGAGAAAGGCAAGAGCAAGAGTATTCAGGATATTCCGATTGTTCGGGATTATCCAGAGGTGTTTCCTAATGAACTGCTTGGGTTGCCTCCAGTTCGTCAAGTCGAGTTTCATATTGACCTTGTACCCAATGCCAACCCGGTTGCGAAGGCGCCTTATCGTCTTGCACCGTCGGAAATGCAAGAGTTATCAAAACAACTTCAAGAGTTGTCTGATAAAGGATTCATCCGTCCGAGCTTTTCACCTTGGGGAGCTCCTGTCCTCTTTGTGAGAAAGAAAGATGGATCTTTTCGAATGTGTATCGATTATCGTGAGCTTAATAAGCTTACCATCAAGAATCGATATCCCCTACCTAGAATTGATGATCTCTTCGACCAGCTGCAAGGTGCTTCATGTTTTTCCAAGATCGACTTACGTTCTGGGTATCATCAACTTCGTATTTTCGAAGAAGAAATTCCCAAAACTGCTTTCCGTACAAGATATGGGCATTACGAGTTCACTGTCATGCCTTTTGGTTTGACGAATGCCCCAGCTATCTTCATGGACTTAATGAATAGGGTTTGTAAACCTTATTTAGATAAGTTCATCATTGTGTTCATCGACGATATTCTCATTTATTCAAAGTCTCGAGCCAATCATGAACGACACCTTCGTTTGACATTGGAACTCCTAAGGAAGGAACAACTTTTTGCTAAATTCTCCAAGTGTGAATTCTGGCTTAAGGAAGTTCAGTTCTTGGGTCATATTATCAATGAGAAGGGTATTCATGTAGATCCATCCAAGATTGCTGCAATTAAGGATTGGAGTACACCAACGACACCAACAGAAGTTCGTTCTTTTCTTGGTCTTGCTGGTTATTATCGTCGATTCATTTCTAATTTCTCAAAGATCGCGGTTCCGCTCACTGCTTTGACTCAGAAAAATAAGCCTTTTGAGTGGGGACCTAAGCAAGAAGAAGCGTTCCAAACACTGAAACGAAAGCTCTGTGATGCTCCTGTTCTATCTCTGCCTGAGGGAAACGATGATTTTGTTGTCTATTGTGACGCGTCGAATCTAGGACTTGGTTGCGTTCTTATGCAACGTGGTAAAGTCATAGCTTATGCGTCTAGACAATTAAAAATTCATGAGAAGAACTATACGACTCATGATCTTGAGTTAGGAGCTGTAGTTTTTGCACTTAAAATCTGGAGACACTACCTCTATGGAACGAAGTGTGTGGTTTTCACAGACCACAAAAGTCTCCAGCATATTCTCAATCAGAAGGAGCTGAACATGAGGCAACGACGTTGGGTTGAACTCTTAAACGATTATGATTGCGAGATCCGCTACCACCCTGGTAAGGCGAATGTCGTAGCCGATGCGCTTAGTCGAAAGGAACGAGTCAAGCTTCATTCTGTTCAAACCCTATCTGATATTCGATCTCGCGTCCTTCAAACTCAACGATCTTGTGTGATCAAAGACTTATTGAAGTATGAGCTTCCGCTCCAACTTGAGCTTAAACTCGAAAGGAAAGACGATGGTTTACTCTATTTTGAGAATCGTTTGTGGATTCCGTATCAGGACGATCTTCGCACCTTAGTAATGGACGAATCTCACAAGTCTCGATATTCTATCCATCCTGGTGCTGATAAAATGTACAAGGATCTTCGTACCCAGTATTGGTGGCCTGGTATGAAGAAAGATGTTGCCTTGTATGTATCGAAATGCCTAACTTGTCTCAAAGTCAAGGCAGAACATCAACGACCTTCTGGTTTGCTTATACAACCAAAGATACCGGTTTGGAAATGGGAGAACATTGCAATGGATTTCATCACCAAGTTACCGCGTACGTCTAAAGGTCACGATGCTATTTGGGTCGTAGTTGATCGTTTGACAAAATCTGCTCACTTCTTACCAATCCGTGAGGATTTCTCTGCTGAAAAGTTTGCCAAGATCTATGTAGACGAGATTGTATCACGACATGGTGTTCCCTTGGATATCATTTCTGATCGTGATGCTCGATTTTCATCTCATTTTTGGAAGACCATGCAATCTGCTTTGGGAACCCAACTGAATCTAAGCACTGCTTATCATCCCCAAACAGATGGTCAATCTGAGAGGACGATTCAAACCTTGGAGGATATGCTTAGAGCATGCGTGATAGACTTTGGTGGTAATTGGGATTCTCATTTACCATTGATCGAGTTCTCATACAATAATAGTTATCATGCTAGCATTAAGATGGCACCATTCGAAGCTCTCTACGGTCGAAAATGTCGTTCACCTGTCTGTTGGGATGAGACCGGTGAAGCTCAGCTTACTGGACCTGAGATCATTCTGGAAGCAACAGACAAAATCAAGAAAATTCGCGATAATCTTGTGACAGCTAGAAGCCGTCAAAAGAGTTATGCGGATATGAAACGCAAGCCCGTAGAATTTCAAGTCGGAGACCGTATCCTACTCAAGGTGTCACCTTGGAAGGGAGTGGTGAGATTTGGAAAGAAAGGAAAACTTGCACCACGATATGTTGGACCATTTAAGATTGTTGAAAGAATTGGAAAGGTTGCCTATCGACTAGAACTACCTCCAGAGCTTGGAAATGTTCATCCGACTTTTCACGTGTCCAATTTACGAAAGTGTTTAGCTGATGCTGATCTTCACGTCCCTCTCGACGAGATTCAAATCGATGAAACGATGCACATTGTCGAGAAACCTGTGGAGATAGTGGACCGTACATACAAACAGTTGAAAGGCAAACGGATTCATTTGGTCAAGGTTCGCTGGGAATCCAAACGTGGCCCCGAGTTTACTTGGGAACATAAGGACCAGATGAAGGAGAAATATCCGCATTTGTTTTCACAAGATTCCTCTAAGTAAAATTTCGGGACGAAATTTCCTAAAGTAGGGGAGACTGTGACAACTGTGATATATAATCATCATATTATGTAAAACAATGTCCGTTATCAATAAAACAATATGCTTTGGTGTTATTATGTGTTTTTTTGGTGTTACTATATGTGCAATTGTGTTTATTAATTTTACAATTTGATTCGATACCAATTTCAAGCTTTAAATTACTTTCTGGAAGGTTATACGCAAACTGGTGCTTAAACGCAATCAGTTTAAAGCAACATACACACCGGAACTGTGACGTAAGCAAACATACCCTAAATATCCCTTACATAACTTAGAAATAAGTTTCGAAGGATTCGGTATGGCGAAAACATGTTTATTTGAACTAAAGAACTAATTACGACAAAACTGCGAAACGAACGTTGGTGACCGCCCGGATAATATTTAAATCCCACAAATATTCTATTATGATTAAAATCTTATTTTAATCAGGTTCGTGTTGAAAAATAAATTAAAACGCTTAAAAACGTTATTTTTCAAGTTTAAGCGCGTACTGTGTGTTCCTACGCGACACAGTGCTTATACTGCAAAACACAGGCAACGCAGCAAACCTAGGAATATGCCAGGAATATGCCAGGAATATGCCAGGAATATGCCAGGAATATACCAGGAATATGCCAGGAATATGCCAGGAATATGCCAGGAATATGCTAGGAATATACCAGGAATATGCCAGGAATATACCAGGAATATGCCAGGAATATGCTAGGAATATACCAGGAATATGCCAGGAATATACCAGGAATATGCCAGGAATATGCTAGGAATATGCCAGGAATATGCTAGGAATATGCTAGGAATATGCTAGGAATATGCTATATGGAAGGTCTATAAATACCACCATACCATAACTCCATCATTCCACACTCAACACTACACTCCATCTCTCCCTCTCTCTATCTTAATCTTCTTCATATCTTCAAGTCTTGTTCTTGAAGATTCAACATCCTTTCTAGTAAACTTCAAGATAGTGTGAAGATCTAAGGTTGTTCCCAAGGTGTTGTCAAGTGAATACAAGCTTCCTATCATCCCATAACTTACTTGAATCTTGAAGGTATAACACTTATATTTAAATCATACCTTTGGTTCATAGTTGTTCTTGATGATTTGAAGTTTCTATTGAATCTTGGGATTTTCACTAAACTTGAAATCTAAAAGAAATGGGTCATGAAACAAATAAAAAAAATGATGGTGTGTATACATATGTATATAACCGTACATATATATGTGTGTATATGAGTTTGAGTTTTGAGCTTTATTTTGATAAAGTACTTGTTTAAGTGTTTCATGTTCTTGAATGATGGAAAAAAATGCAAGTATTTGGTGATTTATGTATGATATGTTAAATTTAAATTACTTCAGCAAATAAACCTAAAAACAACACATATTTGATGCATTTAGATCAACATAAAATGTTGATGATATGTTAGTATGCTTTAGGCACTTGTACATGAAGATACATTTCGATTTAAAGCTCAAGAAATGGTAAAAAGGGGTTGTATGGCAAAAATGTTTTAGATCAGGTTATAAACACTAAAAATGACATTATTTAGTGTATTATAATGGCATGAAACTTTGACATAAGTTTGATAGCTTTGCGTGTTGTACATATAGCTTAAAAAGTGGTAAAATATGTGAAATTTACATGATTTATGTGCTTTACTTAAGACCTGCACTATCATGAGTATAACCATTATTTTATTCAATAAATAACATGGGTTATGTTAAAATTTCAAGTCGTTTCGATTTGGGATGGTTCGGGTAATGTTTGATGCAAAACTATGCGGTAAAACGGTTAAAAATCGCCTTTTCGGAGGACTTTTACAAAACCTTTTTAGATCAGTAACCAAACTGATATTTTTGGTATAAAAACAAGTATTTTAACTTATATTAAGTTTACTTAGTGTTCGGTTAGTCATACGTGACTTCCGACGCTCAAAAATGTTACCGAAACGCTAAAATAAGTGTTTTTCGACATAACTATAATGGGTTGGTCATGAGTAAATTTTATGTGTTACAATGTGCTATGTGTTTTATAATATGTGTATGATGACATGATAATACTTGACAAGATTATTTGTTTTACGCTTGAGTACATATACGCGAATATACCAAAATAATCAAAAATAATAACTTTTCGGGGAATCTCAAAGTTATGTGAAAATTCTAAGTATCAGAGAAACTTCATTATTTTTATGAATTTTGTTTATTAAATCATTCTTATTTAATTGAGGACAAATAAATAATTTAAGGGATTGTGTTAGCATATAAAAACGCACCCAAAGGTGAGTACATAGTTCCCCTATTTTACTGTTTTCAATTGTTTTGGGGTGATTCATATGTATCAAAACGATTTCGATGTTTTAACGATGGTTTATATTAAACTAATAACGATTTCGATAATGTGAACGAGCTTGTTGGTTGTAATTACATAACAAATGACATTCATTAATTTCGGCCAAACCGACCAGTATTAGGTTATGGTACCATAGGATCCGACAAATCCCGTTATCAGACCGGACCCATGGTTATGTGTGGGTTAGGTGGGTAACGACCGAATCTGATGATTTTTAACTTACCCTTTGGTGGTTTGTTAATACGAGAACAAGTGGAACGATGAACGAGTCACAAAGGTTTGAATGTTGTTAACGAGACGACCAAAAGTAGTTTCACGATCTAAAACGAGAATGATTTAAACGACTAAAGCAGTGTTTAACGAATTAAACAATTTGGGAAAAACAATTGGAAGCAATGTCACACAAACGAGGTTCTCGGAACGATATAAACAATACGAGTTTTATTACGAGAATGATTTACGATTTGGTTTGCGAAAAACAAATGTTTTGGGTAAAGATCCATGGCTCGAGGTTTATAAATTATAGCCAAACTATTTTAATTCGGTTATTCATTTTACGATACAAACATTTTATAAAACAAGGTTTTCTAATGACAATTAATGAGGTTGCACAATTTATTCCAACGTATAAACGAGCCATGAATCTGACACTCTCATAAAACCTATGTACTCGCCAGCATTTCTTTGCTGACTTTGTTTTTACATATGTTTCAGGTGAAGTTGCTTAGTCTTGATTGCGAATAGGAAGCATGCTCACTTAGGACCGGACGAGGCCTTAGTGATTTAATAATGATATTAGTCTATGTTTGATTTGCTTGTTTAACTTTAAAACCATGTTTAATATTTAATGAAATGAAACTCTTCGTATCCATGGTTTGAAACAATAATTCTGTTACAACACTCCCCGGCGTTTCCGCCACGATTTGTCGTTTTACGTGGTCGGGGTGTGACAGGGGCCTACTACAATAACTAAGATAATCTCTTAAACAAGTGCAAAAGTGCGAAAATAATCAAAGGTTATACTAATACACGAGTCGGATCCAAGTGATTCATCTTGTCTATCTGTTTTTATTTTATTTTTATTTTTCAGCACTTAGTTAGTTTTTATTTTCTTAGTTTAAAAATCTTTTCTAACTTTTTGATTTGATTAGACGTTGAGGATGAACCTGTACTAAAAGCTCTTGTGTCCTTGGACGACCTCGGTATCTTACCAACACTATACTACGTCCACGATGGGTGCACTTGCCCATATGTGTGTTTAGTGTTAGTAAATATCGTGTTTTATAAATCTATAACTTGGCTAAAGGTGTAAAAAGAGCTTAAATATACATTAAAAATATATTACACTACACACGCATCAGTTCACGAGAAAAACTACACCACTCATGATCTTGAGTTAGGTGTTGTGGTTTTTGCACTCAAAATCTAGAGACACTATCTTTATGGCACGAAATATGTGGTTTTCACAGACCACAAAAGTCTCCAGCATATTCTCAATCAGAAGGAGCTGAACATGAGGCAACGACGTTGGGTTGAACTCTTAAACGACTATGATTACGAGATTCGCTACCATCCTGTAAGGCGAATGTCGTAGCTGATGCGCTTAGTCGAAAGGAGCAAGTCAAGCTTCACTATGTTTGCACTCTATCTGATATTCAAACTCGTGTTCTTCAAGCTCAACAATCTTGTGTTTCACAAGATTTGATAGGTAAGGAATTACCAAGTCAACTTGAGCTTAAGCTTGAAGCAAAGGACGATGGTTTGCTCTGTTTCAAGGATCGTGTGTGGATTCCGAAACAAGACGATCTTCGCACTTTAGTGATGGACGAATCTCACAAGTCTCGATATTCTATCCATCCTGGTGCTGATAAAATGTACAAGGATCTTCGTACTTAGTATTGGTGGCCTGGTATGAAGAAGGATATTGCTTTGTATGTATCGAAATGCCTAACTTGTCTCAAAGTCAAGGCTGAACATCAATGACCTTCTGGATTGCTTGTACAACCAGAGATACCAGTTTTGAAGTGGGAGAACATTGCTATGGATCTCATCACTAAATTACGGCGTACATCTAAAGGTCATGATGCTATATGGGTTGTTATCGATCGATTAACGAAGTCAGCTCATTTTATTCTGATTCATGAGGATTTATCTGTTGATAAACTTGCAAAGATTTATGTTGATGAGATAGTAACTCGACATGTGTCCCTTTGGATATCATATCTGATCGCGATGCTCGATTTTCATCTCATTTTTGGAAAACCATGCAATCTGCTATGGGAACCCAACTAAATCTAAGCACTGCTTATCATCCCCAAACAGATGGACAATCTGAGAGAACGATTCAAACTTTGGAGGATATGCTTAGAGCATGCGTGATAGATTTTGGTGGTAATTGGGATTCTCATCTTCCATTGATCGAGTTCTCTTACAACAATAGTTATCATGCTAGCATTAATATGGAACCATTCGAAGCTCTTTATGGTCGAAAATGGCATTCACCTGTCTGTTAGAATGAGATCGGTGAAGCTCAGCTTACTGGACCTGAGCTCATTCTGGAAACAACAGACAAAATCAAGCAAATTCACGATAATCTTGTGACAGCTAGAAGCCGTCAAAAGAGTTATGCAGATGTGTGACGTAAGCCTTTGGAATTTCAAGTCGGAGCCATGTCCTACTCAAGGTGTCACCTTGGAAGGGAGTGGTAAGATTTGGAAAGAAAGGAAAACTTGCACCACGATATGTTGGACCATTTAAGATTGTTGAAAGAGTTGAAAAGGTTGCCTATCGACTAGAGCTACCTCCAGAGCTTAGAAATATTCATCCGACTTTTCACGTGTCCAATTTGCGAAAGTGTTTAGCTGACGCAGATCTTCACATTCCTCTCGATGAGTTTCAAGTTGATGAAATGTTGCACTTTGTCGAGAAACCCGTGGAGATAGTGGACCATGTAGTCAAACAATTTAAGAACAAACGGATTCGATTGGTCAAGGTTCGTTGGGAATCCAAACATGGCCCAGAGTTTACTTGGGAACGTGAGGACCAAATGAAGGCGAAATATCCGCAAGTTTTCTCACAAATTTCCTCTAGCTAAAATTTCGGGACGAAATTTCCTAAAGTAGGGGAGACTATGACAACTGTGTTCTGTAATCGATGAACAATGTAAAACAATGTCAATTATCAATAAAACAATGTGTTTTGGTGTTATTATGTGTGTATTTGTGTTTGATGATTTTACGAATTGATTCGATTCCGATTTCAAGCTTTAAATCGCTTTCTGGAAGGTTATACGCAAACTCGTGCGTAAACGCAGTCAGTTTAAAGCGACAAACACTCCGAGATAGTGAAATAGGCTTAACATACCATAAATAACCTTCACATAACTTAGAAATAAGTTTTGGATGGTTTGGTATATCGAAAACAAGTTTGTTCGATCGCAGGGACTATTTGTGTCAAACTACGAAACTATATCGATTTGTATAGTAACAAACATTCCGGAACTTGATCATAAGTTAAACATACCCTAAATATCCTTTACATAGCTTAGAAATAGGCTTTGAGGGGTTCGGTATGCTAAAATAAATTTTATTGATCAATAGGGACTAAAAGCATCAAAAAGTGCATAAGTTTGCATTTTCGCGCATATCTTACGTTCTGAATATATCCGGACACCCAAAAATTTATGTAATCATTAAAATATTTTATTTTAGTGATTGGTATGATAAAATTCCATTTGTCGCTCAATTTGGATCGTACACACGTTCGTTACGATTTCCGTCGTAATTAACCGAACAACGCAACCGTACGACCAAACGAACCAACATCCGAGATGTTTTTGAGCATATTACATGTTCGCTATGCTTTAACATCATTATGGAGCTTGAAAATGGGTTTGACGGGTGTTAGATGTGCCGAAACGCGACGAAACAAGGTGCAAGGGCTAAATTGTCATTTTCTAAAAGTTGCTGATCTGCAAGGTCCTTACGGACCGTATGCTTAGGACCTTATGGTCCGTAAGCCACCACCAGCACAGCAGAAATGTAGAAACATTGAATCTGGTCTTTTCCACTTGTTCCAATGGTTTTCAACCCCTGATTTGCATACTATGGACTGGTATTTGATGTCCCATGGTATTCTAAACCTTGTGCCCACATGTATGGCTTAGATCCCTCCTTAGCAAGAAACGATCCTAACGGTTTTGCGAAAACTATATAAAGCCATGCCTTCACTCCATTTTCTGCACCCTTGATCTGATTTCTCTAAGTTGAAGTTACAATACTTCATACCTGAGATTTTAAGATCAAGTTCTCCCTAGCAAGGACCCTTTGTAAGCTTCTTTCGTGCTTTTATCGCTTTTCGAGCGTGAAAGTCAAACAGTGTTTGACTTTATGCTTTGACCACGAGTTGGTCAACACGAAGTTCGTTTAAACTTCGCAACGTGAGCGTAATCACGAAGATTATAGTCCCTAGTGACTATACCTACTGATTACCACGTTGACTAGGCGTAGTGATGAGTTGTAGTTTCGGTCAAAATGCGTATTTAAGCGTATTTTGCAACCAAACTACTCTTGGGTATCAAAACACTATTTTTTTATATCAAAACCTGTTTTCTAACTTAGTTAAACATGTTCCAACATGTTTAGCTCGTCACTTTTAGTTTAGTGCTTGCTTAGAGTCGTAAGTCAAGCGGTCTAAACCACCGCTTAGACTTTCGAACTCGACCCGTCTGGTCGATCATTAGGATCCGACCAAGCATGTTTTGTGACCATAGTTGCATAGGGAATAACCTTCCAAGGTTATACCTTGTGGTCACCTAGTTTAAGTAGTTGTATCATAGGTAGTTTATATGCCTTAGGTAAATGACCAAAATGCCCTTTTCATGCATAATTGGACATTAAGCATATGTAACTTAACTTTTGTCACCTAAACTGATTATGCAACCTATTTAAACATGTTAGGGCATATAATACTTGTCATAGAACTAGTTAGACATCTCGAACGCGCGTTTGCGCGAACGACACGTTAAAGTATCGTAAGCTACCTTAATGGGTCGTAACGGGCCGAAAGCACTTAGGTTAGGTTTCGATTTAGAATGTAGGCTTTGTTAAACCATATCACATGAGTTCTAATACTCATTTGGTTTACAAGACCTCATTCTGTCTGATCTTCCGATTTAGGTGTCGATTTATTTACTAGTGATCCGATTACTAGGTACTACTTAATGTCCTTGGTTTGCCTGAGCTTCGCTAAGTTCTTTAGATCAATGATACCTTTCCATTCAATGTGAGTACATAGATCCCCTCTTTTTACATGTTTTGTGGTAACTATGTGAGTACATAGTTCCCCTATTTTACTGTTTTCGATTGTTTTGGGGTGATTCATATGTATTAAAACGATTTCAATATTTTAAACAATGGTTTCAAAAACGATTAAGATGGTTTATATTAAACTCATAACGATTTCGATAAAGTGAACGAACTTGTTGGTTGTAGTTACATAACGAATGACATTCATTAACATTGATCAAGCCGACCAGTATTAGGTTATGGTACCATAGGATCTGACAAATCCCGTTATCAGACTACACCCATGGTTTTGTGTGGGGGTTATGTAGGTAACGACTGAATCTAATGATTGTTAACTTACCCTTTGGTGGTTTGTTAATGCGATTTTCGAGATAGTCGAGTCACGAAGGTTTGAATGTTATTAGCGAGACGACCATAAGTAGTTTCACAATTAAAACGCATACGATTTTGGGACAAGTTAAACGATTTGAGACGACTTAAACGAGATAAACGATTTGGTTAAACGATTGGTTTTGGGGTTGTGATTAGATAATGGGACGGGTGTAGCATGATAAAAGCATGGTAGATACGCCGCTGGTACATATTATATATAAGTGCTTTTATCATATTATATTTCGTGTCCTTATTCAGTTCACTTGGGAAACGATTTTGAAACGATGTCACACAACGAGGTTTCCGAAATGATATAAAGCATACGAGTTTTATTAACGAACTTTTACGAGATGTTTTACGATTTGGTTTACTAAAACAAATGTTTTGCGGTTAAGAATCTTGGCTACGAGATTTTATAAACTATAACCAACTTGATTTAAGTTGGTTAATTATGTTGCAATACACTTTTCAAAACGAGGTTTGCACTTTTGACTCTTGTAGTCTAATAAGGTACTGCAACATATAAACGAGCCATGAATCCGATACTCTCCTAAAACCGATGTGCTCGCCAACATTTCTTTGCTGACTTTGTTTTTACATATGTTTCAGGTAATGTTGCTTGATGTTGATTGCTAGGAAGTGTGTTCACTTAGGAACTGGACGTGGCCTTAGTGACATAAAAACAATGATAGACGATATGTAACTAGTTTGTTTGGTTTTAAGACAATGTAAATTATTCTATAAATCAATAAAACGAAACATTTGATTACCATGGTTGTGGAACAATAATTCTATTACAACACTCCCCGACGTTTTCGCCGTGGTTTCGTTGTTTTAACGAGGTCGGGGTGTGACAATCACCAGTGATCACAAAAATGAAAGAACCACATGAGTAGTTTGTCTTGCAAGGAACATGGTTCCTTGGTGTCGGTATCGTAGGGGTATGCCACACATACACGCAATTGCATTAATTTCGTAAATAAATTTGAAACAACAAATTTATTTGTATGCCAACTGAATTGTTCCAAGTGTTATAGATAATAACAAGGAAAATACAAAAGTCTAATTGTACACTGCTGCATTGTCATTTGCATTTGCCTCGTTTATGTTTAATATTCGTCCACGTGCTGGATTTGCATTAACAAGTTTTGGGCAATTGTTCTGATAGTGAGTAAGATCACCACAGTTGTAGCACGATCCAGGTGGATATGGTGCTTGAGCAGCAACAGGATTTGCAGCATTTTGGTTTTGGATAGCATGACGGCATGTATTGACCAAATGTCCCAATCACCCACAGTGGGTACATTTGTAACACGGTGTTTGATCCAGATGATGACGGTTGCATTTGTTGCACAAAGGTGCAATACCAATATAGTTTTTCCTAGCACGAGGCTGTGCTGGCTGGTTTGGTGAAACCTGATTATTCTGAGCAACTACTGTGAAGTTTTGTGAAGCCTTACGCTTATTCGACTTCCTGGAGGACTCAGTCTGTTTATCCTTTGGTTTTTCTTGTGCAGACTTGTCAGATGGTTTCTGGTTGCCTTTTCGGAAAAGTTTACCCTTCCTGATTTGAGATTCAGTCAGGGTCGCAGATAGTTCAATGGCCTGTCTGATGGTAGTAGGGTTGCTACCAGTAACAATGTCCTGAACTGGGTCAGGGAGGCGATCGATGTACTTTTCAATCGCCTTATCCAAAGGCGTAACCATGGTAGGACATAACATACTTAACTCCTCATAACGATCAGTATAGGCTCGATGTTCACCGCTGTCTTGTTTAAGATCGTCAAATTCCCTTTCCAAAGCCCTGAGCTCATAACGAGGACAAAATTCCTTCATCATTAGAGCTCGAAGCTCTTCCCAGGTTTATGCCATTGCCACATCGGCACCCCTATCCGTCATTACGTCGTTCCACCATGTGAGTGCTCTTTTCTGGAATATACTCGATGCAAACTCAAACTTTCGATCGTTTGGGCATTGTACATGACGAACATGCTTTCGAGACTCTCAAACCACTGTAGGAGCCCAGTAGCTCCTTCAGACCCAGTAAATGTAAGTGGCTTAGCACTGAACATTGTTATTGTTATTGTTATTGTTGTTGTTCACTTGATTTATCTGGGTAATAAGGTTCGGGAGTACAACAGCGATTTGCTGAGTGATTAAGGCTGCCATGGCGGCATCCTGAGTTTGATCACATCAAGGAGGCATTCTAAAAGAGCAAAGAAACTTGAGGGGAAACGAGTGAGATGATATTGGGAAGTCAAAATTGAATGCTTGAAAAAATATCGACAAAGCATGAAGATTGTGATCATTTGTTCGTTACCTAAAACAAACAAACGACACTATGACTAATCAAAGTAAATGGGTCATATTAATGTATCGCGAAGACATGTTTTAGCCTATAAGTGGACACTCACCCCAAGAGTTCCCAGGCAAGAGTGACTGGTCCGATACTGCGGATTTGTACGAACACTCTAGCCTTAGATAGAAAACTCCAGGTACAGGCACCCACCCTTCCGGATTGCATGTGTTCATATTATAAAGACCCAAACTTTGACGAGATTTTGAAAACACCAAAGGCTTAAAAGCCTAAAAATAAATCATCTAAGGATAGATGACTTCCTGTGATGTTTTGAAAAAAAGTTTTGACTCGGGAGAATGAATTGTGTTTTGTTTTGTTTTTGTTAATCACCTAAGGATAGGTGATTGGTATTGTATTAAGAATCTAAACGCAAATTTCTTGCGTTTGGGTCCTAGGAAGGTTATAGTCTAGGTCAAAGCATTACTAATAACCTAATTCCCTATAACCATGAGCTCTAATACCAACTTTTCTGTCACACCGCGACCGCGTAAAACAACAAACCGCGGCGGAAACCTCGGTGAGTGTCGTAACAGAATCATTATTTCACAACACATGGTGATTAAAGATTTGTTTTATTCCATTAATGAACTCATTGTCTTAATACAAACCAAATAAATACAAAAAATTGTCTTTCAAGTTTTAAAGTCACTAAGGCACGAGTTCATCCTATGTGTAGCATGCATCAACAATCATCACATAGTAGTACCTGAAACATATGTGAAAATAAAACGTCAACATAAAAATGCTTGTGAGTAACATAGATTTTGTGAATTAGATTCATGGCTTTGGTTAGCACAAGAAAATGATTTTTATGTTTAAAAAAAATAGCCATGAATCCTTGTAAAAAGTTTGGTTTCTAAAATGCATTGTTTTAATAAAAGGTTTGTAGTATTTACAAAAAATATACTTTGGTTTTGAAATAGTTAAATGGATAGTATATCAAAATATACTTTGGTTACCGAAATAATAGATTTTGTAGTATAACACAAGTATACTTTGGTTTAAGAATAATAGCATCGGTAGTATATCATATTATACTTTGGTTTTGTAAATAACATCTCAAACTATGCTTTGGTTTGAAAATAGCATATCAACTATTCTTTGGTTTGAAAATAGCAGATCAACTATGCTTTGGTAGTATATTAACATATACTTTAGTTTATGAAATAATATAGTCGGTAGTATATCAAACTATATTTTAGTAAAACAATATCACGTTGGTAATATATCGAAATATACCTATATCATGATTTGGTAGTATATTAAACTATACTTTAGTAAACAATAGCATATCAAACTATGCTTTAGCAAAAAAATATCACGTTGGTAGTATATCGAAATATACCATATATTGCGATTTGGTAATACATTCAAACCTTAGTGCATCAAACTACACCTTGGAGACTATAGAAATACCACAAAGGCAATTCTATTTGGTTAAAACTTTGGTTTCTGACATTCCACACAATAGGAATGGGATGTCTAGTCCTATAGCGCTATATCATACTACCAATCGGCTTGATCATTGTTAATGAATGTATAAGTAACAATATGAATGAACAAATAGTCTAACAAACTTTGAAAATCAGTGTTTTAGCCATGGATAATAGTTCAATTCGTCAAAAGATAAGTACTATGCATGTGTAATCACATAATTGAAATCATGAAAATAGTGTATCGGCACATATGAATCACCCCAAAACATTGAAAGCGGTAAAAGAGGGGACAATGTACTCACTTGAGATGGCAAGTATCCTTGATTAAGTGTCCTAACAAAGCTCGAGAGATCAAGGAATCAAGTGGTACCTAGTATGGAATCACTATGTTAAATAATCGGATCCTAAATCGGGAGATAGGATAGAATGAAGTTCTATAAATCAAATGAGTATTGGAACTCATACGGCATGATTTAACAGACCTAACATTCTGATTAGAAAGTTATCCTAAGTGCTTTTGACCCGTTTCAACTCGTTAAGGTAGTTTAAGCTACTTTAACGCATCGTTTGCGTAAAACTAAGGTCGGAGTATGTTAAGTCTTACATGACCAATTATGTTTAAATATGTTACTAAATCAGTTTAGATGTCAAAAACTTGATCACATATGCAAAATATGAATTTATGCTCAAAAAGGGTATTTTGGTCATTTTCAATGGGCATATAAACGATTTAATGGATAACTAACCAACCTAAGTGATCATAAGGTATAACCTCAGTAGGTTATTCCCTATGCAACTATAATCACTAAATAAGTTTGCTCGGATCCTAATGATCGACCAAACGGGTCGGGTTCGAAAGTCTAAGCGGTTGTCGAGACCGCTTAACTTACGACCCTAAACAAGCACTAAACTAGTAGTGATGAGTTAAACATGTTAAAACATGTTTAACTAAGTTAGAAAACTGATTTGGTATCAAAACAAAGGGTTTAGATACCCGAAAATAGTTCCGTCGCAAAATGCGCATAAATACGCATTTTGACCAAAACTTTGACTCGTCACTACGCTTCGTCAACGTGGTAATCAGTAGGTATAATCGATAAGGATTAAAACCATCATGATTACAATCACGTTGCAAAGTTCAATTGAACTTTGATTTGACCAATTGATGGTCAAAACCGAAAGTCAAACCGTTAGTCAAACTGTTTGACTTTCAGCTCTAAATGGCTAAAAATAAATACTAAGCCATGAAAGAACACTTACAAGGCTCTATGGCTGAAAGATTGAACTATGAGAACTCAGGTAGGTGGCTCCCAGTGATGGAATCCTCCATGTTAGGATCTGAGGCTGTCATGATTTGTGTTTGTTTGCATAAATGATGGAGTGCAGCGGAAATGAGTAGCAAACTTTGTAAACACAATCAAAGGAAAGAACAGATTGATAGACAATTGCTTTTCATTGAGTCAAATGATTTACAAATAAGCAAAAGATTACAGTAAAAGCTTACAATCTAAACTCCCCCTCAGCCTGATACACCAGAGTTGGTTGCACAAGATGAAAGGATGAATTGAGGAGAAGAACTCACTCAAAACAATCAAGTGTAACAGTACAGAGTACTGTCATACTTATAGGCAAACCAAACTACTGATATACTTCAGCTGACGTCACCATGATAGTGACATCTAACGACCTAACAAACTATAAATACCGATCTGTACAAACTACTGTTATGTAACGTCTGACATTCACTAACATACAAAACATAAGGAAACTACTGCTTCACGTTCCACTGTTGTAGCCTTAGCACAGATGTTGAGTCTTCAGTGCTTTCTTCAAAGGTGATTAGTCTTTAAGAGGGCAGTGCTTGAGTCTCCAGAAGTACTTAGGAAACAGCAGTAGATAGAGCAACAGAGTTTGTCTTCAGCAGTTGTTAGGTAATCATCAGAGTTTGGTTTATCAGTTGTTGTAGTTGAGCAGCACTTAAGATTATCAGCTGTTAGATAACCACTGTCAAGGGGAGAGATTAGAGTAAACTGCTGCTTATTAAGTGTCCACTGATGGGATCCGGTTTTGGCTTTACATTATCTGTTCCTCTGTTAGGGTTCAATCCCAACAATCTCCCCCTGGAACAGATAATGCCAAAACCCTTCCTTATTCAGGACCTTTATTTTTCATTAGAAGTTCCTTTGCTTTTCTTTTAAATTCTTTCTCAAAATCCTTGGAACTTGTATCATCCTCATCCCTGCACAGTGTAAGCTCAAGGAGATCCTGTAGATCTTCAGCACTTAGGCCTAGTGCCTGATTCCTTGATATATGCTTCACTTCACCATTGAATCTGAGCAAAGTCAATACGTGGGTCTTTTAATCAGACATCCACTTTAGTATTTTTGAACTCAATGGGTTTCTTGGGAGAGATTTATTATCTGACGAACTTGAAGTGATTGTCCTGAAGAAGTGAAGAGCAGCATCCTGAGCTTCAGACGCTCGTATGAATGCTTGGTCAATAATCTTGTTGGCTTCAGCTATGTCTGCTTCAACTTCTTTGTCAATCAGCTCACTCTTTGTGGTATTTGCTGATGACTTTTAGCTTACTACTTTGACCTTTTTAGCAAGGGTTTGTAGTTTTGTCAATTTTTCTTTATCTGAAGCTATTTTCTTCATAGCTTCTTCAATCTGTTCAGCTTCTTTGTCCTTTTCTACTCCAGCAGATAGCATTTCCTTCTTTTCTTTTCTTAGACTTGTTACAAAATCTTCTGCTGTGCTGATCTGTGTTTCGAAGAGTTTGACTTGCTCTTGAAGCTTTTTGTAGTCAGACTTTTTAGGAGAGTTAGAGGCTTTCATCCTCTGCTTCTCAAGTCTTTCATAAGCTTCATCAGTTTGTTGCCTAGACCATTTTGATATGGCTTCAGCAGTGCCTATCTTAGCATCCACCAACTCCCTTTTCTTTCTTTTATACTCAGCAGTGAGATCAGCGATGAGTCTTTTGTACTTTCTCCAGTTTGGAGCAGTTTTCTTCTTTGAAGGATCATTCTTCAGCTTTTAAATCCTCTCTGCCTCACGCTTTAAAGCTACTAAAGGCCATTCCTCAAACTGTTGTTCTTCAGCAGGATAGAACTTTTCTTTCATGATGTAGGCTAGAAGTTCTTCTCTAAGCTTCTTCTTTTGATCAGCCTTTTCTCTTTCTAGCTCTTGTGCAAATTCTTTTACCTGCTTTACCTTTGTGAGGTAGAACTCCAGTCTTTTAGCAAAGCCTTCTTCGCTCAGTTTCTCACTATCACAATCAAGTTTAGCTTTAACTTTAGCTTGCCTTGCCTTTATTCTGAGATAATCATCCATGTCTTCAGGAACCATATAACCGACGAGTGAGGAGAATTTTCTTTTTGGTGGGTCTGCTTCTGTATAAAACTACCTCATCTCATCTTTGATGGCTTCTAGTTCCAGTGGATACTTTGCAGCATTTGGATCAAGTATCCCTACTTCGGCAGTGATTGGCTTTCTTTTTCTGCTAGAGTGCTGTGATTGTGATATAGGAAGAATTAGGGCAGTTGTGGATGTCTGACTAACAGTGGTTGAAACAATTGGTGTCTCAACTGTTGTTGTCATTACAACTACTGATGTATCAGTTGTTGTCTTCTGCTTTTGAGAAGGGGATGGAGAATGGGAAATGATATTTGAAGGTGGTGATGGTGGTAGTGACTCATCATCAGGAATGAAGACCCTTCTTCTTTTTGAAGAGGAGACTGATGGTGTTTTGGGTGGATCAGTGGTTTGTGATTGTGATTGACTAACGGTGGTTGAAACAACTGGTGCTTCAATCACTGTTGTCACTACAGCAGATGTTGTAACATCTGCTGTCTTCTGCTTTATGGCAGGAGGCAGTGGTGGTGTGGCTTTAGATGATGGTGGTTTGGTGGTTTTTGGTTTTGATGAGGATATTTGATGAGATGGCAGCTGTTTGGCTACTGACAGCAGTTTTTGAAACTACTGTAGTATCAGCTGTTGAAGACTTGGGTTTCTCAGGTTCAATGTGCACCCCATCTTCTATACCTTTCTTTTTCAACCTGTTTTTCTCCCCCTTTTTGGCATTATCTGCCAGGGGTGTATCCATGAAGAAAATGGCAGATGGAGCTTTCTCACTTTGAGCATTCTGTTGAATGCTGGCCTTTATAGCCTTGATATCAGCTTGTGTATCTTTGAACCGAGATTCAACCATGTTGGTCAACATTTGCACTTGAAAAGCATGCTTTTTAGCAGCCATTTGTTGTTATTGTTCAAGCAGTGGTTGGAGGATATTCCATAGCTCATTTGCAGCAAATGCTTGTGGAGCAGGTGCTTGAGCAGGAGGAGCAGATGATTGGGCTATTTGAGCTTGTAACAGCTGCTGCACCATATCTTTTATTTCTGCAACTGAAGATTCCAGGTTTTCAACTCTGGCCGTCAATTCATTATATCTTGAATCATCACCTGAATTAACAGGATCATCTGAATCCCCACCAGCAGTGGTTGTATCAATGTTTGACTTAGGAAGTGAATCCCAAAAATCATCCATTGATGCCCCTTGTTCTTGGTACTGGGGACTTCTTTCTTCAGCAACCGATAAACCTTTGATGGTACCAGTGGTTATATTTAACTCACTGGTGGTTACCGATGTTGCCATGGAAGAAATTGCCTTCAAGGGAGTCTTAGTTATGAAACAACTGTCCAACTGAAGATCTGTTGATCCATCAGTTGTAGTTGCTGCTCCACTTGAAATACCACCAAGAGTTACTTGTAACTCAAGGGGTGTAACCTCCTCAACTGTTGCTGGGATAGCAGAGGTATGCACATCAGACCCAGTCACTTGTGGAAGTATAGTCTCAGTAATAGGTGATTGAGAGGAACTGGTTTGTGTCTGTGCCATATCAACTGCATGCAACAGGGGCATTATTGATTGTGGTAATATTATTGGTGAGGGTGTGGGTGTAGAAAGAGACATGTCCTTGGGATTAGGACTGTGGAAGATGGATCCGAGTGGATACAGAGCTTCATAATGTGGTGTCCCTGTGCTTACAACCTGACCCTTTTGTGAGGATGCAGGAGGAGTTTTAGGCTGGGGTTGAGATCTTTCTTCCAACTGCTGTGAGGAAGTAGCAGCAGTGGTTTCTTGTGACTTTTGTGTTGTCATTGGCATTAACTCTGGGATCTCATCTTCCAGAGTTGCCATTGGTGTGGGTTTGGTGGGTTTTCTGGATGGTTTTCTTTTGGTCTTTTTGGTGGCAGGTGTTGGTTTCAAAGCAGTGGGTGTGCTACTTTGATCACCTGGAGTAGTGGGCTCAGCAGTGGTTGTTTGAGGATCAACATCAGTTTCTAGAACCTGCTCAGCCTCTTTTGTTTTTAATTTTATTGGTGCCATCATTCTTGAAAAAGTGTCTTTTGTTAAAAAGTTTATTTTGAATGAGACACCTTGTTTGGGCAGTTCTGCATCTTTCTCTACAAATGTTTGTTCAAAATAGTAGCTTAGAAATCTCGGAAAGAGCAGAAAAGCTTTATTATCAACGTTCTTTACCAAATCATCAAATATTACCTGAGAGTAGTTAAAGTTTTTATCGTTTAAAATTGCATACCACAGGCATTGGATTTTTGTTGGTATCTCATTGAAGGACGTTGTTTTATTTGAAACACACATGAGCAGTGTGTGAAATAAAAATCTGGGTGCAGAAGGGAAGTAACCCTTTTGTAGGGTATCTAGCATTGGTTGTTCTGCATAACCCCTGTTCATGAAATCCTTTACCAACTCGTCTTTTGTAAAAGAGGTTTTTCCATTTAGATCATCGAGTTTAAAGGTTTCAGAGATGGATTTCGGAGAAATTTTTACCTTCTTACCCTGTATTGAGGAGTTGATGGCGGCGGTGATATCTCCTTGTTTTTCAAGGGTGGCATTTTTCCAGAACTCTCTCTGGGTATCAAGGTAAATAGGAGCTTCTGCTTTTATCAAAGTTTTGTACTTTGATGCAGAGAGAATGTCAAGGATGGAGTCGAATGTGTGGTTATCTGTGGGTTTTATGAGTATACCCACATAATTGTGTGGAGCTTTGTAGCGTATCTCCATGGTTTCAGTGGCCATTTCAGTGGCTTCTGCTGTTTTGGAGGAAGAAGATGAAGGTTTTGTTTTTGATTTCGATTTTGGCTTCGTCATTTTTGATGATGAATATCGAAGAAGATTTTTGGAGTTATGAGAGGGAAACTGTTTTGTGAAGAGAATGTTTGGAATTCAATTCGACAGTGTAATCCTCTGTTTGGATTTAATCAGTGTTTTATTTAGGGAAAAAGTGATTGCTGATGTGGCATCGGTTATTTTGATCTGAAGGCTAAAAACGGACCACGTGTCAAACATCTGATGAAATGTTAAATGATGGAAGACAGTTGTTTTAACAACTACTGATGGATCAAGCATCAGTAGTTACAACGGTAATAAAATGAAACAGTGGATGTATCAGTGGTTGAAACAATGATTTTAACATTAGTGTTTTTGAAGAACAGAGGTTGACACTTTAGCAGTGGACAGACTTTAGAAAGCAGATGTTAAGGCACAACAACATTTAAAGAACAGCAGTGGATAGAAATCATTTTTAGCAACTGCTTGTGTATCATTGTTTTGACATTTGACAAATAATTTTAGCATCTGTTGGTTTAGATGTAGATATTGAATTTTTGTCTTTGTGGAAACACAATATCTTATCTATCATCTGTTGAGCACCAAAAATGCTATTCTTAACAAAATACATTTTAGATGTATTATATCAAGATTAAGTTGTCAGCAGTCATCTTCAGAAATTTTGTTCAAGGTTTTGCCATCTGTCTATTATTTCAGACAGTGGTTTAGCATCCCAGATGATGAAGTCTTGCTCTACTTAGATCAACTCATTTTATGTCTAATTACTAGAACATGAGTGTCTTAGTAGTTCAAAAATGAATTTACAAACAATTTCTGATCTGTGACAAACTAAACTTTGAGCTTAACATGACCTTGATGTGTGAGTCATTTCCTTTTGACCAGTTTTAAGGATAGTAATTTCACACAAAAAATAAGGAAATTACATCATGACCAGAGATGAATTTTCACTATTAAAAATGAGTAAAAGTTCAAAATACATTTTATAGAAACTAAAATGCATCTGGTTTTATTAAAAGAAAAACACCTAAAAAAATAACGATGTTTTGGAGACAATCAAAAGGATCTGACTTTTTTTTTTCAAGCAAATGATCAAATTATTCTCAAGTTATTCTGACCATTGTTTGGGTCATTTTCTTGTCAATTGATTGTAAATTTCTTTTAAGCACAATCACTGGATATGCCATTGTTACCAGAACAATTTCTGTATTGATGAATGCACACAGTTGTATGATGACCACTGATGATCTAATTTCAACCTCAAAAATGTTTTATGCTAATACTCTTTTCTTTTGATTTCAAAAGTTTTGAGATAGTCACACTTTGAGATTTCTTATTTCCCTTTTTCCCTTTTTACCCTTATTATTCATATGTTCAGAAATACTCACTAGGAGATTATATTTTGAAAATACCTTGTCCATAATCACCTTGAAGCAATGTTTTAAAAAATCTTACCATGTTTGAGCATGTTTTAGTTCAGATCTCACATTACTTATGATTAGGACTGTTTTTGACAATTTATTTTTCTCAATAGGTGTTAGACAAGGTTGATTTGGTCCTTTTGAAGGTACTCAACTTGCCTTTGAACACATGAGAGATTTTGACTAAAGTTTTTCTCCCTTTTTTCAATATCAGCAGTATGCAGGTGTTTTAGATGAACACGAGTTTTGCTGATCTGAGGTACATACTTTAGTGTTTATTAAAAACATCACAAATATCAAAACAACAAATGAAATCAATATTGAAAACATCGAACGAACCCATAATTTATCAGATATTTTTCAGATTTGAAAACTATGAGTGACACATGTATGAAAACATTTGTTGTGTGAGATTTGTGTGCCATATGACATCTTGGTTGATTTATAGAGTTTTTGAATAACCATTTTGACAATGATTTACTCGTTACTCTGTTTTTCAACTGAATGCAGCCAACCTTAGTATCAACAAATTTTGAGCTGAACTGTTATGTCAAATTGATTGTTAGATCGAATTTGACTGTCCAAGCTCTGATACCAATTGTTAGGATCTGAGGCTGTCATGATTTGTGTTTGTTTGCATAAATGATGGAGTGCAGCGGAAATGAGTAGCAAACTTTGTAAACACAATCAAAGGAAAGAATAGATTGATAGACAATTGCTTTTCATTGAGTCAAATGATTTACAAATAAGCAAAAGATTACAGTAAAAGCTTACAATCTAAACTCCCCCTCAGCCTGATATACCAGAGTTGGTTGCACAAGATGAAAGGATGAATTGAGGAGAAGAACTCACTCAAAACAATCAAGTGTAACAGTACAGAGTACTGTCATACTTATAGGCAAACCAAACTACTGATATACTTCAGCTGACGTCACCATGATAGTGACATCTAACGACCTAACAAACTATAAATACTGATCTGTACAAACTACTGTTATGTAACGTCTGACATTCACTAACATACAAAACATAAGGAAACTACTGCTTCACGTTCCACTGTTGTAGCCTTAGAACAGATGTTGAGTCTTCAGTGCTTTTGTCACACCCCCAAAATCCACCTGCGGAGTATCACCGCTTGGGAGCGTGACTGACCAGGATCAAGCCACCGATCATATTGAACATGTAATTAATTAACAAGTAAAATAAATGTAAACCAGTCATTCAATACGATAGGTGTTCAAAACATAATTATAGTTTCAAACTGTAGCGGAAGCATAAGTATGAAAACCCAATGTGTAACATAAGTTCAAATGTTTAAAAGTTTTAACATGGCATCCACGATCCATGCTCCACAACGACCTGCTCCTCCCAGTGCAAGCTCCATATATCTAACGACCTGCAAGGCATGTAACAGAGGATCAACAACTAGTTGAGCGAGTTCACAGTTTATAGTTTAGTAATTGTAATAGTATAGTAAGCCTTGTATTCGTTCAATAAGTCATGTATCGTAATAGTTCGTATCGCAGCCCACCTAGGCATGTATGCGAAGGTTATGGAAAGTTCTCAAGTATTCTAGACTAGGTATGTTTGTATCGCGGCCACCCGGCACCTGTGCGAAGTTTTAGTGTACAGTTCGCAGCCTTCCTAGGCATGTGTGCGAAGATTAGTCATATTATCGCAGCCAACCCTGGCATGTGTGCGAAGATCAGTCATATTATCGCAGCCAACCCCGGCGTGTGTGCGAAGATCAGTTCTATAAGCATCACTAGTCTAGCAGTTTCTTAACCAAACACCTTCCTCACCCGAGGATCATATCACTACGTTCTATTATAGATAAGTACCAGTAAATAATCAAATCCCATTCCCACCCTGGGAACCCCATGCCTTGGCTGTGTTAACTCACCTTGGTTTGCTCGGTATGTTATTACCTCTAGAGTTAATTAAGTGTCTAAGTCCGTTACACACGACCTAGGATACATTGCACATGATTCGATGTAAGCGTTACATTCAAGTAGGATTTACAAGTCAGTGATGTCTAAATAGTTGTGATATGTGTGAGGGTTGTGTACAGATTAGTGCATGTATTTCAAGAAAGTCAGGCCCATATTGTAAGTTAACACATTCAAACAAAGTTCATCAAAGGGAATCAAACAAGAATATGAAATTCGGACCAAGGGGCTCCCCCCTTTAAACTTCGGACAGGGGTATCCCCCCCCCCACAAACTCGGACAGGGTTACACCCCTACAAAAACTCAGACAGCCTTGATGCTTGTCCAAAAAGTCGGACTAGGGCCCTTTCCTTACAAGAACTCGGACAAAGAGGCAAGAGACTTCCCATTCAAAAGAAACTCGGACCTAGTGTTGTGATTGACAAAACTCGGACCCCCTTTCTTATACAAAGGTCGGACTGGATCCTTCCTTATTCAAAAATTCGGACAACCCTTTATACATATAAACTTCGGACCACTAAACCCCTTTAAAGATCGGACATCATATATGTGATAAAGAACTCGGACCCCTTTAGCATTACACAAAACTCAGACAACATAACAAGTGAAAAACTCGGCCATCACAATGTGTTAAAGAACTCAGACATTCATGCGACACAAAGCTCGGACTTATGCACATCTTGTAAAGCTCGGATCCTTAATGCATTTCATAAAACTCAGACTACAAGCAATCACAATTGAAACAGTTACGTTCTATTATTCAATCAGTTACGTTCTAGTATTCATACGATCCAAAACCCTAGTTTTCTTATGCATCTGCATAGCGGTAATTCCAATTTCTTAATCAATCATTCTACAAATCAAGTATCTTAATCATCAAGCACTGATTACACAATGATCAACATCCTTTCAGACTCAATCAAAACCACAGAAGTATCAAACAAGAGCTAGGGTTTTCATGAACACATAATCAAGAATTGATGCTATCAGCCAATCAATTAGGGTTTACTAGTATCACAATAACCATCAAACAATTACCTTGAATGCTTCTAGAGAGGATGAATCAAACGTGCGGAAATGTCTTGTGCCAATGATGATGATGGTGATGATTGCTAGGGGATTAGAGAATACAGTACTTTGGTTTTGTGAAAAGTGATTAGTGAACAAGGAATTAGGGTTAAGTATAGTTTAATTTTTGACTAATTACTCTACACACCCTGAATTACTTAATCTTACACAAGCACACCATCTCACATCAATTTCACACTTTCACCACCAAGTTTACATATTTGACAAGTCTATCACAATTAACACATAACCATGCATAATCACACAATACACTTCATCGTATTAAAACGTTACAGTTCCATAGCAACTAATTGTGCAAATAATCAACTAAACAATACAAGAACGTGCAATAAATGCGAAATAGGAAACTTGGAAATTCGAGTTGTCACAGCTTTCTTCAAAGGTGATCAGTCTTTGAGAGGGCAGTGCTTGAGTCTCCAGCAGTACTTAGGAAACAGCAGTAGATAGAGCAACAGAGTTTGTCTTCAGCAGTTGTTAGGTAATCATCAGAGTTTGGTTTATTAGTTGTTGTAGTTGAGCAGCACTTAAGATTATCAGCTGTTAGATAACCACTGTCAAGGGGAGAGATTAGAGTAAACTGCTGCTTATTAAGTGTCCACTGATGGGATCCGGTTTTGGCTTTACATTATCTGTTCCTCTGTTAGGGTTCAATCCCAACACTCCACTTAGAGTTCAAGAATGAATGTGAGCAATGAAGGAGGTGAAATGGATGGGTATTTATAGATGAGGAGGTGTTACAAGATCATTACATGTGTTTATGTAGTCCCCAAGCAATGAATCTTGACCATACAAGTGTTATGGACAGCTAGCATTACTTGGAAAGTTGTTTAGTTGGTGCCTACACAAAGGAAATTGCATAAAAGGCCCTCAAAAATCATGCAGCAGCTGAAAATCAACTTGCTGTCAAATATAAGGCGTCGCATGCCACAACAGTAAGGCCCCTAGGTCGTCGCGCGACGCTAGCACACATGCTGAAGTTTCAGAAATGTACACTTTCAGTCCCTGCACACAATAACTTGCGTATTTGACGTATTTAACCTCCATTGAGCCATTTTCAAGGCTCTACAAGGTCGTCAAAGTATAGAGGACTCAAAATATGCTCGGAAATATCACGGTTGTCGGTTCGTTTGGTCGTACGGTCGCGTTATTTGGTTAATTACGACGAAACTCGAACGGACGCGAAAACGATCCAAATTAAGCAACGAATGGTATTTTTGCATTCCTATCACTAAAATAAAATATTTTAGTGACTACAAAAATTTTTGGATGTCCGAATGTGGTCTGAACTTAAGATATGCGCGTAAATGCAAGCTTACATTGTTTTTGACGCTTTTAGTCCCTGTGATCAAATAAGCGCATTTTCGCATACCGAACCACTCAAAGCTTATTTCTAAGCTATTTTAAGGTTATTTATGGTATGTTTAGCTTATGATTATGTTCCGGAATGTATGTTACCATACGAAACGGCAGACTTTTGCAGTTTGATGCAAATAGTCCCTGTGATCGAATAAACTTGTTTTTGCCATACCAAACCCTTCAAAACTTATTTCTAAGTTATGTAAAGGTTATTTAAGGTATGTTACGCTTATGTCACTATTCCGGAGTGTTTGTCACGTTAAACTGATTACGTTTGCGTAACAGTTTGCGTATAACTTTCCAGAAAGCGATTTAGAGGTAGAAATCGAACAAGAATTGATATGTATAAATGTCATATGTAATTGTACATATCCCGAGAATGAAACACAGGATTTCATTGGATTTGTATTTGTATGATGGTTGTAGAGGAACAGGTGTCACATATATGTATGTACATTGGTCTATTAAATTTAAATACACATGTGTACTTTAGGATTCATGCATGTGTGTACGTAGTCGAAATCTGGGGTTTTTAATCAATGAAGAAAAAATACATGATGATGAACAACTGCTCGATTGAAAAAAAAAATCTGGATTGCTTTGAATGGTGATTATGATATAGATCTTGTTTAGATTTAAAATATATTTTGGGTAATCACAAAAAAATAGGAAAGTGTAACTTCCATAAATTAATTAAAATAAATAATTAATAATAACTTAATGTACAATTACAATCCTATCCTTTTCAACAAAAAAGATAATCAAGGCTATGATCAGTTCTCACAGTTCACTCTTGGGAGGTTGTTCACGCTGGAACTGTTAGGGGAGGATTTTTCTAACAATTAGTGATCCTTACTTATTATCCTGACAAGTGATCCTTACTTCTGTGACAGATAGTGATCCTCAGAGGGGCTTCAGGATCAGGATCATGGATCACCTTAAGGATCCTCATACTAACGATTGGTTTTTTGTATTTCGTATTATTTTGCAGGAGTATTGAACTTGACTTGGTCTTAGCAACGTTACTATGGAATATTCCCCAAGTATTTCACACTCATTTGAACGAAAATGGACGTTGTGGAGAACGTGGGAGAATAGTGTTTTGGTCAAAAATCACACAAGGATAATGCAACCAAACTTTATGTAAATGGGGTATGATGCTTGGTTTGTAGAAAAAGTAAAGGATCACTTCAATGTGAAATATGCAAAGACACAATGATTTATACGAGGAAAAAGCCCTTGATCAATGTATGATCTCCGGCATAAAAAACCTCGGGTGATGGCAACTACCGATCACCAAACTTCAATATAAGAAAAATAGTTACAACTTTGGATGATAATGAGCTGAGTACAAGGATCACTATAGTTTCGAGTGTCTAAGCGTGTGAGAGTTGTGTTGTGTGTTCTTCCGAATGAGGAAGAGTGTTATATATACAAGTGTAGGTGACCTATTTTAGGTAAAAAGACAAATAATCAGCTCATTACCCCTTTAGAAATAAAAGTAAATCTAGCCTAAATTATCGCCCTTAAATCATGCCAAGTTTCCATATCCTTCACAACGTCCATCTCCGATTAAGCACATGCCATAGTTGTGAAGACGTGTCCTTTAATTGTGATGCTAAGAGCGGATCCTGCTAGTCATTCCTGTAAAACAACATTAAATTCAACGAAAGCAACTGTTAGCATGAGGATCCTATGACGGTCCGTGATCCTGATCCTGGGAGTCTGCTGAGGATCACTATCCGCCAAAGAAACAAGGATCACTGGTTAGGATCACATGTGAGGATCATGTATTGTAAAAATCCAGCCCTAACAATTGCCCCCAAAATATAAGGAGTTTATTGTAAATTAACGAGTTATATTTTGTTTTGATCTTATCTGCAACAAACAAGTCGGATAACTAGCCGTTAATCTCGAACTAGCCGTTGCAACCTTTACGTCATTGAGGTGACATCCCTGCAAATCATGATTATAAATAGGAGATAGGGTTAGGATCAATCTGCATTTAAGTTCAAGATATACTCCCTTTATAATCTCAACCGAAGATCAATCAGGTATTCTCTTCTTTTCTTTCCTCTCTTGCTCTGTTTTTCTGCTTTTACCCTGCCAAGAGTATGTTGCTCCGAAATTCCCCTCACAAGGATCACAAGAAGAGCAGTCCTCTGAAAAGCCAAGGGATCGTCAAAGACTCTCCTACGGAGAGGTGCTGCTTCACTGATGCTCATGTTGATAGGATCCGTCACTGTTTTCCGGCGGATACTGTCTTCAAGTCTTTTTCTTCCACCGCTCTGAGTGATTTCGTTTCCGATGCCTGGGTGGCCTTTCCTGCAACTCCGTTTACCCTAGGATATTCATATCCTTTTCCAGCCCCCACCCAATCCTTCTTTTCTCTGACCGGCATGTCCTATATCCAAGCCATGCCGATGATCTGGAGGGTTCTGTGTACCCTTGAGAGGATCATTGAGCAGGAGGGGATTGACTTAGGGATGTCGGAGCTGGCCGAGCTATATGATCTTACCACGTTTGGTTCTTGTCGGTTCTTGTTGAAACGGAAAGCTGGAGAGGATCACCCTGTTTTTAAGGTCACAAAAAATGATACCAACTGGAAGCGGCGGTTCTTCTTTGTTAGGAGAGATACCATCCCTAACGGGGAAGATCTGCCCAAGGAGTGGGCTACTCATGGTAGGATAGAGGGTCCTGGAAGGATCACTATCAGACTTGTCTCTCATGATGAGGATCACTAATGTTTTCTTTGTCTTTTGTGCAGCCATATCCGTTGCTCATCTCAAGTTAACTCCTGCTGCAAGAGAGAGGGTTTTAGCTTTCAAAAAGCTTGATCCTGAGACCAGAAGTTTTCAAGTCACCGTCCAAGATTCACAAGAAGTATCCTCCGCATCTGCCACTATGTCAAGTAAGTATCCTTATTAAAAAGTGAGTTATATGTAAGACTGTTTAGTTAGTAAGGGAACTTATCTGGTTTTGATTGTGTAGGCGCTGGGAAACCTGCTAAGTCTGCCAAGTCTGCCTCCAAGTTCGGGATTGATGAACTTGCCAATGTCAAGTCTTCAAGAAAGAAGACCCCTGCTGCTAGTCCCTCTGCTTCTGCCCCTAAAGCTCCTATTAGGGGTAAGGGAAAGAAGAGAAAGGTTTCTGAGGATCTTCAAGGATTTCCCCTGATTCGCTAGCAGTTTCTTGATTCTGTCAACGAGGTTAGGATCACTGCCCCTGTTGGTTATCCTGATGGTTTTTGAGGATCACCTGTGTCTGACGTCATATCTTGTTGTTTTTGCAGAAACTTACTGAAATAGAAACTTATGTTAGCCACGTTGAAGATCAGGATCGCCAAATTGCCGACCTCCAACAGATGGGTGTGCTGAAGGATCTCAAGATAGCCGATCTTGAGAAGGAGCTCCGGGCTACCAGGGATGAAGCTGTCAAAGCATTGATCAAGTTTGACTACGAGAAGCATGATATCACCCAGGATGCTAAGGTCTCTGCTGTGATAACCATGTATAAGATCCAGCTGCAAATGGCTGCAGAGGCTCAGGATCCTTCTTTTGACAAAGGCACATGGGACGTGGAAGGTTGGAAGGCAAGGCTGGCAGAGTTGGAGGATGATGATGATGCTGAGGATATCCCTATGCTTGAAGGTGGAGATGCTGGTAAGGATCAGGGGGAAGCAAGTGGAGCTGGTGGTGATGGTGCAGCGAAGGTTTGAGCTGCAAGATTGGGCAATGATGGAAACTTCTAGACATAGCCGGAGCCCAATTTTTAAATTTTGGTAGTAGTTTTTGTGGTTGTTGGTGTTTTCAAACAATGATGGTCTGTACTTAAACAATAGTTTTAGGGTTAAGGATCCAGGATCCTTCAGACAATAGGTAGGATTGCAAATGGTGGAGGGATCCTCTGTTTGGGGGATGAAGCATTTGTGATCCTGCCGCTTTTAATTTCCTGCACATGCTAAGACCGCACAGACAATGGACACCCTTTGCCAACCCACGTGGACGGGCCACGTTTTGCTGGTAGAAATGTGGGTTGGCAATTTTGACAACTTTTGAAGGGTTAATCCTTTCGTTAATAAATAAAATCTTAAACTTTTCTGGCTTATCTCGTGTTGTTATCCTTTATCTTCTTATTTCCCAGTTTTTAGAAACATATTTGTTAGAGTAACAAGAGTTGAGCAAACCATGTTTAATAAATTTAGGATATGATCCTAGATCAAATATCCCATCATTGAAAATTTTCAAGGATCATAGTTTTAGTTGTCAAAGTGTACGGGTTGTTTAGTATAATCAAAATAGTCAAGGATCATACCTGAGGATCCAAGTTAGGATCCTAACCTTTAATCAAGATAACCATAAGTGAGACTTTAATGGATGATAAGGATTAAGGATCCTTATTTGTTTAACTTCGAGAACCTGAAAAAATGGAACATATCTTGGGACTAAGCCAATGCAAAAGGTAAATTAGTAGCTGGGGACATGCCCAAAGGATAACTGGGGATGATCCCAAAGGATCACTAGGGACAAGCCCAAAGGATAATTTGGGACAAGCCCAAAGGATAACTGGGGACAAGCCCAAAGGATAACTGGGGACAAGCCCAAAGGATAACTGGGGACAAGCCCAAAGGATAACTGGGGACAAGCCCAAAGGATCGTGTGTAAACTGGAGTATGGCCCTTACTGGCGACTATCCAAACTTAGTGACATGAAAATGTCAAAACCTTAGCTAACGTGAAAACGTTAGAAACCTTATGAACGGATGTATGGTACGTCTACCATTATACGTAGGATCCTAGGTATAGCCAGTACGATGAGGTTGTCAGCCCCGGAAGTGGGTACTGGTCCCAAAGACGTGAACTATATCAGGATCATCGTGCGCTGCTGGCGGAAACTGGGGATAATCCCAAGGATAACTGGGGTTGAACCCAAGGATCTGTGGTGCTTTTGAAGATCTTTAACGATATGCTGAAGATACCTGAACTATCATAACTCAAATGGTTCGTGAGAAGAGGATGAAGGATACATGATCCTTATCCTTAGGTAAAAAGTAAGGAAATGTAATAGTTTTAGGATAAGGACATTACCAGAGTAAGGATCACTGACATCACCGGGATCCTTTGAGGATACTTCAATATAAGGATCACATGCTTTGAAGGATCACGTTCACATAAAGTATCTCTTTAAGTGAACAGCATTCCAGGCTCTTGGTAACAAGTTTCCTTCCATGGTTAGCAATCTGTATGCCCCCTTTCCTGCTTCAGCTTCAATTAAGTAAGGGCCTTCCCACTTTGGTGCTAACTTCCCGTCAGCAGGATTAATAGTGTTTTGGAATGTTTTCCTCAACACCATATCTCCGACTTGGAACTTCCTTATCCTAACATTTTTGTTGTAAGCACCAGCCATTCTTTGTTGGTAGCTTGCCATCCTTATCCTAGCCAGATCCCTGATTTCCTCAATAGTATCCAAATCCTGAGCCAGGATTGTAGCATTTTCTTCAGGATCACGAGTACTTGTTCTAGTAGTTGGGATCACCATCTCTGTTGGGATCACTGCTTCTGCCCCAAATACCAAAGAAAAAGGTGTTTGACCAGTGGCATTCTTGGGAGTTGTTCTATCAGCCCATAGCACATAAGGTAACTCCTCTGCCCATTTTCCCTTCTTGGATCCTAGCTTCTTCTTTAGATTGTTGATGATGATCTTGTTGGATGATTCTGCTTGGCCATTGGCTTGTGGATGAACTGGTGTTGATGTTATCATCTTAATTCCCCAACTGTCACAAAAGTTAGTGGTTCTGCTTCCAATGAATTGGGAACCATTATCACATACAATTTCAGAGGGAATGCCAAATCTAGTTATAATGTTTTTTTTGATAAAGGATATAACTTCTTTTTCTCTGACTTGAGCAAAAGCTTCAGCCTCTATCCACTTAGAGAAGTAGTCAGTCATGGCAAGCATAAATACTTTTCCACCAGGTGCTTTAGGGAGCTTGCCAACTATATCCATTCCCCATCTCATGAATGGCCAAGAGGATGGTATGGGGTGTAGCAATTCAGCTGGTTGATGAAGGATATTGCTGTGTCTTTGGCAAGGATCACATTTCCTAGCATATTCTACAGCATCCCTTTTCATGGTTGGCCAGTAGTATCCTGTTCTTAGGATCCTTGAGAATAATGCCCTGCCCCCAGTGTGGTTTCCACAATCTCCTTCATGGAAGTCTCTCAACACTTCTTCAATTTCAGGATCCTCAATACATCTTAAATATGGTCCTGCAAGGGATCGTTTATATAGCACATTATTTAAGATTGTAAATTGAGATACCTTAATCTTGAAAGCTCTAGGATTTTCTCCCATCGGAATCTCCCCGTGTTGCAAGTATTTCATGATTGGTGAGACCCATGATCCTGCATAAGATTGAGCTTCTTCACTAGGGATTACTGCAGTATCCTCTTCTATTTCCATGGCCACTTGATTTTCAATAGCAGGAGCCAGGATATGGATGATAGGGATACTTATGTCTTCTGGAATTTTTAAGGATGATCCTAAGTTGGCCAATGCATCAGCTTCCGTGTCATCCTCCCTTGGTACCTGTGTTAAGCTAAAAGAAACAAAAGAGAGTGCCAATTCTTTGACTATCTCTAAATATTTGGTTAGTTTTTCACCTTTAACAGCATAGGATCCATTAAAGTGATTGGTGATCAATAATGAATCTACATATACTTTAAGATATTTCACCCCCATATCCTTAGCAATTTGCAAGCCAGCGATTAAGGCTTCGTATTCAGCCTCATTGTTAGTTGCTTAGAATTCACAGGCTATGGAGTGGGGTATTATGTCCCCATGTGGCGATTTTAGTAGTATCCCGAGCCCTGTGCCCTTGACATTTGAGGATCCATCGATGTGTAGTATCCAAGGATCCTTGGTTTCATCCAGCTGCTGGACTTCCAATTCTGCTTCTTTTTGTAGATCACTACTGAAATCAGCCACAAAGTCAGCTAATGCTTGGGATTTAATGGCTGTTCTTGGCTCGTATCTTATATCATGGGCACTAAGCTTTACTGCCCACTTAGCCATTCTTCCTGACATCTCTGGTTTCCTGAGGACATTCTTAATTGGAAAGTTAGTTCTAACAACAATAGTATGGGTTTCAAAATAATGCCTTAACTTAGTTGATGCCATGATTAATGCAAGAATAAGCTTTTCGAGGTGTGAGTACCTGGATTCGGCATCAAGTAAACTCTTACTTACGTAGTAGATAGGATATTGTGTACCTTCATGATCCTTAACAAGGACAGCACTTACAGCGGTTGAGGATACCGCCAAATATAAGGATAACACATCTCCTTTTTCGGGCTTTGATAATGCTGGTGCTGAGGACATGTATTCTTTAAGGGCTTGTAAAGCATTCTCATGTTTCTCAGTCCATTCAAACTTCTTGTTCTTCCTTAGGATATCGTAAAATTCTTTACATTTTTCTGAGGATTTTGATATGAACCTGTTCAGAGCTGCTATCCTGCCTGTTAGCCTTTGCACATCCTTAGCATTGGCAGGGGACTTGATGTTCACTAGTGCTTTAATTTGCTCCGGACTTGCTTCAATACCTCTCTGAGTTACCATATATCCTAGGAATTTACCTGCCTTAACACCAAAGTGGCACTTCGAAGGATTAAGCTTCATGTTATAATTATCAAGGATATCAAATGCTTCCTCCAAATCCCTTAGGTGATCCTCAGCTTTCTTTGATTTGACTACCATATCATCTATGTATACTTCCATAGTTTGTCCAATTTGATCTTTGAACATCATATTCACCAGCCTTTGATATGTTGCACCTGCATTTCTTAATCCAAAAGGCATGGCAATATAACAATACAAACCTGTTGGGGTCATAAAGGCTGTATCCTCTTAGTCAGATGGTTCCATCTGAATTTGTTGGAATCCAGATGATGCATCCATAAAGGTCAACAGTTCATGCCCCGCTGTTGCATCCACCATGGAGTCAATGTGGGGTAATGGGAAAGGATCCTTGGGACATGCCTTATTCAGATCAGTGAAATCAACACATACCCTCCACTTTTCGTTTTTCTTTTGGACAACGACCACATTGGCTAACCATTTTGGATACTTTACCTCTCTGATCATACCTGCTCGAAGTAGTCTCTCTACTTCTTCTTGGATAATGGTATTCCTTTCCGGTGCAAACTTCCTCCTTTTTTGATGGATTGGTTTGATAGACCTGTCAATGCCAAGTTTGTGAATAATAATATCCTTAGATATACCTGTCATATCTTCATGTTTCCAAGCAAAGGTAGATTTTCTTCTTTTGAGGAAGGATATTAAGTCTTCTTTCATCCTGCCAAGGATCCTTGATCCGATATAGATTTTTGATTCAGGATCACTAGGATCCAAGAGGATTTCGTCCACATCTTGTTCCCTTGCCTCCAAGACATTCCTCGGAGGATACTGTAATTGCTATTGCTCCCTTGGCTTCGAGGTTGGCTTCATGGATGATGTATAACAATCCTTAGCCTCCTGCTGATCACTATCGATCTTGATTATTCCCCATGGGCTAGGGAGTTTCACACATTGATGATAGGTGGATGGGACTGCTTTCATATCATGTATCCAGGGCCTGCCAAGGATAACATTGCAACAAGATAAACAGTCAATAACACAAAATTTTTGATAATTATGTAATCCTTCCACGTAGATTGGGAGTTTGATGTCCCCCAGAGTTTTCTTCGTTTCTCCACTGAATCCTACAAGCACGGAGGATCTTGGTGTGATGTCTGATTCTGGAATACCCATTTTCTTCAGAACATCAAGCTGGATAATGTTCACTGAGCTTCCTCCATCGATAAGGATCCTGCGGACAAAATGGTTAAAGATAAAGAGAGTAATAACCAAACTATCATGATGAGGATCCTGAATGTTAATGCGATCCTCCTCATCAAACGTTATCCTCTTCCCCTCTGAGACACTTGATGTTCTAATAGGTCTTTCTCCATTATCCATTTTTGACTCCTTTGCATGCCTTTTGGCCGCCGAGAAGGATGTACCACAGATGTCTGATCCTCCGGAAATAAAGTTGATCACTTGTGCATTTGCCGGAGGTGCTGGAGCCTTTTCAGGGATCCTTTCAGGATCCTGAGTCCTTTGCTTTTTTCTTCCCAACAATTCTTTTAGGTGCCCCTTGCTTAACAGATATCCAATTTCTTTTCTTAAAGCTATGCATTCTTCAGTTAGGTGCCCGAAATCCTCATGGTATGCACACCATTTTGACTTGTCTTTAGTCCCGGATGGTTTATCATTCTTCCTGGGCCACCTAGCTTTTTCACCTAGATTCTGCATTGCAAGGATTAGTTCATGATTATCAACGGAAAAACAGTATTCTGAGATTGGAGGATAATCTTCATCATCCTCTTCTTGGTCAACAGCATGCACATTCTGGTTCTCATTTCTATGGTAGGATTTGAATTTGTTGTTCTTGAAGGAGGATCCTTGCTTCTCCTGTTTTGAGGATCCTACTTGTCTCTCCTGGATCCTCTTGTCATCCTCTAGCCGGATGAACCTGAGGATCCTTACTTCATCTAGATTCCTGCATGGTGTCATAACAAGATCATCATAGAATAATGAATCCTTAAGCAGTCCCATTTTGAAGGCTTCAACAGCCGTAGCCATATCCATGTTGGGAATGTCCAAGGATTCTTTACTAAATTTAGTTATATAATCCCTTAATGATTCATTATGACCTTGAGTTACCCTATATAAATCACTGGTTAATCTTTCAAATTTTCTACTACAAGAGAATTGGTTATTGAATAAATTAACTAAATTAGCAAATGAAGTAATAGAGTAAGGGGGAAGACTTAGCAGCCACTTAAGAGCTGATCCAGTAAGAGTGGATCCAAATCCTTTACATAGGCATGCTTCCTTCAACTTTTCTGGGATAGGATTGATCTCCATCCTTTCCCTGTATTGTGCTATGTGTTCCTCTGGATCCGTTGTACCATCATACAGCTTCATAGTAGGGATATGGAACCTTTTGGGTACCTCTGCATCACAAATTGGTGGTGCAAAGCGAGATACCTTGTGGCTTCCATCTGCAATCTCAGGGATAGGCTTGACTACCCCTGGAATACTTGAGATCATATCTTTTAGCTTCTGCAATTCCCTGGCCATAGCATGATTGATACCTGTATCCTGCATGAATCCATGGTTAGTGGGAAGATAATTATTTAAAGTGTTACCTCCTATTGGGTTCAAGTTAGTGAATCCATATTGCTGGGATTCTGGAATAACGGAGGGACCAGTGGAAGCAATGGTCTGCATTGGAATGAAGTCCCCTTGATGGACATCTAGACTTCCTGTTTGCAAACTTTTTAGGGATCCTGGCATCTGGAAGGATCCTGGTATCTGGAAGGATCCTGGTATCTGGGATGATCCAGGAACGAAGGAGGATCCTTGAACCTGGAATGATCCTGGAACAAAGGAGGATCCTTGACCCTGGGATGATCCTGGAACAAAGTAGGATCCTTGAAACTGCTGTGCTCCCGGATAGGCTCCCGAATTCATGAAGGATCCCATATGCTGGGGATAGGATCCTGCCGGCTGAAAGTGTGAGCCTGATGCCTGAGTCATTGCTGTCGATTCGAGGTGCAATCCTCTTGATTCTCCCATAATTTGCACGTCTGGAATTCCCGATGGCTGAGAAGTGATCATTGGAGTATCAAAGCTCAAGGATTTGGGCATCAGTGGGGAATGATCCTCTGCCGTTCTCTTTTGTCTTTTGAGATCTCCAATTTCCCTGAGGATCCTATCATTAGTTTCATCCTGCCGCTGCATACGATCCTTCATCTGCAAAATCAAAGTAAATACATCACTAGTACTGGGAATATAAGAATACATAGCAGAAGAAGATGGAGGTTTAGAGTTAGTAGGAGTTTGTCTCTTCTCAGCATTCTTCTGGGATCCTGCCGGTGGGGGAGGCAGAGTGTTCTGAGATGAGGTGACTGCAGACATCGCCGTGGACATGTTTTTCAATGATCAAGCCATGTAATTCTCTGAAATGATTTCAAACAACAGGTTTTCTTATGAATGAAGCACCAATTGCCCCACGGTGAGCGCCAAACTGTTTTGGTCAAAAATCACACAAGGATAATGCAACCAAACTTTATGTAAATGGGGTATGATGCTTGGTTTGTAGAAAAAGTAAAGGATCACTTCAATGTGAAATATGCAAAGACACAATGATTTATACGAGGAAAAAGCCCTTGATCAATGTATGATCTCCGGCATAAAAAACCTCGGGTGATGGCAACTACCGATCACCAAACTTCAATATAAGAAAAATAGTTACAACTTTGGATGATAATGAGCTGAGTACAAGGATCACTATAGTTTCGAGTGTCTAAGCGTGTGAAAGTTGTGTTGTGTGTTCTTCCGAATGAGGAAGAGTGTTATATATACAAGTGTAGGTGACCTATTTTAGGTAAAAAGACTAATAATCAGCTCATTACCCCTTTAGAAATAAAAGTAAATCTAGCCTAAATTATCGCCCTTAAATCATGCCAAGTTTCCATATCCTTCACAACGTCCATCTCCGATTAAGCACATGCCATAGTTGTGAAGACGTGTCCTTTAATTGTGATGCTAAGAGCGGATCCTGCTAGTCATTCCTGTAAAACAACATTAAATTCAACGAAAGCAACTGTTAGCATGAGGATCCTATGATGGTCCGTGATCCTGATCCTGGGAGTCTGCTGAGGATCACTATCCGCCAAAGAAACAAGGATCACTAGTTAGGATCACATGTGAGGATCATGTATTGTAAAAATCCAGCCCTAACAAATAGCATGAAAGTCGGGCAGTTAGTTAGCTTAGTTTGGCTTTCATATTTAAAGGGGTGACGAGCTAAAATTAGAACACTTACCCATTTTTGCTTACACACACTCTCGTACAATTGCAGTCATAAAGCTCTCAGCAAACACATAGCATTTCTCACACTTTTACACGTTTAAGCATAGTGATCCTTGTACTTAGCTCGTCACTATCCGAAGTTGTAAACTTTAATTGATTTATTTGAGCTTGGTGATCGGTAGTTTCCATCACCCGAGGTTTTTTATGCCGGAGATCATTCATTGATCAAGGGCTTTTTCCTCGTATAAATCCTTGTGTTGTTCGTGCAATTTATATCATAGTGATCCTTATCATAATTCTTCATTTCAAGCATCATTCCCCGTAACTTGGAGTTTGGTTGTATTATCCTAGCGTGATTTTTAACCAAAACAGTTTGGCGCCCACTGTGGGGCAATTGGTGCTTCATTTATAAGAAAATTTTCTGTTGGTGATCATTCCAGTTCATTGCATACGAATACATGGCTTCATCAGTGAAGAATACCTCTACGGCAATGTCTGCGGTCAATTCGTCCCAGGGCATTCCACCTTTGCCTCCACCACCTGCTGGAACTCAGAAAAATGCTGAGAAGAAACCAACTCCCATATTCTCTAAACCTCCAACTTCTTCTGCTCCTTACACTCCCACTACTAGTGACATGTTTACTTTGATTTTGCGGATGAAGGAACATATACAGCAACAGGATAAAACCAATGACAGGATGCTCAAAGAAATCGGAGATCTTAAGAAACAAAAGAAAGTGGCAGAGGATCATTCCCCACTGGTGCCCAGATCTTTGAATTTTGATACTCCGGTGATTACTTCTCAGCCTTCGGTGATTCCAGATGTTCAGTATGTGGGTAGACCAAAAGGAGTGCACTACGGATCAACAGTAATAACTCAGGCATCAGGTTCATATTTCCAGCCAGCAGGATCCTATCCTCAACATATGGGATCCTTCATGAGTTCAGGAGCCTACTCAGGAGCGCAGCAGGTTCAAGGATCCTCCTTTGTTCCAGGATCATCCCAGGTTCAAGGATCCTCCTTTGTTCCAGGATCATCCTAGGTTCAAGGATCCTCCTTTGTTCCAGGATCATCCCAGGTTCAAGGATCCTCCTTTGTTCCAGGATCATCCAAGGTTCAAGGATCCTCCTTTGTTCCAGGATCATCCCAGTTTCAGGATCCTTCCAGATGCCAGGATCCTTGAGGAGTTTGCAAACAGGAAGTTCAGATGTCCATCAGGGAGATTTTATTCCAATGCAAACCATTGCTTCCACTGGTCCCTCCATCATCCCAGAGTCCCAGCAATATGGATTCACATCCAGTGTTCCTAACTTGAACCCAATGGGAGGTAACACTTTTAATAATTCTCTTACCACTAACCATGGATTCATGCAGGATGCAGGTATCAACCATGCTATGGCCAGAGAGTTGCAAAAACTGAAGGATATGATATCAAGTGTTCCAGGAGTGGTCAAACCTGTTAGTGCACCTACGTCTGCTGACTACGTCTGTCATCAAGCCTAAGAAGATTAAACAAGATCAGAGATGACACAGAATCCTAGAATAGGTTATTTGTATATGGATCGCTTTTATGTCATTGTTCTAGGATCGCTTTTAGGTCATTAATGTTCTGGATCGTCTATATGATCATGTCTGGATCGCTTATATGGCATTATGTCTGGTTCGCTTATATGGACTGCCATATAAGCGACCCATGATGTCTATATATAGCTAGGGGCGATCCACAACACATAGGGATGGTGTAGATTCTTCCGGTAAGCCACGAAGTGCTGCCGAAGTGCTGTGAAACCTTGTAATTGCATTGGAAATCAATACAACAGCGATATTAAAGTGAATACGGCTACAATAGCATCAGATTATTAGTTTCCGCCTCTTAATCTGAACGAGAGCTTCTCTGAACGACTCAAACAGGTCGGAAAACGATCCTACAAGTGGTATCAGAGCTCAGGAGGAGGAGTTCTTGCCATTTTAGCTGATATTCTTCTGATTTTCTACTCTTTCTTCACTTTTTCAAAAGTTTTCACGGTAAAACAAGCTCAAAATCACACTATACACTCGGAATCATGAATTAACTAATCCTTGAAGTTTTCAGAACTAAAATCGAAGTAGAAACCGAGATTTTAGGTGATTTGTACATTCAGGATCGCTCAAAAGGTGATGTCATCATCTGGATCGCTCAAAATAGCTTGTCTGGATCGCTCCAAGTATCAATTTTGATGTGTGAATCGCTCGAAATCTTGATTGTGAACCGCTCGAGTTGACCTTTGTGAACCGCTCGAATTGTTATTGTTGACTCGCTCTTGTGACTGATTGTGGATCGCTCGAATAGACATCTTACCTGGACCGCTCGAATAGACATCTTACCTGGACCGCTCGAACAGACATCTTACTTGGACCGCTCGAACCGACATCTTACTTGGACCGCTCAAACCGACATCTTACTTGGATCGCTCAAAATTAAAAGTCGTTGGACCGCTTTTGTGAACATATTGAAAAATTTGAAAATCTTTGTGAATTAGTGAACATTTGAAAGATGGATACTGATTTTTATAATGCTTTTGCTACTCCAACCTCGATTACTCAAAGTGCTTTGATCGAAAATGAAACCGGAACATCTCAAAAACCACCGAAACTCATGGATATTGATGATTACAACGTGTGGTCGGAACGATTCGGAAATTGGGTAGAAGCTTATCATCTTGATGCGTGGTAACATACTGAAGTACCGTATACTAAACCCACGAAAGACAATGTTGTGGATGGTACTCCACTAACACTTAGGGAAATGACTACTGTGGATAAAAAGAAATATCGAGATGAAAAGCTTATGGTGAGTCTACTTCAGCAGGCGATAAAAGAAGATATTCTGATCTTGCTTCAACATGACGGAACTGCATATTCAATTTGGACAGAGTTAGAAGCAAAGTTTACAGGGAGTGATGAAATGTTAAGAAACAAAATGTCGCTCATGAAAAAGGAATTTGATCTGTTTAGGGGATTGAAAAATGAAACCACCAAACAAATTATTGACAGATATTGTAATTTGGTGAAAAATATGACAAAATTGGGTGTTAAGAAAGATACTGATGAGTTAATTGAAAAACTTGCAGATGCGCTTCCATATGAAATCTGGGGAACATTCTTAATGATGCTGAAGTCAAACAAAGAAGAATACAAAAAGATGAAACTAGGAGACTTCATCAAGCATTTAGAACCATAAGAGATGGAGCAGAGAAAGATCGCTAGGATGAAGAACTACGATGGAGAGCAGGATATCAGTCTGTACTACAAGCATGGTGCTACTGATTCAACAAAGTTTTCTCCTAAGATCGAAACTGCTTACAGTGTTAAAGATTCTGCTGAGAAGACAACACCCCAGGGATCAAGCGGCAGCACAAGATTCTCATCTTTTGATCCTAACATTTCTGTAACAAAGAGTGGTAGAAAACTTCAGTGTAACATTGTGTTGAGTCTTGAAAATGATCAAGACTACTCTGAAGATATTGCTAAAAACCAAATGTCTTTGTTAGGAATGATTCTAGAATCTTATAGTTGTTTTGTTGCAGGAAAGATCGGTAATCCAATGCTCACGAAAGAGGATTACGATCAAATTGATGCTGAAGAAATGGAGTTGATGGATATCAAATGGTGTATGGCGAGTGTGATGAGACGCGCTGAAAAGTTCAAACAAATTACTGGCCGTGATGATTTTCGTGATGCAAATGTTTCAGCTTTAGGTTTTGACAAATCTAAAGTTACATGTTTTCGTTGCAGGGAGAAGGGGCATTTCAAGAGGGAATGTAAAAACCGTGAAGCTACCGGTGCCCAGAATCCTTTCGGAAACAATGATTATCACAAGAAGGCCATCTATCATCAAATCACTCAACCAGCACCACAGCATCAGGCACAAACAGCTCATGGAAGAGATGTGATTGATAAAAAGGCTTGTGTTGTTAGTCAGGGAAAGTATGATAATTTTACTTGGGAAAAGTATCTTCCAAAAGAAAGCAAAGTATGTGTAGCTGAACAAAATGACGAGAAGATGGCTGAAGGATTTACTTGGGATGATTTTTGTCAAGATCAAGATTTTATGGCCAAAAATACTTCTCATGCTTTCTTTGCTAATGCTTATGATTTGAAATGTGCAGAAAGGTGCAGAAAAGTCATGGAAGCTGCTGAAGAGAGACGAAGACAGATCAGAGAGGAGGCTGAAGAGGAGAAGAGATTGAAGGAAGAAGCAAAGGCGGAAAAATTGAGGAGAGCTCAATTTTTAAATTCAAGCAAGACAGTCAAAGAGGTTCCTGAATTCGAGATTAAAGTAGAGGCTGAACCGGTCATGGTCCCAGAAAAATGCATGAATTGTGATTCGTTGATAAAGCAGAACAATGAGTTGTTGCACAACATTCACAAGCTGAAAGAATCGTATGATACAATGAACAGAGAAATCAACAAATATACAGATTCTGATGGTGAACAAGCTGAAGCTATGAACACTTTGAAAATAGCTTATCTGAGACAGCTTGATACAGCAAATTATAACATTAAAAAGTGTGCAGATCTCGAGCTTCAGTTAGCGACACAAAAGATAGAAACTGAGAAAGTCAAGAAATTATTGGACAGCTACTCATGTTCTACTTTTGTTGTTGACAGGATTTATCCGGTGGTGAAAGATTTGAAAACATTCGAAGAAGTGAAGATATTTGAAGAAGAAAAATCCGTGACAAAAGATGAAGAAAAAGTGAAAGCTTCTGGTAAGAAACCGAGTGTATCCTACAACAGATGTCCGCCCCCAGTAGAAAATGGATATTAACCTCGAAATCCAAATTCAGAAAGAGTCAATCAAGCAATCAATTTGAAATGGGAGTCTGGGTCGTCGGATAACTTACCAGAAAGTATTGATGTCACATACACGTCATCAGACACTGATCATGAGTCAAAGTTGATAAAAAGTGTGGTCGATCAGGTGTTAGACAAAGATGACAATAAGGAGTCAAAACCCGAGTTAAAGTCTGGGTCCAGTGCGTCAAAGCAAACAGTCAAAAAGGACAAACGGGTTTATGACAAAGAGTTTTTACTTTCGAAATCTAATTTGAATGATGAATCAGTCAAAGTAGCATATACTTTGAAGGGTCCTGACAAATTATATTCAGATGAAAGTTTTCCAATAAGAAGTGTCAGACTTGAAATGATTCAAAAGGTTTTCAAAATAATAGAAATCAATATTTCTGAAATAAAAGATTTTGATCTTAATAGAAAACCTAAATAGTACACTTCAAGAGATCAACAAAGAGTTAACAAGAAAATGGGTTACAATTGTGGTTACAAATTTCAACAGAAATCAAACCATAATCGTAATTTCAAAAAGAAAGGTCTCGGTTTTATTCCACCGAAAAACTATAAAAATGAAAAATTTTATAAACCAAAAAATATGTTTGTTTCAGGGAAAACTTCGGAAGCTGAAAAAGAAAAATTATTCAGAAATCAGACAAATCAGGAATTCCTTGCCAAGAAGCAAGAAGAACCAAAGAAGACCGAAGTTCTGAAGAAGGTTGAAAAGAGATCCTGTTTTCAGTGTAAAGCTGTTGGTCATCTTGCGAAGGATTGTCCGAAGACATTCAGACCAAAACAGGAAATCTCGAGAAAAATGAAAGAAAAAGTTGTTGAAACAACTGAACTATCAACCCGAAAGTTTACAGGCTTTGAGAATTCAACTTATGAAAAAGGAGAATCTTCAAAGAGTGCTTCCAAACGCATAGCCAAAGAATCAAATCAGAAATGGGTTGTGAAAGGTTCAGGTAACAGTTCTGGTGATGAATCTGATTCCATAAAATCAGAGGAGCCATGTGTTGAAGGAAAGGTTGTAAAGAAAATTCCGAAAGTGGACGATGTGAATTTTCCGCCACTACATGCTAAAAATTACAAATCTAAAATCGGAAAAGTTGATGTTCCAAATCAATTTTATTCAGACAAAAAGAAAATTGATGTTGGAAAAACTTTCAACGGCAATGTGAAACGCATCTTTGAAAGAATGGCCAGTGGTAAGGCCCAAAGCATTCAGGAGTTTTATGCTTCCAAAGGATGGGTTTACAAGTCGGTTGAAAAGAAGGATGAAAATGATGAGGTTACACCCAAGGATGGTCAGGCTTGGGTGGATATATTTTTCCAAGAATAAAATCCTGACTTGCCGGAGATCCCAAGATGGTATTGCGGATCATGAATCGGCATTTTTCTAAATCTGTTTGTGTAAGTTGCAGGACTTGCCGGAACTCCCAGGTTTGTAAGCGAGGAGTAGGAATCGGCATCTTGAGAATTCAACCTAAAGATGGTAATTGGTTGAAAAACAGGTTTGAAGAGCTTGAATTGCTAGATCTTACAAGTGGTTAAATCAGGGTCATTAAATTGGACTTGATTTAATTTTCATTCAAGAATTTGGTAAACAAAGTGATGATTTGAACCCCATTTTACAAAAGATAAAACCAACTAAACTTATTTTCCGGAAAAACCATTCTGATTAAAACAAACTTAAGTGTTTTGAAATCATTATGGGAAAATAGTTTGTTGTGAGGGGGAGTTCTGATTGTTTAAGCCAAACGGATGGAGAATTGAAGTGTTTTGATATCAGTTGTCATGTTCTGTACAGTTTGTTTTCAATTTTCTTTAGATGTATTTGAATTTTAGGGGGAGTAAGAATTTTTTTTAGAAAATCCAAAAACATCAGAAAATTTGAAAAAGCCAAAAACATGATAAAATCAAAAATGAGTCTTGTTGCGTAAAAGAGGAAATGATAGTACATCAGTGGACTATCACAGCACGCTAAAGAAATGTAATGTCAAAATGTGATAAACAATCTTACTGCGGATGTGTCAGTAGATTTTCACACATTTAGTAAATTGAAACGAGATATAAACCTAAATCAAACTTGCTTAATTCGTGGGTAACTATTCTTGGATATATGGGTAACCCCCGAAATCTTGTTTGAAAGGTCCCGTATTCTGAGATACTAGGTCTTTATGCTCAGTGATATCTGGGGTATTATTCCGGGACTTCTGCTGTATGGAAATACTGACCTAGTCCCCGAATAATACTTTCTGCAAAAAGCTTTGAAATATAAGCGCCGCCCTCAGCAAACTGATTAAACAATAAAATTGGTAATCTTTGCTGTTGTAACAAAAGATCCTCTAAAGGGGACCCACCAAAAGTCGAAGCCGTCATCTCTCTGCGTATACGGAAGTATCGACCTGAGCTCTCACGGCCCTCGCACATTACCCCTTTACAGATATCATCTGTGGTATACTCACCTGTAAGACTGAATATTTGGGATCTGGATACGGGAGTATATTCAAGTGGAGTGATACACAATTAAGGTTAAGTCTTTAAAACATTAATATCGTATCTCGAATCGATTGAAATTTGTGTTGAAAATTTAAGTGGACAAACATACTGACAATCTAGGTAAATTGTTTAGAACTTAATATGTAATCAAGCTTAACGGTGTTTGTGATATGTTTCATAACTGATATGATCCTCTTGCACAAACTCACAAAAATAGTGTCTGTAAATATTTCATTTTCCGCATTTACTTTCATTCCTGAAAATCCAAAAATATTTTTAGTGTATTTTAGCATAAATTTTGAAAAATCAAAAAGATTTTCGACAATTGATGTTGAGATGCTGATTTTCGAAATTCAAAGTGCTAAACTTGAAGAACTGGTTTGGGGAGTGTTTGAAAGTGAAATGATAAAATTGTTTTTGATGAAATCCAATAATATTCTTGAATGCAAAATTATTATTATTGTGATGTGTTCATCATAGTTTCTAAAATTGTTGAAAAGTTTTATTTTTGAAGAAACTTATGTTTGGGTAGAGATTGTGCAGGTGTTAAAATGCCAGGTTACGATCTTAAACCTGATGAAGTTTGAATTCCAGACTAAGATCCTAGCTGAGTGAGAGGGGGAGTCTGAAGACACCGAGTCAACATTCAAGAGAGTAGAAGTTGTTGATGATGGAGATAGAGAACCAGGATTCGTGGAACGACAAATTTTTCAGAGGTAGATTGTTGACTGATGAAGATTGTAGATTGCAGACTGATTGAAGATATTGATGAAGACTCCGTCAACATCCGAGGGGGAGTTTGTTAGTGCACCTACGTCTGCTGACTACGTCTGTCATCAAGCCTAAGAAGATTAAACAAGATCAGAGATGACACAGAATCCTAGAATAGGTTATTTGTATATGGATCGCTTTTATGTCATTGTTCTAGGATCGCTTTTAGGTCATTAATGTTCTGGATCGTCTATATGATCATGTCTGGATCGCTTATATGGCATTATGTCTGGTTCGCTTATATGGACTGCCATATAAGCGACCCATGATGTCTATATATAGCTAGGGGCGATCCACAACACATAGGGATGGTGTAGATTCTTCCGGTAAGCCACGAAGTGCTGCCGAAGTGCTGTGAAACCTTGTAATTGCATTGGAAATCAATACAACAGCGATATTAAAGTGAATACGGCTACAATAGCATCAGATTATTAGTTTCCGCCTCTTAATCTGAACGAGAGCTTCTCTGAACGACTCAAACAGGTCGGAAAACGATCCTACAAAACCTATCCCGGAGATTACAGATGGAAGCCATAAGATATCTCGTTTTGCACCACCAATTTGTGATGCTGAGATACCCAAAAGGTTCCATGTTCCAACTATGAAGCTGTATGATGGTTCGACGGATCCTGAGGAACACATAGCACAATACAGGGAGAGGATGGAGATCAATCCAATTCCAGAAAGGTTAAAGGAAGCATGCCTATGCAAGGGATTTGGATCCACTCTTACAGGATCGACTCTCAAATGGCTGCTAAGTCTTCCCCCTTACTCTATTACCTCATTTGCTAATCTAGTTAATTTATTCAATAATCAGTTTTCTTGTAGTAGAAAATTTGAACGATTAACTAGTGATTTATATAGGATAACTCAGGGTCATAATGAATCATTAAGGGATTACATAACCAAATTTAGTAAAGAATCCTTAGACATTCCCAACTTGGATATAGCCACGGCTGTTGAGGCCTTCAAAATGGGATTGCTTAGGGATTCATTGTTCTATGATGATCTTGTTATGACACCATGCAGGAACCTAGATGAGGTAAGAACCCGGGCACTCAGGTTCATCCGGCTAGAGGATGACAAGAGGATCCAGGAGAGATTAGCAGGATCCTCAAAACAAGAAAAGCAAGGATCCTCGTACAAGAACAACAAATTCAAATCCTATAACAGATCTGACAACCAGAACGTGCATGCTGTTGATCAAGAAAATGATGATGAGGATTATCCTCCAATTTCTGAATATTGTTTTTCCGTTGAAAACAATGAACTAATCCTTGCGATGCAGAATCTAGGAGAAAAAGCCAGATGGCCTAGAAAAAATGACAGACTGGCTGCAACCAAAGATAAATCAAAGTGGTGTGCATACCATGAGGATTTTGGGCATTTAACAGAAGAATGCATCGCATTGAGAAAGGAAATTGGATTTCTATTGAGCAAGGGGCACTTAAAAGAATTGCTGGGTAGAAAAAAGTCAAGGACTCAGGATCCTGAAAGGATCCCTGAGAAAGCTCCAGCCCCTCCGGCAGATGCTCAAGTGATAAACTTTATTTCTGGAGGATCAGACATCTGTGGTACGTCCTTCTTGTTTTGGTCAAAAATCACACAAGGATAATGCAACCAAACTTTATGTAAACGGGGAATGATGCTTGGTTTGTTGAATAGAGTAAAGGATCACTTTAAAGTAAAATATGCAAGTGACACAAGGATTTATACGAGGAAAAAGCCCTTGATCAATGATCTCCGGCATAAAAAACCTCGGGTGATGGAAACTACCGATCACCAAACTTCAATATAACAAAAGATGTTTACAACTTCGGATGGTAACGAGCTAGGTACAAAGATTGCTATGGTGTGGTGTGCTAGAGTGTGTAAGAAACGTGTGTTTTCTTCCTAATGGCGAAGAGTGCCTTTTATATAAGTGTATGGGGTTGTATTTTAGGTAAATTAGCTAACTACTAGCTCGTTACCCCTCTAGAAATAGAAGTAATTTAGCATAACTAATTGCCCTTGAATTGTGCTAAGTTTCCATATTCTCCACAGCGTCTATTTCTGGTAATACGTGTGCAAGATTAGCGTGGAGGATTCCTTGATTACGTTGCCAAGACCAGGTCCAACTCGTAATTCCTGCAAAACAACATTAAATATAAAGAGAACAATCGTTAGTATGAGGATCCTTAGGATGATCCGTGATCCTGATCCTGAAGCTCCTCTGAGGATCACTATCTGTCAAGGAAACAAGGATCACTTGTTAGGATAACATGTAAGGATCATAGGTCATAAAAATCCAGCCCTAACAATTGCCCCCAAAATATAAGGAGTTTTTATGTGATATAAACGAGTTATATTTTGCTGAATCTTATCTATAACTAACTCAACGAATATATAGCCGTTAAGATGGAACTATCCGTTGCGATCTGACGTCATGGAAGTGACAGCCCTGCACAAATCATCATTATAAATGGAAATAGGGATAGGATCGAATGTGTTTAAATTCAAAGCAACTCCCTTTATAACCGTATTTAGAAGATCAATCAGGTATTCTCCTTTTCATCTTCTTCTCTCTTGTTCTGTTTTTCATATCTCGTTCAGTATGTTGCTCCGGAATTCTCCTGCCAAGGATCAACAGAAGGAAGGCCCCTTTAAGAGCCAAGGGATCATCACAAACACTGCTAAAGAACGTTGTATCTTTGCTGATCCTCAGATTGATAGGATTCGGTGCTGTTTTCCTGCAAATACGGTGTTCAAAGCTTATGATCCTTCTGCCCTGAGTGACCACACCTCCGATTCATGGGTTGCCTTTCCTGTGATCCCGTTTTCCATAGGTTATACGTATCCCTTTCCAGCCTTTACTCAAGCATTCTTCTCATTGACCGGCATATCTTACGTTCAGGCCATGCCGATGATCTGGAGGGTTTTGTTTACCCTTGAAAGGATCATCGAGCAAGAGGGGATTGACTTAGGTATGGCCGAGTTGGGTGAGCTATACGATCTGACCACCTTTGGTTCCTATCGTTATCTGTTCAAACGTAGACCCGGGGAGGAGCATCCAATCTTCAAGGTTACCAAGAATGATACTAATTGGAAGCGGCGATTCTTTTTTGTTAGGAGAGATACCATCACTAACGGGAAGGATTTGCCCAAGGAGTGGGCTACCCATGGTAGGATAGAGGATCCTGGAAGGATCACCATAGAACATATTCCTTGATAGAAGGATCACTGATATTCTGTTGTTTTCTTGTCGTGCAGCTATCTCCGTTTCACATCTGAAGTTGACTCCTGCTGCAAAAGAGAGACTCTTGGCCTTCAAGAAGCTTGATCCGGAGATAAGAACTTTCCAGGTTGCCACCCAGGATTCTCAAGAAGTATCCTCTGCCTCTGTCACAATGTCAAGTAAGTATCCTGATTTAAAAAGTAATTCTGTGTAGGATTTCAAATTCAGTTAGAATACTTATCTTATTTTGGTTGTGTAGGTGCTGGAAAATCCTCTAAGTCTGCTTCCAAGTTCGGCATCGATGATCTTACTAATGTCAAATCTGCAAGGAAGAGGACTCCTGCTAGCCCCAGTGCTTCTGTCCCCAAGGCACCTGTTAGAGGGAAAGGAGGCAAGAAGAGGAAAGCCTCTGAAGCTGAGGATCTTCAAGGTCTGCCCCTGCTCCGCCAACAATTTTTGGACTACTTTATTGAGGTAAGGATCACTGCCCCTGCCTGCGTATCCTGATAGTTTTGACGATTGTTTCTGATATCATGCCTCGTTTTCCTTGCAGAAATTTGCTGAGATAGAGACGTATGTTGGCCACGTCGAGGATCAAGATCGCCAGATTGCTGATCTTCAACAAATGGGTGTGCTGAAGGATCTTAAGATAGCTGACCTTCAGAAGGAGCTCCGGGCCACTAAGGACGATGCTGCCAAGATGGTGATTAACTTTGACTACGAGAAGCATGAGATCACCCAGGATGCCAAGGTCTCTGCTGCAATAGCCATGTACAAGATCCAGCTGCAGATGGCTATGGAGGCTCAGGATCCTGCCTTCGACAAAAGCACATGGGATATGGAGGGCTGGAAGGCGAGGCTGGCAGAGTTGGAGGATGATGAGGAGGCTGAGGAGATCCCGATGCTTGAAGGTGCTGGCAAGGATCATGCTGGAGAGGCAAGTGGAGCTGGTGGTGATGGTGCAGCGAAGGATTGAGCTGCAGGATTGGGCAATGATGGAAATTTCGAGACTTAGCCGGAGCCCAATTTTTTTGTGGTTGTTGATATTTTCTAGAAACAATTATAGTCTGTAATTTGAACAATAGTTTTAGGATTAAGGATCCATGATCCTTCAGACAATAGGTAGGATTGCAAATGGTGGAGGGATCCTCTGTTTGGGGAATGAAGCCATTGTGATCCTGCCGCCTTTAAATTTCCTGCATGCACAAACAATGGACACCCTTTGCCAACCCATGTGGACGGGCCACGTTTTGCTGGTAGAAACGTGGGTTGGCAATTTTGACAACTTTGAAGGGTTTTAAACCTTTGTTAATAAAATAACTCTAATCTCTTTTGGCTTATCTTGTGTTGTTTCCCTTTTTTAATTTCCAATTGTTTTGATTTATGTTTGTCTGAGTAAGAAAAGTTAAGAAACTTAGGATATGATCCAGGACCAAATATCCTATAGTCGATAACTTCCAAAAAAGTAGTTAATTTTGAGGATCATAGGTTTAGTTGTCAAAGTGTAAGGGTTAATCAAAATAATGAGTGTAATCATACCTGAGAATCCAAGTTAGGATCCTAACCTTTAATCAGGATAACCATAAGAAAAATTTTCAATGGATAATTAGGATTGAGGATCCTTAATTGTTTGACTTTGAAAATCTGAAAACAGAATATAACTTGGGATTAAGCCAATATAAGAGATAAGTTAATAACTGGGGACAAGCCCAAAGGATAACTGGGGACAAGCCCAAGGATAACTGGGGACAAGCCCAAGGATAACTGGGGACAAGCCCAAGGATAACTGGGGACAAGCCCAAGGATCGTATGTAAACTGGAGTATGGCCCTTACTGGCGACTATCCAAACTTAGTGACATGAAAATGCCAAAACCTTAGCTAACGTGAAAACGTTAGAAACCTTAGGAACGGATGTATGGTACGTCTACCATTATACGTAGGATCCTAAATATAGCCAGTACGATGAGGTTGTCAGCCCCGAAAGTGGGTACTGGTCGCAAAGACGTGAACTATACCAGGATCATCGTGCGCTACCGGCGAAAACTGGGGACAAGCCCAAACTGGGGACAATCCCAAAACTTTGGAGGGTTGGCCAACCACGTTGATCTTCTGTAAAATGATAACAACTCTGCAAAAGCTTAAACTTTGTGAAAATAGATGTTAACTGATTAACATCTTTAACTTTTGATAAGTAATAAGTATAAGATGAGTGAAAATGAAAATGAAAGTAATGTGTTACCAAATGTAGAATCATATATCCTTTGAGGATCCTGGATCCTTAATCAGAATACCGGTATCGCTGAGGATCCCTGATCCTTCTTACTTGAAATGAACAGCATTCCAAGCTCTTGGTAGAAGATCACCATCCATTGTTATCAAATGATATGCCCCCTTTCCTGATTCAGCTTCAATTATATAGGGGTCTTCCCACTTTGGTGCTAGCTCGCCATCAAAAGGATTTGTAGTGTTCTGGAATGCTTTTCTTAGCACAAAATCACCAACTTGAAATCTTCTAGTCCTGACATTCTTGTTGTACGCTCCAACCATTCTTTGTTGATAACTGGCGATTTCCTTTTTTCTGTCTTTGAGCGAAAGCTTCTTCTTAGGATGCAGATGTTATGTTGGTTGGTGTAGAATATTACTGTGTCTTTGACAAGCATCACACTTCTTTGTGTATTCCACAGCATGCGTCTTCATGGTAGGTCAATAGTATCCTGTTTTAAGGATCCTTGAGAATAGTGCTTTGCCCCCAGTGTGGTTCCCACAGTCTCCTTGAATTTGAAAGCTTTAGGATTTTGTCTTGTAGGGATCTCTCCATGTTGTATATATCTTAGGATTGGAAGAATACAGGACCCTGAATTCGACTGTACAAGATCACCAGGTATGATTGCAGAATCCTTCACTATCTCCATGGCTATGTGATCCTCAATTGCAGGAGTTAAAATGTGACAACTCGGACTTTAGACCCACTTTGTGCAACGTATGTGAACATGTTATGAGTATGTGATGTGATTTAAATAAATGATATGTTATTATGTGCTACGTGTATTACGTATTTAATGAGTTTGTTATTATTAAAATCGGATCACACAACACACTCGGCCCAAGGGCAGCCCAAGCGGATGGGCCGGCCCACTCCCTCTATGCGCGAATAACTTTAGGGACTTAGTTAGTTTCTCATTTGTTACCAAAACCCTAACACACACAAGAAACCTAGCTCTCTTTTCTCCCTCTCATTCGCGAATCAAAGGCGGCCGTACCTCGGATCCCTTATCAAATCGGATCACCCTCGACCGATCGGTTAGTGTTTAAATTGTATTGTTTTGATTGATTAAATGATTTCATGTTCAATGTTGCGAATTGGTTGTTAATCGGCTGAATTGATGTTTGTTAATTGGGTGATTGATAATACGATTTGATGATAACATGTTCGATTAAGCTTTGTTCGATCGGCCGGACTTGTTGGATCGGCCGGACGTAAATGTTGTTAGAACCGGATATTAATTGCATGATCGTAATGATGTTGATATTCTTGTTTAATCGGACATGGTAATAGGTTAATCAATTCGTGAGATAACCGGTCGAACATGTTTGTGGATCGGCCGGATATGTTTGTTAATCGGTCATCATGTTATGTAATCGGATTTGTTGTTGATAATGTTTAATGATGATGTTTGAGTTGATTGGCCACATGTTTATGAGATCGGAAATCGTGTATGATATTATGGTTATGTGAATTGGTTGTAGAAACCCTAGTTTGATCAATGATATGCTTAGATGATAGGGTTGATCTGTATGAATGTTATAACGTTGTTCTTGTTGATTTCGATTCGGTTAGGGTCCATATGAGTACGTGATAAATTTGCTTGTTTGGTCGATAAGTATCGAAATAGGAACTGTTATGTGATTGTAACTGAATTCACGATATCCGGTCACACAAATCTCAATCCGGACGGATTGTAAACCGGGCTGACATCCGCACGAACCAGCAGTCAGCACGAATTGACAGTCCGCACGAACTGTCAATCCGGACGGATTGTCACCCGCACGGATGATTCAATCCGGACGAACTGGCCATACGAATGGACCACACGAATTGAACTGTTATGCCGCACCAGACCCCACTCGCACGAACGGGTAACCTGCACGAATTGTCACCCGCACGAGTTGGCAGTCCGCACGAACTGCCAATCCGGACGGCCTGTCTGTCCGCACGGACTGGCTATTCGCACGAAATGCCATCCGGACCAGTTGCCAACCGCACGAATAGTCTTTCGCATGATTTAATTGGTTTTGTTTGGGCCATGCTTAGTGTGCTTGCAACTTGTTAACTCTGTGTAACCATACATGTTTTACATGAATCGAACCTGACTTGAATAAGTACATGATAGGACGTGATTGATCAATTACTTGTTACCTGTTCTCTTGTGTATCTGCCGAGCAAACCAAGGTGAGTTCACACAGCCAAGGCATGGGATTCCCGGGTTGGGAATTGGGTTGGATATGTTATTGTAAAAAGGAGATACTCGTACTTACGCATATACCAGACTATAGACCATCGTCCTCAGGTTAGTCAGGACACGTTACGTAAAGCCTACGTAACCCAGTACAATTGACATATGTCTCCCGGGTCGGGAGGACACGTTACGTAAAACCTACGTAACCCAATACCATTCACTGGCTTCCAGGACGGAAGGCCACGCTGCGTAAAGCCTACGTAGCCCCCACGCGTACCACTGTCCTCGGGGAAGGGCACGTCACGTAAAGCCTACGTGACCCTGTACGTTTTCCTGTTCTCGGTAAAGAAGAACACATGGTCAGAAGTTAGTCTAGTAAGTACCGTTAATGAGAAGCCCTCATTAGCCAGGATAAACATGGGAAGCCCCCACCTTTAATACACACTAGTATGGGAAGCCCCCACTAGCTATACTTATGCGTTACGTTATAAACTTACTTTCTGTGAACTCGCTCAACTAGTTTGTTGATTATTTGCTGCATGCCTTGCAGGACCTTAGGTATATTTGGAGCTTGCACCAGAGGAGAGGCGGGTCGTTGTGGACAAGAACTCGTGAATGTTTATTAAACACTTTTACATTCACACATTGATACTTATGATTTGGGTTTTACATTTAATGCTTCCGCTACTTAAACAGTGTTTGGTTTTGAACATCAATTATGTCTTTGAATATTATTAAATGCTATGTTTGATATGATTGGTGGCTTGATCCTGGTCAGTCACGCCTCCAAGCGGTGGTACTCCGCGTGTGGGATTTTGGGGGTGTGACAGATTGGTATCAGAGCCATTGGTTATAGAGAACTTGGTTTTAATATGGGAAAACGTTTTTATTAAAACCGGACTATAACCAGAACAGTGCTCTCAACGATCCACAACGACGCTTCGCTCCACGTGCAAGACTCGACATCCTAGGTAATAAGGTTATGTTTATTGCCTGTATGCTAGAAATTGTTTAGAACTTTGCTCGCATTACGCTTAGATACACATGCTTTGATTTCATGAGAACACCTATATGCCTATACTTTTCTGTCATCACCCTAATCGCGAACCATTCTTACCTATGCTACTTGTTACAATGAAGATCATGTCTGGAAGAATCAACATGACACAAGCCCAGCTAGAGGCTCTCGTTCAAGCCCAAGTCACAGCGGCACTTGCGGCTGCTCAAGCAGGTAGGATAACCTGTAGTCATAACTTACGCTAGGATCTTTAGATCCTACACTCCTAAACTAGCTCTTGTATTTAAACTTTGCCCTACTCGTACACAATAGGTCAACACGCGCAGCAGCCTGTCTGCACTTTTAAGAATTTCATGGACTGTCGTCCACTGGTTCGAGAAGCTAGAATCAGTCTTTGAAATGTGCGAGTGCCCTGAGGCTCGCAAGGTCAAGTTTGCCACCGGCACTTTGGAGGGGATAGCATTGACTTGGTGGAACGCCCAAGTCCAGATCTTAGGGTTGGCAGCTGCTAACGCCACCCCATGGAACGACTTTAAGGAACTCATCAAGCGTGAGTATTGCACGCGGGAAGACATACACAAGCTGGAAGACGAGCTTTATAACTTGAAAATGGTTGGATCGGAAATCGAAGCGTATACCAAACGGTCCAATGAGCTGGCCGTTCTGTGTCCTACTATGGTGGACCCTCCATACAAGCGCATTGAGTTGTACCTCAAGGGATTGGCGCCAGAAATTCAGAGCCACGTGACGTCGGCTAACCTCGAAAACATACAGGAAATCCAGCGCCTTGCTCATCGCATCACCGATCAGGCAGTGGAGCAGAATAGACTGCCCAAGCGTGTTAACGCTACTGCTAACGTCACCACCTCAGTTACTCCTGCTACATCTGGTGACAGTAAAAGAAAATGGGATGGAGATTCTAGCAAAGGTTCAGCATCTGTTCAGCCACAAGCTCAGCAGCAGAAGATCGATCACTATCAGAGTCCCAGTCAGCAATCCTCTAGTGGTCACAGACAGAGGAGATATCAGGGTAGTCAACCTAGGTGCCACAACTGCAACAGGCATCACCACGGCCCGTGTAACAAGGGTCGTTGTCAAAGGTGCCTTAAGATGGGGCACGAGGCCAAAGACTGTAGGAGTCCACGGCCTGCGAATCAGAATCAGCAGCCTCAGCAACCAGCTCCACAGAACCAGCAGCAGCAGCAGCAGCCACAGCGTGGAAACCGGGGATGTTTCCAGTGTGGGGCTGAAGGTCACTTCAAACGCGATTGCCCTCAATTGAACCAGAACCGCAACAACAACAATAACAACCAGGGCAACGGCAACAACAACGGCGGGAACAACAACAATAATGGCAACGAGGCAAGAGGTCGAGCTTTCGTTTTGGGAAGAGGAGACGCAGTGAACGATCCCAACATTGTCATGGGTAAGTTTCTCCTCGACAATATTTACGTTACTGTTTTGTTTGATTCGGGTGCGGATACAAGCTATATGTCTGTGAAAATGTGTCAACTGCTAAAACGTGCACCAACACTTTTACCCACCAAACACGTAGTAGAGTTAGCTAACGGTAAAAGTCTAGAAGCCACGCACGTAGTTCAGGGTTGTAATCTTATCTTAGCTGGTCAAGCCTTCTCTATCGATCTCATTCCCATAGCTTTGGGTAGCTTCGACATTGTGATTGGGATGGATTGGCTTTCCCAACATCAGGCAGAAATCTTATGCAGCGAAAAGGTTATTCGCATTCCTCGTTTGGGTCAAGAACCTCTCGAAGTTCAAGGCGACAAGAGTGGTGCAGTGGTTGGCATCATCTCTTTCTTGAAGGCTCAGAAATGCTTACGTAAAGGTCACACAGCCATTTTGGCTCTTGTTTCAGATGCATCAGCAAAGGAAAAGAAATTGGAGGATATTCCAATTGTACGTGATTACCCTCAGGTGTTTCCTGAAGACTTGCCTGGCTTACCGCCTCATCGTCAGGTTGAATTTCAAATCGAGCTCGCTCCAGGAGCAGCACCCATAGCTCGCGCACCATATCGTCTAGCTCCATCAGAATTGGAGGAACTGTCAAAGCAGCTACAAGAGCTCTTGGAAAAGGGCTTCATTCGTCCAAGCTCTTCGCCTTGGGGAGCTCCAGTGCTTTTCGTGAAGAAGAAAGACGGTACGTTCAGGATGTGCATCGACTACCGTGAACTCAACAAGGTGACGGTGAAGAACCGTTATCCTCTTCCGCGCATAGACGACTTATTCGACCAGTTGCAAGGGTCGTGCTACTATTCGAAGATAGACTTAAGGTCTGGGTACCATCAGTTGAGAGTCCGGGATGAGGACGTCTCCAAGACAGCCTTCAGAACTCGTTACGGTCACTACGAGTTTCTGGTCATGCCATTCGGGTTAACGAACGCGCCTGCAGTATTTATGGATCTTATGAACAGGGTGTGCAAACCCTATCTTGACAAGTTCGTCATTGTTTTCATCGACGACATTCTGATTTACTCCAAGAGTCAGGAGGAACACGAGCAGCACCTTCGCCTTATTTTGGAACTCCTTCGGAAGGAACAGCTGTACGCCAAGCTTTCTAAATGCGACTTCTGGCTTCGAGAAGTCCACTTCTTAGGCCATGTGGTAAACAAGGATGGGATCCATGTCGATCCATCCAAGGTAGATTCGATCAGGAACTGGCCTGCACCGCGTACACCGACAGAGATACGCCAATTCTTGGGTCTGGCAGGTTATTACAGACGGTTTATTAAGGATTTCTCGAAGATTGCGCAGCCACTCACACTACTGACACAGAAGGGTGTCACCTACCGTTGGGGCAACACGCAGGAAACTGCTTTTCAGTATCTGAAGGATAGGCTTTGCAGCGCACCTATTCTTTCATTGCCAGAGGGCACAGATGACTTCGTAGTATATTGTGACGCATCCATACAGGGTCTGGGTTGCGTATTGATGCAGAGAGATAAAGTTATTGCCTACGCCTCTCGTCAGCTAAAGGTTCATGAACGGAACTACACGACGCACGACTTAGAGCTGGGAGCTGTTGTTTTCGCGCTTAAGATATGGCGACACTACCTGTACGGTACCAGGTGCACGATTTACACCGATCACAGGAGTCTCGAGCATATTCTTAAGCAGAAGGATTTGAATATGCGTCAACGACGATGGGTCGAATTACTCAACGACTACGAATGCGCTATCAAGTACCATCCAGGCAAAGCCAATGTTGTGGCTGACGCCCTCAGTCGGAAAGACACTCTACCACGGCGCGTGCGAGCGCTACAACTTACGATTCAGTCTAGCCTTCCAGCACAGATACGAGATGCCCAGATAGAGGCATTGAAGCCCGAAAATGTCAAGGCGGAAGTCTTACGCGGCTCACGACAACAGATGGAACAGAAGGCAGACGGCGCCTACTATGTGACGGGGCGTATTTGGGTCCCACTTTATGGCGGTCTACGCGAACTTGTAATGGATGAAGCTCACAAGTCTCGCTATTCGGTACATCCAGGGTCGGATAAAATGTACCACGACATTAGCACTACTTATTGGTGGCCTAGTATGAAGGCCCACATCGCTACATACGTTGGAAAATGCTTGACCTGTGCAAGAGTCAAGGTCGAATATCAGAAACCAGCTGGCCTACTGCAGCAGCCTAAAATACCGCAATGGAAATGGGAGGAAATTTCCATGGATTTCGTTACAGGCCTACCTAGATCCCAGCGTGGGAACGATACGATATGGGTGATCGTGGATCGACTCACCAAGTCTGCACACTTCCTGCCGATTAAGGAAACAGATAAGTTCTCCACACTCGCAGACGTTTACCTTAAGGAAGTTGTTTCGAGGCACGGAGTGCCCATATCTATCATTTCGGATCGCGATGCACGATTTACGTCAGAACTTTGGCAAGCGATGCACAAATCTTTCGGCTCACATTTAGACATGAGCACAGCATATCATCCTCAGACGGATGGGCAGTCTGAGCGAACGATCCAAACTCTCGAAGACATGCTTCGGGCATGCGTTATCGATTTCGGCAACGGCTGGGAAAAGCATCTCCCTTTGGTGGAGTTCTCGTATAATAATAGCTATCACACCAGCATTCAAGCCGCTCCATTCGAGGCATTGTACGGGCGTAAATGCCGGTCACCTCTCTGCTGGGCAGAGGTGGGAGATAGTCAGATCACGGGTCCAGAGATTGTTGTGGACGCCACGGAGAAGATTGCACAGATACGACAACGCATGGCGGCAGCACGCGACCGTCAGAAAGCCTACGCGGACAAGCGTAGAAAGCCATTGGAATTTGAGGTCGGGGACCGGGTTTTATTGAAAGTCTCACCCTGGAAGGGTGTGGTACGTTTTGGCAAACGGGGCAAACTGAATCCGCGATACGTCGGACCATTCGAAATTATCGAAAAGATTGGCAAGGTAGCATACAAGTTGAATTTACCAGCTGAACTCGGGGCAGTTCACAATGTCTTTCACGTATCGAACTTAAAGAAGTGCCTATCAGATGAAAATCTCATCATTCCTTTTAAGGAACTCACTATCGACGAGCGGTTGCAGTTCGTCGAGGAGCCAGTTGAAATCACGGACCGGGATGTGAAGGTCCTCAAACACAAGAGAATCCCTCTTGTTCGAGTTCGTTGGAACTCCAAACGTGGCCCAGAGTACACCTGGGAACGCGAGGACAGGATGACAGAAAAGTACCCCCAGTTATTCGAAACCAATGCTACCACTACTGAGGCTGAAGCTACTACTTCGGAATTTCGGGACGAAATTCCAGATCAACGGGGGGAGGATGTGACACCCCAGGAAAATCAGTGAACGTTTGAACTTACCTAGCTTCCTCAGTAAGTGCATACCAAATTTCGGGACGAAATTTCCAATTAGTTGGGGATAATGTGACAACTCGGACTTTAGACCCACTTTGTGCAACGTATGTGAACATGTTATGAGTATGTGATGTGATTTAAATAAATGATATGTTATTATGTGCTACGTGTATTACGTATTTAATGAGTTTGTTATTATTAAAATCGGATCACACAACACACTCGGCCCAAGGGCAGCCCAAGCGGATGGGCCGGCCCACTCCCTCTATGCGCGAATAACTTTAGGGACTTAGTTAGTTTCTCATTTGTTACCAAAACCCTAACACACACAAGAAACCTAGCTCTCTTTTCTCCCTCTCATTCGCGAATCAAAGGCGGCCGTACCTCGGATCCCTTATCAAATCGGATCACCCTCGACCGATCGGTTAGTGTTTAAATTGTATTGTTTTGATTGATTAAATGATTTCATGTTCAATGTTGCGAATTGGTTGTTAATCGGCTGAATTGATGTTTGTTAATTGGGTGATTGATAATACGATTTGATGATAACATGTTCGATTAAGCTTTGTTCGATCGGCCGGACTTGTTGGATCGGCCGGACGTAAATGTTGTTAGAACCGGATATTAATTGCATGATCGTAATGATGTTGATATTCTTGTTTAATCGGACATGGTAATAGGTTAATCAATTCGTGAGATAACCGGTCGAACATGTTTGTGGATCGGCCGGATATGTTTGTTAATCGGTCATCATGTTATGTAATCGGATTTGTTGTTGATAATGTTTAATGATGATGTTTGAGTTGATTGGCCACATGTTTATGAGATCGGAAATCGTGTATGATATTATGGTTATGTGAATTGGTTGTAGAAACCCTAGTTTGATCAATGATATGCTTAGATGATAGGGTTGATCTGTATGAATGTTATAACGTTGTTCTTGTTGATTTCGATTCGGTTAGGGTCCATATGAGTACGTGATAAATTTGCTTGTTTGGTCGATAAGTATCGAAATAGGAACTGTTATGTGATTGTAACTGAATTTACGATATCCGGTCACACAAATCTCAATCCGGACGGATTGTAAACCGGGCTGACATCCGCACGAACCAGCAGTCAGCACGAATTGACAGTCCGCACGAACTGTCAATCCGGACGGATTGTCACCCGCACGGATGATTCAATCCGGACGAACTGGCCATACGAATGGACCACACGAATTGAACTGTTATGCCGCACCAGACCCCACTCGCACGAACGGGTAACCTGCACGAATTGTCACCCGCACGAGTTGGCAGTCCGCACGAACTGCCAATCCGGACGGCCTGTCTGTCCGCACGGACTGGCTATTCGCACGAAATGCCATCCGGACCAGTTGCCAACCGCACGAATAGTCTTTCGCATGATTTAATTGGTTTTGTTTGGGCCATGCTTAGTGTGCTTGCAACTTGTTAACTCTGTGTAACCATACATGTTTTACATGAATCGAACCTGACTTGAATAAGTACATGATAGGACGTGATTGATCAATTACTTGTTACCTGTTCTCTTGTGTATCTGCCGAGCAAACCAAGGTGAGTTCACACAGCCAAGGCATGGGATTCCCGGGTTGGGAATTGGGTTGGATATGTTATTGTAAAAAGGAGATACTCGTACTTACGCATATACCAGACTATAGACCATCGTCCTCAGGTTAGTCAGGACACGTTACGTAAAGCCTACGTAACCCAGTACAATTGACATATGTCTCCCGGGTCGGGAGGACACGTTACGTAAAACCTACGTAACCCAATACCATTCACTGGCTTCCAGGACGGAAGGCCACGCTGCGTAAAGCCTACGTAGCCCCCACGCGTACCACTGTCCTCGGGGAAGGGCACGTCACGTAAAGCCTACGTGACCCTGTACGTTTTCCTGTTCTCGGTAAAGAAGAACACATGGTCAGAAGTTAGTCTAGTAAGTACCGTTAATGAGAAGCCCTCATTAGCCAGGATAAACATGGGAAGCCCCCACCTTTAATACACACTAGTATGGGAAGCCCCCACTAGCTATACTTATGCGTTACGTTATAAACTTACTTTCTGTGAACTCGCTCAACTAGTTTGTTGATTATTTGCTGCATGCCTTGCAGGACCTTAGGTATATTTGGAGCTTGCACCAGAGGAGAGGCGGGTCGTTGTGGACAAGAACTCGTGAATGTTTATTAAACACTTTTACATTCACACATTGATACTTATGATTTGGGTTTTACATTTAATGCTTCCGCTACTTAAACAGTGTTTGGTTTTGAACATCAATTATGTCTTTGAATATTATTAAATGCTATGTTTGATATGATTGGTGGCTTGATCCTGGTCAGTCACGCCTCCAAGCGGTGGTACTCCGCGTGTGGGATTTTGGGGGTGTGACATAAAACATGGGTAATGAGTATTTTTCACATCTTCTGGCATCTTTAGGAATGATCCAAGGTTAGTTATTTTCTTCCCTGGGTACCTGTGGTAGACTGAAAAAGCAAAAGAATCTGCCAGTTTTCTGATTATTTCTAAGTACTTGATTAGCTTTTCACATTTGACAGTGTAAGAACTATTATAATGATTAGTAATTGATAGAGAATCTACATATACTTGAAGATACCTGATCCTCATATTATTAGCTAATTGCAAACCTGCTATCAAGGCCTCATACTCTGCCTCATGATTAGTGGTTTGGAATTCACATGCAATGGATTGGGGTATAATGTCCCCCTGTGGCGATTTTAGTAGTGTGCTTTGTCCAGTTCCTTTAACATTTGAAGCTCCATCCATGAAGAGTGTCCAAGGATCCTTGGTCTTCTCAAGTTGTTGAACTTCTAATTCAACTTCCCTTTGTAGATCACTACTGAAATCAGCCACAGAGTCAGCTAAAGCTTCGGACTTGATGACAGTCCTAGGTTCAAACTTAATGTCATATGCATTAAGCTTGACTATCCACTTTGCCATTCTACCTGCTATTTCAGTTTTCCTGAGAACATACTCGATAGAAATGTTACTTTTCACAATAATGGTGTGAGTCTCAAAATAATGTCCATGTTTAGCAGAAGCCATAATTAAATCAAGAATTAATTTCTTCAAACGAGAATACCTGGCCTCAGCATCAAGTAGAATTTTACTTACATAGTATACCGGATGTTGAGAACCTTCATGATCCTTAACTAGGATCACACTTACTACTTTAGCTGAAATAGCTAAGTATAAGGATAACGATTCTCCATTTTCTGGTTTCATCAGGGCTGGTGCTGAGGATAGATGATCCTTAAGAACGTTAAGTGCAGCTTCATGCCTATCAGTCCACTCAAACTTGTCTTTGAGCAATTTGTCTACCTCTTCTTGGACAATGGCATTCCTTTCAATTGCAAACTTTCTCCTTTTTTTGGTGGATTGGTTTGAATGACCTGTCAATGCCAAGTTTATGAGTGATAATATCCTTAGATATACCTGTCATATCTTCATGTTTCCAAGCGAAGGTAGATTTTCTTCTTTCCAAGAAGGATACTAAATCCTGCTAAATACTGTCTAGGATCCAGATCCTATAAAAATTTTGGATTCAGGATCCTCTGAGTTCAACATAATATCCTTGACGTATTGCTCTCTTGCCTCCATGATGTCTTGCTCCTTGGAGGCTGGCTTCTTTGAAGAAGTGTAATAGTTTTTTGCCTCCTGCTGATCATATCTCATAGAGTTGGGACCTTGACACGTTGAAGATATGTTGAGAGGGATTGCCTTCATATCGTGTATCCATGGCTCCCTCTATGTAGATAGGAAGTTTGGTGTCCCCCAATGTAATCTTTGTCTCTCCAAGGATAGATGATCTTTGGACAATATCGGATTCAAGGATGTCCATTCTATCGAGGACATCCAACTGGATTATGTTCACTGGGCTCCTCCCATCAATGAGAATCCTGCGAACAAAATGGTTAGATATAAATAATGTAATAACTACACCGTCGTGATGAGTATCCTGAATGTCCGCACAGTTATCCTCATCATATGATATCACTTTCTCCTGGGTAAGGATGGAGGTCCGAACAGGTTTGCCCCCATTCTCCATCTTTGTTTCCTTTGCACGTCTCTTAGCTGCTGAGAACCTCCGGAGACGAAGTGGATGATTCAAGCATCGGATAGTGGAGGAGGAGCTTTTTCAGGAATTTTCTCAGGATACTTGATCCTTGACTTTTTCCTTCCAAGCAATTCCTTCAAGTATCCTTTGCTCTAAAGATAACTTATCTCCTTCCTAAATGCTATGCACTCATCTATGAGATGACCAAAATACCCATGGTAAGCACACCATTTCGATTCGTCTTTGGTGGCAGACGGTTTGTCATTCTTCCTTGGCCACCTAACCTTGTCACCTAAACTCTGGAAGGAGGAACCTTGAACCTGCGAGGATCCTTGAGCCTGAGAGGATCCTTGAACCTGCGAGGATCCTTGAGCCTGAGAGGATCCTTGAACCTGCGAGGATCCTTGACCCTGAGAGGATCCTTGAACCTGAGAGGATCCTTGAACCTGAGAGGATCCTTGAACCTGAGAGGATCCTTGAACCTGCGAGGATCCTTGAACCTGAGAGGATCCTTGAACTTGAGAGGATCCTTGAACCTGCGAGGATCCTCGAATCTGAGACATTGCCGATGATCCAGAACGTATTCCTGTTGATCCACCCTGGTATTGGACATGTGGGGCTGCAAAGTTCTTAGGAAGTTATGACCGGAGTGTCGAAATTCAGCGACCACGACATCAAAGGGGAGCGATCCTCTGCTGATTTTATCAATTTCGCGAAGGATCCTGCCATTAGTTTTGACCTGCTGCATGTGATCCTTCATCTGCACAATCAAAGCATAAAAATTGTTGTTAGTAAGTGTAGAGGAAGAAACAACAGTTGGTTTTGTGAAAACGGGGGTTGTATTTTTCGGAGAATTCTCAGCATCTTTCTTGAATGCAATGGGGAGATGATGCAAAGGCGGAATGCCCTGTGAAAAAGTGACTGCCGACATAGAGCTTGGAGTGTTCTTCGCTGGAGAAGCCATGTGGTTGAAGGTAATGAACCGAAATAAATGAAATGAACAAAATTTCTCAGAATTGAAGCACCAATTGCCCCACGGTGGGCGCCAAACTGTTTTGGTCAAAAATCACACAAGGATAATGCAACCAAACTTTATGTAAACGGGGAATGATGCTTGGTTTGTTGAATAGAGTAAAGGATCACTTTAAAGTAAAATATGCAAGTGACACAAGGATTTATACGAGGAAAAAGCCCTTGATCGATGATCTCCGGCATAAAAAACCTCGGGTGATGGAAACTACCGATCACCAAACTTCAATATAACAAAAGATGTTTACAACTTCGGATGGTAACGAGCTAGGTACAAAGATTGCTATGGTGTGGTGTGCTAGAGTGTGTAAGAAACGTGTGTTTTCTTCCTAATGGCGAAGAGTGCCTTTTATATAAGTGTATGGGGTTGTATTTTAGGTAAATTAGCTAACTACTAGCTCGTTACCCCTCTAGAAATAGAAGTAATTTAGCATAACTAATTGCCCTTGAATTGTGCTAAGTTTCCATATTCTCCACAGCGTCTATTTCTGGTAATACGTGTGCAAGATTAGCGTGGAGGATTCCTTGATTACGTTGCCAAGACCAGGTCTAACTCGTAATTCCTGCAAAACAACATTAAATATAAAGAGAACAATCGTTAGTATGAGGATCCTTAGGATGATCCGTGATCCTGATCCTGAAGCTCCTCTGAGGATCACTATCTGTCAAGGAAACAAGGATCACTTGTTAGGATAACATGTAAGGATCATAGGTCATAAAAATCCAGCCCTAACACTTCTCAGCAGCTAAAAGGCATGCAAAGGAAGCTAAAATGGATAATGGAGAAAGACCTGTTCGAACATCAAGTGTCTCTGAAGGAAAAGTCATAACCTTTGATGAGGATGATCGTGTTGACATCCAGGATCCTCATCACGACGGTTTAATTATTACTCTTTTTATTTCTAACCATTTTGTCTGCAGGATCCTTATTGACGGAGGAAGCTCAGTGAACATTATCCAGCTAGATGTTCTGAAGAAAATGGGTATTCCTGAATCAGATATCATCCCAAGATCCTCCGTGCTTATGGGATTTAGTGGCGAAACTAAGAACACCCTGGGGGACATCAAACTCCCAATTTATGTCGAACGATTACATAATTATCAAAAATTTTGTGTTATTGACCGTTTATCTTGTTGTAATGTTATCCTTGGTAGGCCCTGGATACACGATATGAAGGCAGTCCCATCTACATACCATCAATGTGTGAAGCTCCCTAGCCCTTGGGGAATAGTCAAGATCGATAGTGACCAGCAAGAGGCTAAGGATTGTTATACTTCATCAATGAAACCAGCCTCAAAATTAAGGCATCAATAGCAATCAAAGTATCCTCCAAGGGATGTCTTGGAGGCAAGAGAGCAGGATGTGGTGGAAATCCTCATGGATCCTGATGATACTGAATCCAAAATCTATATCGGGTCAGGGATCCTTGGCAAGATGAAAGAAGACCTTGTATCCTTCCTCAAAAGAAGGAAGACTACCTTTGCATGGAAACATGAGGATATGACAGGTATATCTAAGGATATTATCACTCATACACCTGAAAGAAATGCCATTATCCAGGAAGAGGTAGAAAAATTGCTCCGAGCAGGTATGATTAGAGAGGTAAAGTATCCAAGATGGCTGGCCAATGTGGTTGTTGTTCAAAAGAAAAATGGAAAGTGGAGGGTATGTGTCGATTTCACTGATTTAAATAAGGCATGTCCCAAGGATCCTTTCCCATTACCCCACATTGACTCCATGGTGGATGCAACGGCGGGTCATGAACTGTTGACTTTTATGGATGCTTCATCTGGATTCCAACAAATTCAGATGGAACCATCTGACCAAGAGGATACGGCTTTTATGACCCCAACCGGTATATATTGCTATGCCGTTTGGATTAAGGAATGCAGGTGCAACATATCAAAGGCTGGTGAATATGATGTTCAAGGATCAGATTGGACAAACTATGGAGGTTTACATAGATGATATGGTGGTAAAGTCCATAAAAGCTGAGGATCACCTAAGAGACTTGGAGGAACCATTCGATATCCTTGACAGATATAATATGAAACTTAATCCTTCAAAATGTCACTTTGGTGTTAAAGCAGGTAAATTCTTAGGATATATGGTGACCAAGAGAGGCATTGAAGCTAGTCTGGAACAAATGAAATCCTTAGTGAACATCAAATCTCCTGCCAATACTAAGGATGTGCAAAGGTTAACAGGCAGGATAGCAGCTTTGAACATATTTATATCCAAATCCTCAGAGAAGTGCAAAGAATTCTATGATATCCTAAGGAAGAACAAGAAATTTGAGTGGACCGAGAAGCATGAGAGTGCTTTACGAGCTCTCAAAGAATACCTATCCTCAGCTCCAGCCTTGATGAAACCAGAAAAAGGAGATGTGTTATCCTTATATCTTGTGGTATCCTCAAAAGCAGTAAGTGCGGTCCTTGTTAAGGATCATGAAGGTACACAACATCCTGTCTATTATGTAAGTAAGAGTTTACTTGATGCCGAATCCAGGTATTCACACCTTGAAAAGCTTATTCTTGCATTAATCATGGCATTTACTAAGTTGAGACATTATTTTGAAACTCATGTTATTATCGTTAATGTAGGATCGAATACCGACCTGTTTGAGTCGTTCAGAGAAGTTCGTATCCGAATTAAGAGGCGGAAACTAATAATTCGGTGTACTTGAAGCTGAATTCACTTTAATCTTGCTGTTGTATTGCTATTGAACTCGATTACAATGTTTTACAGCACTTCGGCAGCACTTCGTGGCTTACCGGAACAATTCACCTCTAACTATGTGTTTGGAACCACTCTTAGGACCTATATATATACTTCTGGAACCGCTTATACGTCATGTCCGTATGAGTGGTTCAACAACTTGACGTAAAAGGGGTCCAAGATCATGACACAAAAGCGGTCCATGATCATGACATAAGAGTGGTCCTAGACGTGTACATAAAAGCGGTCCTAGACTAGATATGACACAAAAGCGGTCCTAGATCATGTAAACATAAACAAACCTATACAAATCACTATTTCTAGGATTCCGTCCCATTTCTGATCTGTTCAGCTTCATGACTCGATGGAAGACGTAGTCAGCAGACGTAGGTGCACTAACAAACTCCCCCTCGGATGTTGATGGAGTCTTCATCAATGTCTTCATTTCAGTCTGCAATCTACAATCTTCATCAGTCGACAATCTGCCTCTGAAAAATTTGTCGTTCCAAGAATCCTGGTTCTCTATCTCCATCATCAACAAACTCTTCTCTCTTGAATGTTGACTCGGTGTCTTCAGACTCCCCCTCTCACATAGCTGGGATCGTAGTCTGAAAGTCAATCTTTCACTGGTTCTGAGATCTTTAACAGGCTCCCATCAGGTTTTAGATCGAAACCTTGCTCTTTAACACCTGCACAATCTCTACCCAACCATAAGTTTCTCTAAAGATAAACTTTTCAACAATTTTAAAAAATATATAGAACCAATCAGCAATAATGATTTTGCATTCAAGAACATTACTGGTTTTTATCAAAAACAACTTCATCATTTAACTCTCAAACACTCCCCAAACCAGTTCTTCAAGTTTAGCACTTTGAATTTCGAAAATCAGCATCTCAACATCAATTGTCGAAAATCTTTTTGATTTTTCAAAATTTATGCTAAAACACACCAAAAATCTTTTTGGATTTTTCTGAATGAAAGATAAATGCAGAAATGAAATATTTACAAACAATATTTTTGTGAGTTTGTGCAAGAGGATCATATCAGTTATAAAACATATCACAAACACCGTTAAGCTTGATTACATATTAAGTTCTAAACAATTTACCTAGATTGTCAGTATGTTTGTCCACTTAAATTTTCAACACAAATTTCAATCGATTCGAGATACGATATTAATGTTTTAGAGACTTAACCTTAATTGTGTATCACTCCACTTGAATATACTCCCGTATCCAGATCCCAAATATTCAGTCTTACAGGTGAGTATACCACAAATGATATCTGTAAAGGGGTAATGTGCGAGGGCCGTGAGAGCTCAGGTCGATACTTCCGTATACGCAGAGAGATGACGGCTTCGACTTTTGGTGGGTCCCCTTTAGAGGATCTTTTGTTACAACACCAAAGATTACCAATTTTATTGTTTAATCAGTTTGCTGAGGGCGGCGCTTATATTTCAAAGCTTTTTGCAGAAAGTATTATTCGGGGACTAGGTCAGTACTTCCATACAACAGAAGTCCCGGAATAATACCCCAGATATCACTGAGCATAAAGACCTAGTATCTCAGAATACGGGACCTTTCAAACAAGATTTCGGGGGTTACCCATATATCCAAGAATAGTTACCCACGAATTAAGTAAGTTTGATTTAGATTTATATCTCGTTTCAATTTACTAAATGTGCGAAAATCTACTGACACATCCGCAGTAAGATTGTTTATCACATTTAAACTTTACATTTCTTTAGCATGTCGTGATAGTTCACTGATGTACTATCATTTCCTCTTTATCGCAACAAAAACTCATTTTTCAATTTTATCATGTTTTTGGCTTTTTCAAATTTTCTGATGTTTTTGGATTTTCTAAAAATTCTTACTCCCCCTAAAATTCAAATACATCTAAAGAAAATTGAAAACAAACTATACAGAACATGACAACTGATATCGAAACACCTCAATTCTCCATCCGTTTGGCTTAAACAATCAGAACTCCCCCTCACAACAAACTATTTTCCCATAATGATTTCAAAACACTCAAGTTTGTTTTAATCAGAATGGTTTTTCCGGAAAATAAGTTTAGTTGTTTTTATCTTTTGTAAAATGGGGTTCAAATCATCACTTTGTTTACCAAATTCTTGAATGATAACTAAATCAAGTTCAATTTAATGACCTTGATTTAACCACTTGTAAGATCTACACCAATCACTACCATACAACCACTTGTAAGTTTAGCAATTCAAGCTTTTCAAACCTGTTTTTTTTAACCAATTACCATCTTTAGGTTGAATTCTCAAGATGCCGATTCCTACTCCTCGCTTACAAACCTGGGAGTTCCGGCAAGTCCTGCAACTTCACAAACAGATTTAGAAAGATGCCGATTCATGATCCACAATACCATCTTGGGATCTCCGGCAAGTCAGGTTTTCATTCTTGGAAAAATATATCCACCCAAGCCTGACCTTCCTTGGGTGTAACCTCATTGTTTTCCTCGTTCCTTTCAACCGACCTGTAAACCCATCCTTTGGAAGCATAAAAATCCTGAATGCTTTGGGCCTTACCACTGACCATTTTTCCAAAGATGCGTTTTACATTTCCGTTGAAAGTTTTTTCAACATCAATTTTCTTCTTGTCAGAATAAAACTGATTTGAAATATCAACTTTTCCGATTTTAGATTTGTAATTTTTAGAACTTAGTGGCGGAAAATTCACATCGTCCACTTTCGAAACTTTCTTTTCAATCTTTTTCTCAACACGTGGCTCCTCTGATTTTATGGAATCAGATTCATCATCAGACTTGTTACCTGAACCTTTTACAACCCATTTCTGATTTGTAGAATTGTCTATTCTTTTGGAAGCACTCTTTGAACATTCTCCTTTCTCATAAGTTGAATTCTCAAAGCCTGTGAACTTCCGGGTTGACAGTTCAGTCTTCTCAACAACTTTTTCTTTCATTTTTCTTGAGACTTCTTGTTTTGGTCGAAATGTCTTTGGACAATCTTTCGGAACATGACCCACAGCTTTACACTGAAAACAAGATCTCTTTTCAACCTTTTTCGGGTCTTCTTTCTTCATGCCCTCTTGCTTCTTAGCAAGGAATACTTGATTTGTCTGGTTTCTGAATGATTTTTCTTTTTCAGCTTCTGTAGTTTTTCCTGCAACAAACATTGTTTTTGGTTTATAAACTTTTTCATTTTTATAGTTTTTCTGTGGAGCAAAACCAAGACCTTTCTTTTTGTAATTACGATCATGGTTTGGTTTCTTTTGGAAACTATAACCACAATTGTAACCCATTTTCTTGTTGATTCTTTGTTGATCTCTTGAAGTGTATTGTTTAGGTTTTCCATTAAGATTAAAATCTTTTATTTCAGAAATATTAATTTCTGTGATTTTGAAAACCTTTTGAATCATTTCAATTCTGACACTTCTTATTGGAAAACTTTCATCTGAATATAATTTGTCAGAACCTTTCAAAGTATATGCCACTTTGACTGATTCATCATTCAAATTAGATTTCGAAAGTAAAAACTCTTTATCATAAACCCGTTTGTCCCTTTTGACTGTTTGCTTTGACGCACTGGACCCAGACTTTGACTCAGGTTTAGACTTCGGTTTTGATTCCTCATTGTCATCTATGTCTAACACCTGATCGACCATACTTTTTATCAACTTTGACTCATGATCAGTGTCTGATGACGTATATGTGACATCAATACTTTCTGGTAAGTTATCCGACGACCCAGACTCCCATTTCAAATTGATTGCTTGATTGACTCTTTCTGAATTTGGATTTCGAGGTGAATATCCATTTTCGACTGGGGGCGGACATCTGTTATAAGATACACTCGGTTTCTTACCAGAAGTCTTCAATTTTTCTTCATCTTTTGTCACAGTGTTTTCTTCTTCAAATATCTTCACTTCTTCAAAAGTCTTCAAATCTTTCACCACTGGATAAATCCTGTCAACAACAAAAGTAGAACATGAGTAACTGTCTAATAATTTCTTTACCTTTTCAGTTTCTATCTTTTGTGTTGCCAACTCAAGCTCGAGATCTGCACATTTCTTTATGTTATAATTCGCTGTATCAAGCTGTCTCAGATATGCTATCTTCAAAGTATTCATAGCTTCAGCTTGTTCACCACCAGAATCTGTGTATTTGTTGATCTCTCTGTTCATAGTATCATATGATTCTTTCAACTTGTGAATATTGTGCAACAACTCATTGTTCTGCTTAATTAGCGAATCACAGTTCATGCACTTTTCTTGGACCATGACCGGTTCAGCATCCACTTTAATCTCAAATTCAGGAACTTCTTTCACTGTCCTGCCTGAATTTAAAAAATGAGCTCTTCTCAATTTTTCAGCTTTTGCTTCTTCCTTCAATCTCTCTTCCTCTTCAGCCTCCTCTTGAATCTTTCTTCTTCTCTCTTCAGCAGCTTCCATGACTTTTCTGCATCTTTCTGCACATTTTAGATCATAAGCATTAGCAAAGAAAGCATGAGAAGTACTTTTGGCCATAAAGTCTTGATCTGTACAGAAATCATTCCAAGTAAATCCTTCAGCCAACTTCTCATCATTTTGTTCAGCTATACACACTTTGCTTTCTTTCGGAAGATATTTTTCCCAGGTAAAATTATCATATTTTCCCTGACTAACAACACATGCCCTTTTATCAACCACATCTCTTCCATGAGCTGTTTGTGCCTGATGCTGCTGTGCTGGTTGTGTGATTTGATGATAAATGGCCTTCTTGTGATAATCATTGTTTCCGAAAGGATTCTGGGCACCGGTAGCTTCACGGTTTTTGCATTCCCTCTTGAAATGCCCCTTCTCCCTGCAACGAAAACATGTAACTTTAGATTTATCAAAACCTAAAGTTGAAACGTTTGCATCTCGAAAGTCATCACGGCCAGTAATTTGTTTGAACTTTTCAGCACGTCTCATCACACTCGCCATACACCATTTTATATCCATCAATTCCATTTCTTCAGCATCAATTTGATCGTAATCCTCTTTCGTGAGCATTGGATTTCCGATCTTTCCTGCAACAAAACAACTATAAGATTCTAAAATCATCCCTAACAAAGACATTTGATTTTTTGCAATATCTTCAGTGTAGTCTTGATCATTCTCAAGGCTTAACACAATGTTACACTAAAGTTTTCTACCATTCTTTGTTACAGAGATGTTAGGATCAAAAGATGAAAATCTTGTGCTGCTGCTTGATCCCTGGGGTGTCGTCTTCTCAGCAGAATCTTTGACACTGTAAGCAGTTTCAATCTTAGGAGACAACTTTGTTGAATCAGTAGCACCATGCTTGTAGTACAGACTGATATCCTGCTCTGCATCGTAGTTCTTCATCCTAGCAATCTTTCTCTGCTCCATCTCTTGAGCTTCCAAATGCTTTATGAAGTCCCCGAGTTTCATCTTTTTGTATTCCACTTTGTTAGACTTCAGCATCATCAAGAATGTTCCCCAGATTTCATATGGAAGTGCATCTGCAAGTTTTTCAATTAATTCATCAGTATCTTTCTTAACACCTAACTTTGTCATATTTCTCACCAAATTACAGTATCGATCAATAATTTGTTTGGTGGTTTCATTTTTTAATCCCCTAAACAAGTCAAATTCTTTCTTTATGAGAGACATTTTGTTCTTTAACATGTCATCACTTCCTGTAAACTTTGCTTCCAATTCTGTCCAAATCTAATATGCAGTTCCATCGTGTTGAAGCAAAATCAAGATATCTTCTTTTATCGCTTGCTGAAGTAGACTGACCATTAATTTCTCATCTCGATACTTCTTTTTCTCATCTGTACTCATCTCTCGAAGTGTTAGTTGCACACCATTTTTAACTGGTTTAACATATGGTTCCTCAGTGTGTTCCCATGCATCAAGATGATAAGCTTCAACCCAATTTCCGAATCGTTCCGACCACACATTGTAATCATCAATATCCATGAGTTTCGGTGGTTTCTGAGACGTTCCTGTTTCATTTTCAATCAAAGCACTTTGAGTAATCGAGGTTGGGGTAGCAAAAGCGTTATAAAATTCCATATCCATTGTTCAAATTGTCAACAAATTCACAGCAATTTTCAAATTTCAACAATCAAACATAATGTCTGCTCGAGCGAACTGTCTTTCAAACGATCCAATCAATTTCCAAATAAACGGCCCAAACTATTCCAATAAGCAGCCTAAACAATGTCTGTTTGAACGGGCTAACCAAATAAGCGATCCAAACCCAATCCGTACGGGCGGTCCAAACTGTATCAAGTTGAGCGGTTCAAGACAGAATCAATTTGAGCGATCCAAGGGTTGGTCTAATTGGGTGAATGGGCGGTGATACAAGGTCAACAAAATTGTGTCACATGGGCTGCATTTTCATTATATTACAACAATAATGGGTCGGTGGGCAACAAGTGGGCGGCAACTTGTTGATGGGCGGTGGAATGCAAAACAAGGATTGGGCTGTTTGGGCGGTTCAAGTAAATTGATAAGATTGGTCCGTTTATTTAGAGGTGGTAATAAAATGGGCGGTGTAATTTTTAATTGAATGCTGTATATATGTGGATGTCATAAAAGCGAGTCATGTTATATTTGTCAGAAAAGCAAACCAGGTGAAGTAAACCTATGAGCGATCCAGGTAAGGTCTTATGAGCGGTTCAAAGAGTTATCCAATGAGCGATTCAACCATTTTGTTCACATAAGCGAGCCTAAACTGATTTTGGAGTGGTTCACATATGTCCGAATAAGCGACCCACACCTTTTTGACGAACAACCGAACCGAAAATCTGCGATTACTCCTAAACGGCTTGGAGTTTCAAGCTGAAACTTGGTAGGGTTTTAGATCATGTATACGCGCACCACATATCCAAAAATCAGCCAAAACGGACCGTGAAATCTTGGTCTGATGCAAGAAAGAAGGTGTAGAAGAAGAAAATGTGACGAAATCCAGCAAATTTCAATAGAACTCCTCCTCCTGAGCTCTGATACCACTTGTAGGATCGAATACCGACCTGTTTGAGTCGTTCAGAGAAGTTCGTATCCGACTTAAGAGGCGGAAACTAATAATTCGGTGCACTTGAAGCTGAATTCACTTTAATCTTGCTGTTTTATTGCTATTGAACTCGATTACAATGTTTTACAGCACTTCGTGGCTTACCGGAACAATTCACCTCTAACTATGTGTTTGGAACCACTCTTAGGACCTATATATATACTTCTGGAACCGCTTATACGTCATGTCCGTATGAGTGGTTCAACAACTTGACGTAAAAGAGGTCCAAGATCATGACACAAAAGCGGTCCATGATCATGACATAAGAGTGGTCCTAGACGTGTACATAAAAGCGGTCCTAGACTAGATATGACACAAAAGCGGTCCTAGATCATGTAAACATAAACAAACCTATACAAATCACTATTTCTAGGATTCTGTGCCATTTCTGATCTGTTCAGCTTCATGACTCGATGGAAGACGTAGTCAGCAGACGGAGGTGCACTAACAGTTAAAACTAATTTTCCAATTAAGAATGTCCCCAGGAAACCAGAGATGTCTGGAAGGATGGCTAAGTGGGCAGTGAAGCTTAGTGCCTATGATATAAGATATGAGCCTAGAACAGCCATAAAATCCCAAGCATTGGCCGACTTTGTGGCTGATTTCAGTAGTGATTTACAAAAGGAAGCCGAGTTAGAAGTCCAGTAGTTGGAAGAGACGAAGGATCCTTGGATACTCCATACTGATGGATCCTCAAATGTCAAAGGCACAGGGCTTGGTATACTACTAAAATCGCCACAGGAGGACATAATACCCCACTCCATAGCTTGTGAGTTCCAAACCACTAACAATGAGGCTGAATATGAAGCCTTGATTGCTGGTTTGCAAATTGCTAAGCATATGGGAATCAGGTATCTTGAGGTACATGTAGATTCATTGTTAATTACAAATCACTTTAATGGATCCTATGCTGTTAAAGGTGAAAAGCTAACCAAGTATTTAGAGATAGTCAAAGAATTGGCACTCTCTTTTGTTTCCTTTAGTTTGACACAGGTACCAAGGGAAGAAAATACAGAAGCTGATGCACTGGCTAATTTAGGATCATCTTTGAAGATCCCGGAGGATATAAGCATTCCCATTATCCATATCCTGGCTCCTGCCATCGAGGATCATGTGGCGATGGAAATAGGAGAGAATTCTGCGATTATCCCTAGTGAGGATACTCAATCTTTTCCAAGATCAGGATCATGGATCTCACCAATCATGAGATACTTACAACACGGAGAGATTCCTATGGGAGAAAACCCTAGGGCTTTCAAAATTAAGGTATCTCAATTCACAATTTTGAATAATATGTTGTATAAGCGATCTCTTGCAGGACCATATTTAAGATGCATCGAGGATCCTGAAGTTCAAGAAGTTTTAAAAGACTTCCATGAAGGAGATTGTGGAAACCACACTGGGGGCAGAGCATTGTTCTCAAGGATCTTAAGGACAGGATACTACTGGCCAACTATGAAAAGGGATGTTGTGGAGTATGCTAAGAAGTGTGATCCTTGTCAGAGACACGGCAATATCCTTCATCAGCCGGCTGAATTTCTACATCCTATATCCTCCTCTTGGCCATTTATGAGATGGGGTATGGATATAGTTGGTAAGCTCCCTAAGGCACCTGGTGGAAAAGTGTTCATGCTTGCTATGACTGATTATTTCTCCAAGTGGATAGAGGCTGAAGCTTTTGCCCAACTCAGAGAAAAGGAAGTTATATCCTTTATTAAGAGAAATATTGTGACAACTCGAACTTTGGACTTACTTTGATGTAACGTTACGTGCTTATGAGAACTGAATTATATGATTTAATGAATGATATGTTACGTGCATGGTGTATATTATATGTATGTATGTTTTTTACTCGAACCGCGCAACACATACACACAACGATCGCACAAGCCCATGTTGGGCTACTTCAATCGCAGACGGCCCAAGGGCAGCCCAAGCAAGGGCCGGCCCACTCCTTTTATTCGTACAAACACCCAAGTGGTGGGTTTGTTTTTCACAACTAGCAAACACAAGAACACACACACAACCCTAGGCTCTTTCTCTCTCGTTTGCTTGGAACCCGACGGCACAAGATCTTCATACGGATCACCCTCTTCTCCTTCTCTAATTCGGTTAGTATGTTAGCTGATTGTACTTGATGTTTTGATGTCTTGTTATAATAGCCTTGCATGATGATCTAGGGTTCTTGATTAACATGATTGTGTGTGTTTTTACAATTGATTATGTGTAGATTGTTAGGGAGTTTGTTAAGAATGATTGCTAATCGGCTACAAGTTCACATGAATCGGACGTATATTAAGATAGAAACCGATTGAATGTATATTCGAATATCATGTCTTGTTGATTGAATGTTATGATATATGTTCATAGGAATTGTTGAATATTGTTCATATGATTGATTAGGGTTCATGTGAATTTAATGGAAATTGCTTGGTTTGATCGAAATCCATTGTGTGATTGAAACTGTTAGATGTTAATTGATAAGGTGTAACATTGGAAACTTGGTTATTGATTGGCTATTGTAACTAATGAGCATGATTTATGGAAACAATATAACTGTTTGGGCATAAAATTCGGATGCACACAAGTCCAACCGTACAAGGTCTCTTGGTCGCACAAGAGGCCCATTCGCACAAGGTGGCCCGATCGCACAAGTGCATTGCACAAACGTATAATACACATGGTACTGCTTAGCTTTGGTATGATCGCACAACGCCCGGTGGATCGCACAAGTAGTGCTGATCGCACAAGGGGGGTTGGGCCACACACTTTTATGGAATTATGTTATTTGACCGAGCAAGCCCAAGGCCCACTCGCATAAGGCCGGTTTATGTTGTCTGGGCCGGGTGGCTACTGGGCTGGACTGACCGCACAAGCTTAACCGGATCGTACAAGATCCCTTTGGATCGCACAAGTTATGTTAGTGTTGATTTTTGGGCTGAGGGTATGCTGGGTTGGGCTGGACGGGTCGCACAACCCAAATGGAACGCACAAAACATGTTCAGTCGCACAAAGAGTGAAACCGTTTAACTGCTGGGCCTCAAGCCCAAATCCTACTCGCACAATCCGTTAGAATCGCACAATGTCATTTATTGGGCCGAGTAGGTGTAATTGATCTGTGATGATTAATTGGGCTTCTTGATTTCGTTACTTGATTTTTAAGTGTTGCCATGACATATACATGTTTGCTATGATGTATACGTGCTTTACATGAAGTCAAAAACCTGACTTGTGTGGTAACCCTGTTAGGACGTGGTTGACCACTTTAGTTAAAGAACCCTCTCTTTTGTGTATCTGCCGAGCAAACCAAGGTGAGTTCACACAGCCAAGGCATGGGATTCCTGGGTTGGGAATTGGGTTGGAAATGTTGATATGGAATGATTACTCGTACTTACGCATTCACTAGACTATAGACCATCGTCCTCAGGATAGTCAGGACACGTTACGTAAAGCCTACGTAACCCAGTAATTGCCATTTGTCTCCCGGGTCGGGAGGACACGTTATGTAAAGCCTACGTAACCCAATACCTTCTACTGTCTTCCGGGTCGGAAGGACACGCTGCGTAAAACCTACGTAGCCCCCACACGTACCACTGTCCTCGGGGAAGGGCACGTCACGTAAAGCCTACGTGACCCAGTACGTATTCCTGTTCTCGGTTTAAGAAGAACACATGGTTGCACTAGTCTAGTAAGTACTATAATGGGAATCCCCCATTGTTTAGGATAAACTTGAGAATCCCTCACAAATAGTATATACTTGTATGGGAAGCCCCCACTAGATGAACTTACGCATTACTGTTACGAACTTACTTTCTGTGAACTCGCTCAACTAGTTTGTTGATTATTTGCTGCATGCCTTGCAGGACCCTAGGTATACTTGGAGCTTGCACCAGAGGAGAAGCGGGTCGTTGTGGACAAGAACACGTGAATGCATATTAAACACTTTTACATTCACACATTGATACTTATGTTTTGGGTTTTACATTTAATGCTTCCGCTACATATAAAATGCTTGGTTTTGAACATCAATTATGTCTACGATTATTATTAAATGCTATGTTTAATATAATTGGTGGCTTGATCCTGGTCATGTCACGCCTCCAAGCGGTGGTACTCCGCGTGTGGATTTTGGGGGTGTGACAAATTGGTATCAGAGCCATTGGTTATAGAGAACTTGGTTTTAATATGGGAAAACGTTTTTATTAAAACCAGACTATAACCAGAACAGTGCTCTCAACGATCCACAACGACGCTTCGCTCCACGTGCAAGACTCGACATCCTAGGTAATAAGGTTTATGTTTATTGCCTGTTTGCTAGAACTGCTTAGAACTTTGCTCGCATTACACTTAGATACACATGATACTATTACATGAGAATACCCACGTGCTTACACTTTTCTGTCATCGCCCTACTCGCGAACCACTCTCACTTACGTTACTTTTATTATGAAGAATCATGTCTGGACGAATCAACATGACTCAAGCCCAGCTAGAGGCTCTCGTTCAAGCTCAAGTTGCTGCGGCACTTGCAGCTGCTCAAGCAGGTAGTATATCCTGTAGTCATAACTTACGCTAGGATCTTTAGATCCTACACTCCTAAACTAGCCCTTGTATTTAAACTTTGCCCTATTCGTACACAATAGGTCAACCAGCGCAGCAAGTTTGCACCTTTAAGAACTTCATGGACTGTCGTCCAAGTACCTTCAGCGGCACAGAGGGGGCAGTGGGACTCCTCCACTGGTTCGAAAAGCTAGAGTCAGTATTCGAAATGTGCGAGTGCCCTGAGGCTCGCAAAGTCAAGTATGCAACTGGCACCTTGGAAGGAATCGCGCTAACCTGGTGGAACGCGCAGGTGCAAATTCTGGGGTTGGCAGCTGCTAACGCCACACCCTGGAACGATTTTAAGGAACTTATCAAGAGGGAGTATTGTACACGTGAAGATATTCACAAGTTGGAAGACGAGCTGTATAATTTGAAAATGGTTGGATCAGAGATCGAAGCGTATACTAAACGGTCGAATGAGCTGGACGTACTGTGCCCAACCATGGTGGACCCTCCATACAAGCGCATTGAGATGTATCTCAAGGGATTGGCGCCAGAGATCCAGAGCCATGTTACCTCGGCTAATCTCGATAACATCCAGGATATTCAACGTCTCGCTCATCGCATCACCGACCAGGCAGTGGATCAGAACAAACTGCCTAAGCGTGTCAGCGCTACTGCTACCGTCGCTCCTTCAACTACTCCTGCTACTAGCGACAGCAAAAGAAAGTGGGATGGAGATTCTAGTAAAGGTTCAGCATCCGTTCAGTCTCAAGCTCAGCAACAGAAGACTGACCACTACCAGAGTCCTGGTCAGCAATCCTCTGGTGGTCATAGACGGGGAAGATATCAGGGTTTTCACCCCAAGTGTCACAACTGCAACAGGCACCATAGCGGCCCATGCAACAAGGGTCGTTGTCAAAGGTGTCTCAAGATGGGGCATGAGGCCAAAGACTGTAGGAGTCCACGGCCTGCAAATCAGAACCAACAACCGCAACAACCTACTCCACAGAACCCACAGCAGCAGCAGCCACAGCGTGGAAACCGGGGATGTTTCCAGTGTGGGGCTGAAGGTCATTTCAAACGCGACTGCCCTCAGTTGAACCAGAATCGCAACAACAATAACCAGGGCAACGAGAACAACAACGGTGGGAACAACAACAATAATGGCAACGAGGCTAGGGGACGCGCTTTTGTGCTAGGTCGAGGTGACGCAGTGAACGATCCCAACGTAGTTATGGGTAAGTTTCTCCTTGACAATATTTACGTTACTGTTTTGTTTGATTCGGGTGCGGATACAAGCTATATGACTGTGAAAATGTGTCAACTGCTAAAACGTGCACCAACACTTTTACCCACCAAACATGTAGTAGAGTTAGCTAACGGTAAAAGTCTAGAAGCCACGCACGTAGTTCAGGGTTGTAATCTTATCCTAGTTGGTCAAGCTTTCTCTATCGATCTCATTCCCATAGTTTTGGGTAGTTTCGACGTCGTGATTGGGATGGATTGGCTATCTCAACACCAGGCAGAGATCTTATGCAGCGAGAAGATTATTCGTATTCCACGTTCTGGTCAAGAACCTCTCGAAGTTCAAGGTGACAAGAGTGGTGCTGTGGTTAGCATCATCTCTTTCTTGAAGGCTCAGAAATGCTTACGAAAGGGGCACACTGCCATTCTGGCACTCGTTACAGACGCATCAACAAAGGAAAAGGAACTGGAGGATATTCCAGTTGTACGCGACTACCCTCAGGTGTTTCCTGAAGACTTACCTGGCTTACCGCCTCATCGTCAGGTCGAATTTCAAATCGAGCTCGCTCTAGGAGCAGCACCCATAGCTCGCGCACCATACCGTCTAGCTCCATCAGAATTGGAGGAATTGTCAAAGCAGCTACAAGAGCTCTTGGAAAAGGGCTTCATTCGTCCAAGCTCTTCGCCATGGGGAGCTCCAGTACTTTTCGTGAAGAAGAAAGACGGTACGTTCAGAATGTGTATCGACTACAGGGAACTCAACAAGGTGACGGTGAAGAACCGTTATCCTCTTCCACGCATAGATGATTTATTCGACCAGTTGCAAGGGTCGTGTTACTATTCGAAGATAGACCTGAGGTCTGGGTATCATCAACTGAGAGTCCGGGATGAGGACGTCTCCAAAACCGCATTCAGAACTCGCTACGGTCACTACGAGTTTCTTGTCATGCCGTTCGGGTTGACGAACGCGCCTGCCGTATTTATGGACCTTATGAACAGGGTGTGCAAACCCTTTCTTGACAAGTTCGTCATTGTTTTCATCGATGACATCCTAATCTACTCCAAGAGCCAGGAGGAACACGAGCAGCATCTACGCCTCATTTTGGAACTCCTTCGGAAGGAACAGCTATACGCTAAGTTTTCGAAATGCGACTTCTGGCTTCGTGAAGTCCATTTCTTAGGCCACGTAGTGAACAAGGATGGGATCCATGTCGATCCATCCAAGGTAGACTCGATCAGAAGCTGGCCTGCACCACGTACGCCAACGGAAATACGCCAATTCTTGGGTTTGGCGGGTTACTACAGACGGTTTATTAAAGACTTTTCGAAGATTGCTCAGCCGCTTACGTTAATGACACAGAAGGGTGTCACCTATCGCTGGGGAGAGCCCCAGGAGACTGCTTTTCAGCACTTAAAGGATAGACTTTGCAGTGCACCTATCCTCTCTTTGCCAGAGGGCACAGACGACTTCGTGGTTTATTGTGATGCATCCATTCGGGGACTTGGATGTGTGTTAATGCAGCGCGACAAGGTCATTGCTTACGCCTCGCGCCAACTTAAGATTCACGAACGGAACTACACGACGCACGATTTAGAGCTGGGAGCTGTTGTGTTCGCGCTTAAGATATGGCGACACTACCTGTACGGTACCAGGTGCACGATTTACACCGATCACAAGAGTCTCGAGCATATCCTTAAGCAAAAGGATTTGAACATGCGTCAACGGCGATGGGTCGAGTTACTGAACGATTACGAATGCGCTATCAAGTACCATCCAGGCAAAGCCAACGTTGTGGCTGACGCCCTCAGTCGGAAAGACACTTTACCACGGCGCGTGCGAGCGCTACAGCTTACAATTCAGTCTAGCCTTCCTGCACAGATACGAGATGCTCAGGTAGAAGCATTGAAGCCCGAAAATGTCAAGGCTGAAGCCTTACGCGGCTCACGACAGCAAATGGAACAGAAGGCAGACGGCGCCTACTATGTAACGGGGCGTATTTGGGTCCCACTTTATGGCGGTCTACGCGAACTTGTGATGGATGAAGCACACAAGTCTCGCTACTCGGTACATCCAGGGTCGGACAAAATGTACCACGACATCAGCACTACTTATTGGTGGCCTAGTATGAAGGCCCACATTGCTACGTACGTTGGAAAATGCTTGACCTGTGCGAGAATCAAGGTTGAATATCAGAAACCAGCTGGCCTACTTCAGCAGCCTAAGATACCTCAATGGAAATGGGAAGAAATTTCCATGGATTTTGTTACAGGCCTACCTAGATCCCAGCGTGGGAATGATACCATATGGGTGATCGTGGATCGACTCACCAAGTCTGCACACTTCTTAGCTATAAAGGAAACGGATAAGTTCTCCACTCTCGCAGACATATACTTAAAGGAAATCGTTTCGAGGCACGGGGTGCCCACCTCCATCATTTCGGATCGGGATGCACGATTCACGTAAGAGCTTTGGCAAGCGATGCACAAATCTTTCGGCTCACGATTGGACATGAGCAAAGCTTATCACCCTCAGACGGATGGACAGTCTGAGCGAACGATCCAAACTCTTGAAGACATGCTTCGGGCATGCGTTATTGATTTCGGCAACGGCTGGGAAAAGCACCTCCCTTTGGTGGAGTTCTCGTATAATAATAGTTATCACACCAGCATTCAAGCCGCTCCATTCGAGGCATTGTACGGGCGTAAATGCCGGTCACCTCTCTGTTGGGCAGAGGTGGGGGATAGTCAGATCACGGGTCCAGAGATCGTAGTGGACGCCACAGAAAAGATTGCACAGATACGACAACGCATGGCGGCAGCACGCGACCGTCAGAAAGCCTACGCGGACAAGCGTAGAAAGCCATTGGAATTTCAGGTCGGGGACCGGGTTTTACTAAAAGTCTCACCCTGGAAGGGTGTGGTTCGTTTTGGCAAACGAGGCAAACTGAATCCGCGGTATGTCGGACCATTCGAAATCATAGAAAAGATTGGCAAAGTAGCATACAAGCTAAACCTACCAGCTGAACTCGGGGCAGTTCACAATGTCTTTCATGTGTCGAACTTAAAGAAGTGCTTATCAGATGAAACCCTCATCATTCCTTTCAAAGAACTCACTATCGACGAGCGGTTGCAGTTCGTCGAGGAACCAGTTGAAATCATGGACCGGGATGTGAAGGTCCTCAAAAACAAGAGAATCCCTCTTGTTCGAGTACGTTGGAACTCCAAACGTGGCCCAGAGTACACCTGGGAATGCGAAGACAGGATGACAGAAAAGTACCCCCAGTTATTCGAAACCAATGCAACCACTACTGAGGCTGAAGCTACTACTTCGGAATTTCGGGACGAAATTCCAGATCAACGGGGGGAGGATGTGACACCCCAGGAAAACCAGTGAACGATTGAACTTACCTAGCTTCCTCAGTGAGTGCATACCAAATTTCGGGACGAAATTTCTATTTAGTTGGGGATAATGTGACAACTCGAACTTTGGACTTACTTTGATGCAACGTTACGTGCTTATGAGAACTGAATTATATGATTTAATGAATGATATGCTACGTGCATGGTGTATATTATATGTATGTATGTTTTTGACTCGAACCGCGCAACACATACACACAACGATCGCACAAGCCCATGTTGGGCTACTTCAATCGCACACGGCCCAAGGGCAGCCCAAGCAAGGGCCGGCCCACTCCTTTTATTCGTACAAACACCCAAGTGGTGGGTTGGTTTTTCACAACTAGCAAACATAAGAACACACACACACAACCCTAGGCTCTTTCTCTCTCGTTTGCTTGGAACCCGACGGCACAAGATCTTCATACGGATCACCCTCTTCTCCTTCTCTAATTCGGTTAGTATGTTAGCTGATTGTACTTGATGTTTTGATGTCTTGTTATAATAGCCTTGCATGATGATCTAGGGTTCTTGATTAACATGATTGTGTATGTTTTTACAATTGATTATGTGTAGATTGTTAGGGAGTTTGTTAAGAATGATTGCTAATCGGCTACAAGTTCACATGAATCGGACGTATATTAAGATAGAAACCGATTGAATGTATATTCGAATATCATGTCTTGTTGATTGAATGTTATGATATATGTTCATAGGAATTGTTGAATATTGTTCATATGATTGATTAGGGTTCATGTGAATTTAATGGAAATTGCTTGGTTTGATCGAAATCCATTGTGTGATTGAAACTGTTAGATGTTAATTGATAAGGTGTAACATTGGAAACTTGGTTATTGATTGGCTATTGTAACTAATGAGCATGATTTATGGAAACAATATAACTGTTTGGGCATAAAATTCGGATGCACACAAGTCCAACCGTACAAGGTCTCTTGGTCGCACAAGAGGCCCATTCGCACAAGGTGGCCCGATCGCACAAGTGCATTGCACAAACGTATAATACACATGGTACTGCTTAGCTTTGGTATGATCGCACAACGCCCGGTGGATCGCACAAGTAGTGCTGATCGCACAAGGGGGGTTGGGCCACACACTTTTATGGAATTATGTTATTTGACCGAGCAAGCCCAAGGCCCACTCGCATAAGGCCGGTTTATGTTGTCGGGGCCGGGTGGCTACTGGGCTGGACTGACCGCACAAGCTTAACCGGATCGTACAAGATCCCTTTGGATCGCACAAGTTATGTTAGTGTTGATTTTTGGGCCGAGGGTATGCTGGGTTGGGCTGGACGGGTCGCACAACCCAAATGGAACGCACAAAACATGTTCAGTCGCACAAAGAGTGAAACCGTTTAACTGTTGGGCCTCAAGCCCAAATCCTACTCGCACAATCCGTTAGAATCGCACAATGTCATTTATTGGGCCGAGTAGGTGTAATTGATCTGTGATGATTAATTGGGCTTCTTGATTTCGTTACTTGATTTTTAAGTGTTGCCATGACCTATACATGTTTGCTATGATGTATACGTGCTTTACATGAAGTCAAAAACCTGACTTGTGTGGTAACCCTGTTAGGACGTGGTTGACCACTTTAGTTCAAGAACCCTCTCTTTTGTGTATCTGCCGAGCAAACCAAGGTTAGTTCACACAGCCAAGGCATGGGATTCCTGGGTTGGGAATTGGGTTGGAAATGTTGATATGGAATGATTACTCGTACTTACGCATTCACTAGACTATAGACCATCGTCCTCAGGATAGTCAGGACACGTTACGTAAAGCCTACGTAACCCAGTAATTGCCATTTGTCTCCCGGGTCGGGAGGACACGTTACGTAAAGCCTACGTAACCCAATACCTTCTACTGTCTTCCGGGTCGGAAGGACACGCTGCGTAAAACCTACGTAGCCCCCACGCGTACCACTGAACTCGGGGAAGGGCACGTCACGTAAAGCCTACGTGACCCAGTACGTATTCCTGTTCTCGGTTTAAGAAGAACACATGGTTGCACTAGTCTAGTAAGTACTATAATGGGAATCCCCCATTGTTAAGGATAAACTTGAGAATCCCTCACAAATAGTATATACTTGTATGGGAAGCCCCCACTAGATGAACTTACGCATTACTGTTACGAACTTACTTTCTGTGAACTCGCTCAACTAGTTTGTTGATTATTTGCTGCATGCCTTGCAGGACCCTAGGTATACTTGGAGCTTGCACCAGAGGAGAAGCGGGTCGTTGTGGACAAGAACACGTGAATGCTTATTAAACACTTTTACATTCACACATTGATACTTATGTTTTGGGTTTTACATTTAATGCTTCCGCTACATATAAAATGCTTGGTTTTGAACATCAATTATGTCTACGATTATTATTAAATACTATGTTTAATATAATTGGTGGCTTGATCCTGGTCATGTCACGCCTCCAAGCGGTGGTACTCCGCGTGTGGATTTTGGGGGTGTGACAAATATTATAACTAGATTTGGCATTCCTTCTGAAATTATATGTGATAATGGTTCCCAATTTATTGGGGGCAGAACCACTAACTTTTGTGACAGCTGGGGGATTAAGATGATAACATCAACACCAGTCCACCCACAAGCTAATGGTCAAGCAGAATCATCCAACAAGATCATCATCAACAATTTGAAGAAGAAACTTGGATCCAAGAAAGGAAAATGGGCAGAAGAATTACCCTATGTGCTTTAGGCTGATAGGACAACCCCCAAGAATGCTACTGGTCAAACACCATTCTCTTTGGTATTTGGGGCAGAATCAGTGATCCCAACAGAAATGGTAGTTCCAACTGCTAGAACAAGTACCCGTGATCCTTAGGAAAATGATGAGAACCTAGCTCAAGACCTGGATACTATTGAGGAAATCAGGGATTTGGCTAGGATAAGGATGGCTAGTTATCAACAAAAAATGGCTGGTGCTTACAACAAAAATGTCAGGATAAGGAAGTTTCAAGTTGGAGATATGGTATTGAGGAAAGCATTCCAGAATACCACCAATCCTGCTAATGGAAAGTTGGCACCAAAATGGGAAGGCCCTTATTTGATTGAAGCTGAAGCAGGAAAGGGGGCATATAGATTGCTGACCATGGAAGGTGATTTGCTACCAAGGGCTTGGAATGCTGTCCATTTGAAGAAATATTTCATGTGAACAGGATCCTCATGGCACAGATGATCCTTACATTAGGGGTATCCTTGAAGGATCCTTAAAGCATCCATGATCCTTACTCTGGTAATGTCCTAATCTTGAACTATTTCATTTACTTATTTTCTCATACAAGGATAAGGATCATGTATCCTTTATCCTTCTCTCACAAGACTTTGAGTTTTGAAAGTTCAGGTATCCTTAGCACAATGTTGATTATCTACAGAAGCAATCCAGATCTTTGGGTTTAACCCCGGTTGTTTGGGCTTGACCCCAGTTTCGCCTGTAGTGCATGATGATCCTGGTATAGTTCAAGGCATTGGGACCAGTACTCGCTTTAGGGGCTGATAATTCCATTGTACTGGCTATACCTAGGATCCTACGTATAATGGTAGACGTACCATACATCCGTTCCTAAGGTTTCTAACGTTTACACGTTAGCTAAGGTTTTGGCATTATCATGTCACTAAGTTTGGATAGTCGCCAGTTAGGGCCATACTCCAGTTTACATACGATCCTTGGGCTTGTCCCCAGTTATCCTTGGGCTTGTCCCCAGTTATCCTTGGGCTTGTCCCCAGTTGCTAACTCTTATTCTATATTGGCTTAGTCCCAAGTTATGATCTATTTCAGGTCCTTGAAGTTTAACAACTAAGGATCCTTGATCCTTATCTCTCCCTAAGGTTTATCTTATAGTTATCCTGATTATGACTAGGATCCTAACTTGGATCCTCAGGTATGATCCTTAACTATTTCAATTCTATTCGTTGATTATTTTGAATCCCCCTTATACTTTGACAACTAAACTTATGATCCTTAGAACATATATTACTTTTTGGGATTTTTCAACTTGTTAGAAAATTTGATCATGGATCATATCCTAAATGTTTTCAATCTGACTTATTCAAAATTGCTTATTTAATAAGTGTACATCAAGACAATTAAAAATTAAAGGAACTTAAAGGATAACAACACAGGATAAGCGACAAAAAGTTAAAGTTTTATTTATTAACAAAAAGACTAACCCTTCAAAGGTTGTCAAAATTACCTACCCCAAGCATCTACCAGCAATACGTGGCCCGTCTGCTGGGGTAGTGTTTTGGTCAAAAATCACACAAAGATAATGCAACCAAACTCTTTGTAAACGGGGAATGATGCTTAGTGTGATGAACAAAGATAAGGATCACTATAATGAAAATTGCACAAGTGACACAAGGATTAATACGAGGAAAAAACCCTTGATCAATGAATGATCTCCGGCATAAAAAACCTCGGGTGATGGAAACTACCGATCACCAAACTTCAATATAACAAACAATGTTTACAACTTCGGATGGTAACGAGCTAGGTACAAGGATCACTATAGTATCGTATGCTAAAGCGTGTGAGAAATGTGTTGTGTCTTCCGAATGTTCAAGGGTGCCATTTATACAAGTGTGTGTGGTTCTATTTTAGGCAAATCACCTAACTACTAGCTCGTTACCCCTTTAGAAATAGAAGTAAATTTAGCCTAATTAATTTCCCTTGAATTGTGCTGAGTTTCCATATTATCCATAACGTCCATCTTTGATTATGCATGTACGAAATTAGCGTCACAGATTCCTTGTTTACGTTGCTAAGACCAGGTCCAACTCGTAATTCCTGCAAAACAACATTAAATCCAAAGAGAACAATCGTTAGTATGAGGATCCTTAGGATGATCCATGATCCTGATCCTGGAGCTCTTCTGAGGATCACTATCTGCCAAAGAAACAAGGATCACTTGTTAGGATACCAAGTAAGGATCATAGGTCATAAAAATCCAGCCCTAACAATTGCCCCCAAAATATAAGGTGTATTTATCTAATATAAACGAGTTATATTTTGCCGGTCTTATCCATAACTAACTCAACGGATATATAGCCGTTAAGATGGAACTATCCGTTGCGATCTGACGTCATAGAAGTGACAGCCCTGCACAATCATGATTATAGATAGAGATAGGGATAGGATCGTTTGCATTTAAATTCAGGAACTCTTCCCTTTATAACCGCGATCAGAGGATTGAACAGGTATTCCTCTTTATCTTCTTCTTGCTTGCTGTGTTTCTCTTTTTCTTTCCATCGTTCTGTAAAAGATGTTGCTCCGGAACTCCCCCTGCAAGGATCCTAAGAAGAACAGCCCCTTAAAGGGTCAAGGGATCATCAATGATTCCTCCACCGAGAGGTGTTGTTTTACCGACCCTCAAATCGACAAAATCCGTCATTGCTTTCCGGCGAACACCCTTTTCAAGTCTTTTAGCCCTACCGCTTTGAGTGATTTCACCTCTGAGGCTTGGGTAGCTTTCCCGGTCACTCCTTTTATGATAGGATACTCGTATCCTTTCCCTCAGTTCACTCAATCCTTTTTCTCCCTTACCGGCATCTGCTATATCTAGGCTATGCCGATGATTTGGAGGGTGTTATACACCCTTGAGAGGATCATTGAACAAGAGGGGATTGACCTTGGCATGGCGGAGTTGGCTGAGATGTATGATCTTACCACTTTTGGATCCCACCGATATTTGTTCAAACGGAAAGCTGGAGAGGATCACCCTGTTTTCAAAGTGACCAAGAATGACATGAACTGGAAGCGACGACTCTTTTTTGTTAGGAGAGATTCCATCCCTAATGGGAAGGATTTGCCCAAGGAGTGGGCTACCCATGGTAGGATAGAGGATCCTAGAAGGATCACCATAGAACTTGTTCCTTGGTATAAGGATCACTGATATTCTCTTGTTTATTGTGCAGCTATATCCGTTTCTCATCTTAAGTTGACTCCTGCTGCAAAAGAGAGACTCTTGGCCTTTAAGAAGCTTGATCCGGAGATAAGAACTTTCCAGGTTGCCACCCAGGATTCTCAAGAAGTATCCTCTGCCTCTGTCACAATGTCAAGTAAGTATCCTCATTTAAAAAGTAATTCTATGTAGGATTTTCAAGTTTAATTAGAATACTTATCTTATTTTGATTGTGTAGGTGCTGGAAAATCCTCTAAGTCTGCTTCAAAGTTTGGCATCGATGATCTTACAAATGTCAAATCCTCAAGGAAGAAGACTCCTGCTGCTAGCCCAACTGCTTCAGCCCCTAAAGCACCTATCAGGGGTAAAGGAAAGAAGAGAAAGGCCTCTGAGGATTTACAAGGTCTGCCCCTGCTCCCCCAACAGTTTCTGGACTACTTCAATGAGGTAAGGATCACTGCCCCTGTTTGTGTATCCTGACAGTTTTGAGGATCACTTGTTTCTGATGTTATGCCTTGTTTTCCTTGCAGAAATTTGCTGAAATAGAGACGTATGTTGGCCACGTCGAGGATCAAGACCGCCAGATTGCTGACCTCCAACAAGTTGCTGTGTTGAAGGATCTCAAGATAGCTGATCTTGAGAAGGAGCTCCGAGCCACCAAGGATGATGTTGCCAAAATGCTGATCAACTTTGACTACGAGAAGCATGAGATCACCCAAGATGCCAAGGTCTCTGCTGCGATAGCCATGTACAAGATCCAGCTACAAATGGCTACGGAGGCTCAGGATCCTACCTTTGACAGGAGCACTTGGGACGTAGAGGGCTGGAAGGCGAGTGTGACAACCCTCACTAAACCAGGTATCCGTACGACTTAATTAACTATTAATTGCTGCTTGATTACTGTGCTTGACTGAGATTACTGATAAACTGCTACTTGACTGTTGATACATGTACATATCTGCATCATACATTGATTTCCGTCACTACATTATTTACTTACTGAACTCTAGTGACACAAACATGATGCACAAAAGCACAGTAGCATTTGAACGGATAACCTATTGAACATGCTGATATAGCCAGCATCAGGCAAACACTGCCTCTAAAGGCCTGTATGAGCCAGAAATATTATACTACACCCAGTGTGTGTGTAGGGATACAAGGGTTGTTAAACTGCGTCTCTAGGAATAAGATGTAATGATTGGATGTGCCTAAAACGTACTCTAAGCACGAAACACAGCACTTTTATCAACATACTAGCTTCTAGAAAATTAATAAAGTGCCAAAACATAAGGAAATATTCCTGACACTTTGCAGAATAAATTGTGTCGCTAAAAATATTATTTACGACGCTTAAAGGATTACTTAAGCACTTTAACGGATTACTATCCAACCGAACAACCGGACAATACCCGGAACATAAAAATATTGTCAGAAATATTGTTAGCCTTTTTCTGAGCCAGTTAGGGTCCCTGATTACCTTAACACCCGCTTTATAACGCATCATGCAACTAACTGGGTTAATCTCTAAAGTTAACCTATTAACATAACTAATCACTAACTGAATGATTGGAAACGAACCGGATACCCCCCCCCCTCAATGGAATCGGCCAACTAGAGAGACAAGAGGGTACACCTTTGATATTTTTATATTATTTGTGTCCAATATCAAGAGAACATAGTAACCGTTGGACGATGATCAAAGTTTTGCCTATAAATACTCACACTCACACACAAGATTATCACACCACACAAATCACCAACACCCACTCTCTCCTCTCCTCCCACTCTCGGCCGTAACCCCCCTCCACCATCCATCCATTGTCGGCTCTTGATCAATACATTTCAAGCACACACAAGGCTTACGGATCACGTATAAGGAACCTTGAAGCAAGCGGAAGTTGAAGGACCTCGTTTCTTTGCTTTTATCCACGCCATTTTCGACTAGATTCTTCCCTAGCCCCGAGCTAGAGGTATAATGTTTAAAACTCACTCTCGATCGTATCTAAAGTGGTTAATATGATTTTTAACGGTTAAAAGTCGGAATCATGCGTTTTGAATCTATAAAGTCTACTAAAACTCGAATATTGTTGGTTAAAAGCTCATAACATGTGTAAAAGTTGTAGTATTTGAATATGTTGATTATTGAGGCCCGATCTACGATGTGGTGGCTCTTATCATCGTTTAACCCGACTTTGTTAAGATCATAGATCTTGACATAAGCTTGTTTCTGTCGGTACGAGGGTTAAAAGGTGAAACTCCACCACACGAGAAACATGAACTTGTGTAAAAGTATTTTGACTTGTAAAATAGTATTTAAAACGAGCCGATCTACGTATGTACAAGTGGTATATTCGTAGAACCAAGTGTCGAGAAAATCATGTTTTATAAAAGTTGGGTGACATGTTAACAAATATGATTTTTACAAACTACAAGTGTATAAACACTTGAGAAACGAAGGATCCGACAAAGTAACAATTTTTATAAAAGTTGTCGGGAAGTTGTAAAGGATGATTTGTTCTAAAAACGGGGTTTTTACAAGACTAAACTATTTTATACATAGATCCACTAAATATAAGGTGATCTATACTATGACTTTCGGAAAAACTACAAGTTCATGTAATAATGCGATTTTACATACTAGTCTACAAGTTTGATGTGTTGAAATTAGTTTAATGTGTCGGAAATTGATTGGTTGATTTAAAGAAGTGTTGAAGTGATTTTGTAAAAGAAAATGATACGCTTGAAAGCGTGGCCACCTCTAGTTACAGGGGAAACTCTGGCGAAATTTTTCTAAAATCTAACACTTAGAATTATTTACAAGTGTTAGACTATTTTTGATATATTTTCAAATATATTTCGCCATGACTTTATTTATTAAATAATCGGAGGTGGGATTTTCACAAAAGCTAAACGTGATAAATATTTATTCGATAAATATATTTTTCACCACACTGTTTATGATTATTTTGTGAAAATATATAAATATTATTTTTAGAGTAAAAATAATATTTACAAACTTTGACGAACCCAGAATAATGCCAACGCTTACACGACAAACATATAAGTTACAACGGTAATTACTATTACCACTTACTCGCCAAAACGTAACTTACGCTTAATACGGAAATATTCATAAACGAGTATGTTGTCAACGTATTATTTTTGGAAAATATTATGTGTAGAGAAAATATAATATTTTTGAGAAAGATATTTATATTTTGGAATGAGAAGTAAAAATATATTAAGTGAGACTTAATATTATAAACGCGCATGTATTAAATCCCCCATCCTTGGGAAGGAGATTAACTACCAAATATATACAAGGAACAGTTGTCTAACTGTTTCCCGAAAATTAAACTATAAAGCTAAAGCACGGCCATCCGTCTAATAGAATTAGCACATGTAGGTCGTTGCACAGCTTTCGGACATTTGGAGTGCTTGATTTAGCGATGCACTGACTGTGAGTTCATGTCCCCCTTTTCTCTTAACTGTTTTCAGTTTTAACTGCGGGGGTGAAATACATGTTACAATGATTATGATTACTTATTACACGGTATGATTAGCGTAAGGAGGGTTACTTTCTAGATCATGTGAATGGGTAGGCGGAAACTTGAGGTCATTAATCCTCAGGGTAGGACCGAGGGGCAGGAGCGGTAGATCTATTTGGGTGTAGCGAGCCCAGTCCCAGGTCCAGCATAACGGACCTTGGAATGACTTTGTTCCCGACGCATAAATTTGCTAGGTTTGAGCCTTCCTACTTGCATTTCACACATATCAATGGCCTTGCAAACCATTGGTGATCTCTTTTTCCTTATTTGCTACATACCAGGTTTTTGATAAAGATAAAGGTTTATTTACTCACTATCGCATGAACTCGCTCAACATTATTGTTGATTTTTCAACTTACATGTATTTCAGGAAACTAACGATCTGGCGCGGTATGGCTTGTTTTCCGCTGCATTAGGCACCAAGGTCATCCAGGGTTCGGGGAATGTGACTCTTACCTGGACAAGTCACAGTCCTTGAATTCATGTTACTGTTTGAATTTGTAATGTTTAGACAAGTTTATGGTTGTTGGGTGTTAACCCGTTAAGACAATGTTCCGATATTTTTATTTTTAATTTTTATGGATGATCTTGCATATTTTTAATTCATATAGCTTGTTATGATTAAGCTATGGTATTAAGAAGTCACACCAAATTAACCACGCTTCCGCAAAGCCAGGGTGTGACAGCGAGGCTGGCAGAGCTTGATGATGATGAAGAGGCTGAGGAGATCCCGATGCTTGAGGGTGGAGAGGCTGGCAAGGATCATGCTGGAGAGGCAAGCGGAGCTGGTGGTGATGGTTCAGCAAAGGATTGAGCTGCAGGATTGGGCGATGAAGGAAACTTCTAGACATAGCCGGAGCCCAATTTTTTGTTTGGTGGTTGTTGATGTTTTTTTAAAACAATTATGGTCTGTAATTCGAACAATAGTTTTAGGGTTAAGGATCCAGGATCCTTCAGACAATAGGTAGGATTACAAATGGTGGAGGGATCCTTTGTTTGGGGGATGAAGCCATTGTGATCCTGCCGCCTTTTAATTTCCTGCATGCTATGACCGCACAAACATTGGATACCCTTTGCAAACCCATGTGGACGGGCCACGTTTTGCTGGTAGAAACGTGGGTTGGCAATTTTGACAACTTTGAAGGGTTTTAGACCTTTGTTAATAAAATAACTCTAATCTTTTTGGCTTATCTTGTGTTGTTATCCTTTTAATTTCCAATTGTTTTGATATATATTTGTCTGAGTGAGAAAAGTTTAACCAAATTATGTTTAAGAAGTTTAGGATACGATCCAGGATCAAGTATCCTATAGTTGAAAACTTCCATAAAGTAATTCATTTTAAGGATCATACCTGAGGATCCTAGTTAGGATCCTAACCTTTAATCAGGATAACCATAAGGGAAACTTTAATGGATAATAAGGATTGAGGATCCTTAATTGTTTAACTTCGAAAACCTGAAAAATAGGATATAACTTGGGACTAAGCCAATATCAAAGATGAGTTAGTAACTGGGGACATGCCCAAAGGATAACTGGGGACAAGCCCAAAGGATCACTGGGGACGAGCCCGAAGGATAACTGGGGACAAGCCCAAGGATCGTATGTAAACTGGAGTATGGCCCTCACTGGCGACTATCCAAACTTAGTGACATGAAAATGCCAAAACCTTAGCTAACGTGAAAACGTTAGAAACCTTAGGAACGGATGTATGGTACGTCTACCATTATACGTAGGATCCTAGGTATAGCCAGTACGATGAGGTTATCAGCCCCTAAAGCGAGTACTGGTCCCAAAGACGTGAACTATACCAGGATCATCGTGCGCTACAGGCGAAAACTAGGGACAAGCCCAAGGATAACTGGGGACAAGCCCATATTACTGGGGTTGAACCCAAAGATCTGAGTTGCTTCTGAAGATTGTCGACATTATGCTAAGGATACCTGGACTTATCAGAACTCAAAATCTCGTGAGAGAAGGATGAAGGATACATTATCCTTATCCTTAAATAAGAAGATATGTAAATAAGAGTTCAAGCTTAGGACATTACCAGAGTAAGGATCATTGATGCTTCAGGGATCCTTGAAGGATACTTCCAATGTAAGGATCACTCATGCCAGAAGGATCCTGCTTACATGAAATATTTTTTCAAGTGGACAGCATTCTAGGCTCTTGGTAACAGATTACCTTCCATGTTAAGCAATCTATATGCCCCCTTTCCTGCTTCGGCTTCGATCAAATAAGGGCCTTCCCATTTTGGTGCCAATTTCCCATCAGCAGGATTGGTGATATTTTGGAATGCTTTTCTCAACACCATATCCCCAACTTGGAATTTCCTTATCCTGACATTTTTGTTGTAAGCACCAGCCATTCTTTGTTGGTAGCTAGCCATCCTTATCCTAGCCAGATCCCTGATTTCTTCAATAGTATCCAAGTCATGAGCCAGGTTTGCATCATTTTCCTCAGGATCACGGGTACTTGTTCTAGCAGTTTGAACCACCATTTCTGTTGGGATCACTGATTCTGCCCCAAACACCAAAGAGAAGGGTGTTTGACCAGTAGCATTCTTGGGAATTGTCCTATCAGCCCAAAGCACATAAGGCAATTCCTCTGCCCATTTCCCCTTCTTGGATCCAAGTTTCTTCTTCAGATTGTTGATGATGATCTTGTTGGATGATTCTGCTTGACCATTGGCTTGTGGGTAGACTGGTGTTGATGTTATCATCTTAATCCCCCAACTGTCACATGTCACACCCCGACCACGTAAAACATCAAATCGTGGTGGAAACGTCGGGGAGTGTTGTAACAGAATTATTGTTTCACAACCATGGCATTTAAAGTTATATTTTATTTCTCAACAAAAGAGGTACATTGTCTTAAAACAACTGAAACATAGAGTACATAACATGTTTTAACTAGTCTGGCTTCATTTTATAGTCACTAAGGCCCAAGTCCACCCTAGCGTATCACGATCAAGCTATGCATTAGCTCCTAAAACACATGTGAAAAATAGGTACGTCAGCATAAAAATGCCTGTGAGTAACATAGGTTTTGTGAAAATAGGATTCATAACTTATAAGTTTTAAGAAAAGGGTTTAATAAAAGTTAGTCATGAATCTTGTAAAATGTATTGTTTGTAAATCGTTTTGAAAAGAAACGATGGTAGATATGTATTTTTGAAAGAATAATGTATGGTTAAATGATTAACCATTAAAATGAGTTTGTACAAGATAGATTATTTGTAAAACAAGGTATTGTGAAAAGTATGTTATATAGCTAAACTGAGATGATTTAAACAACGCTGCGATGTGTAATATCATACCAACACTTATATATAAGAAGTACCAGCGGCGTATCCACCATGCTTGTATCATATTACACACACCTCGTTACTTGAATCATTTACCCAAACAAACCACCAATGTAAATTTCCCATGTCTAAACCATTTGTCAAATGCCTTTGTGAAAGCTATGTCAAAATGTTTATGTCGAAATGTTTATGACATGTATATGTCAATATCAAAATGTTTATGTCAACTGTCAATCATGTAATGTGTAAACAAAATGTCATGCATGGCAAGTGATATATGTATCAACTATACCATAGGTAAAAATGCACAAAACAATGTATTGAAGTAAAACGTGGTTTAAATCAATGTTATGTTTTGTGGAAAATGCATGCTATAATGAATACAGGCATTTATGCAGTATTGTGAAAATGCATACATCCAAGCCTTGCAACTGTGGTGACAAACCTTTAAACAAATTAAAGGTCTATCTGTCTAAATGTTTTAATCGAATTCGGTCATTCCTTCCATCCAAACATACCCAGGATGTCAGGAACGGGAGTTGTCAATTCCTATGGTACCATTACCTACTAACGAGCGGCATAGCTAACGTTAATGAATGTATATGGTCCCACTTTAACAAACCAAATGTCATACCCAAAATGTAAGCATGTGAAAAACAATGCACTAAGTATGATGAACATACATAGCGTGAAATGTCATGTAAAATAAATGCACTAAGTATGATGAACATACATAGCGTGAAATGTCATGTAAATCGATGTATTAATGAACATAGCAAGTATATGATGCGAAAACAAGAAAAGTACGAAAGTAACAAGTAGGCACATGTGTTTCACCCCAAAATGTTTGGAAAACAGTAAAAGAGGGGTACTATGTACTCACAGTAGTGCGTCTTGAATCGAATCTCAAACCCTGTCCGCTACACGACAACCTACAACGTACTAATGTCTATTAGACGAGCGGGTCGTGCCTTGGCTTAGAGTTTAGTGTTTTGATTTGCGTTACTTAGGTATTATTTTGTTAAAACAATAATAATTATTTTAACTTAACTATCGATATTAGAAAATAGTTAGACAACTATTTCGTACCTACTTTCTCTAATATTTTACTAAGTGTTCGGATTCTCGGAAAATTTCGGTAGGGTATCCTCTGTAAATAGAGGTGTCCATGCTTTAATAGCATATCATTTTCTTTTATATAAAACCAATAGTTCATTTTCAATCACCAAATCGACATATCGACAAGCAAAACGTTGCATACTTCATTTCAGCTTTATAACTCGAAACCGGACTGTTTTCGAGGATTTTTATAAAATAGTTAACCTTTTCTAAAAATCTCCAAATTTTTACAGAATATGACATATGTTCCAAAATTTATTGGGTAAAAATATCAAAGTCCAATTTGTTACCCATATTTTATAGAAAATCATTTTCTCGACTGCAATCAGATTTGTTACCATTCTGATCGCAGTTTACGGAAATATTCACTAAAAAGCAACCGTAAGTCCGTTTGACGAAATTCCAGTTGGAGGGTCGTCCTGACAACGGTGTCCATCTACTGTAAAAATTTCATGGGTTGATTTTATTCAGGTTTTAAGTTGTGACTCCGAAAATGTCATACTTTTTCTGCAATAAAAATGCAGCTTGAGCTGCTGTCCAAAAATAACCTTTTAAAAATAGTAAACGGTCTCGAAAAATTATGATTCCAGCGCCATTTGCTTAGTTATTCCAAAACACTCATTTTAGGCTTTAGAAATTCTGTTTTTCGACTTAAAATGACCCCGTTACAGCCTGTTGAAGTTGGCTGGAAATCCAACTCAGCAAGCTGTTTGAGTTTTTGTGTGTGAAAAACAATCAACAATCGAACAAGAATCGAAGTGAGACAAGAGTATGAATGGACTTACTACTAGCACAAGGCTAGGGTAGAAATTCTAGTGAAGATGATGGTGAGAAAGATGATGATCAAGACTAGAACCAAGCTCCTTTGAATGCCCTTCAACTTGCAACCTCCATGGATCACCTTCAAAGCTTTGAATGAAGAACAAGTCTTGAAGATTTGAAGGTAGAGAGAGAGAGATGGGGGACGATTGAAGGAGGAGAGAGAGTTAGGGTTGAGTGTGAATGATCTTGGTTAGATTGTGAAGATATATGTAGGAGATTTTGTAGAGATATGGACATGGCATGCACTAACACTTGGCAATACAAAGATCAAAGGAGATATTGCCATATCTTGCAAAATTTGGTGGGTCCCTATATATATATATATATATATAACCGTATGATGTATGAGAGGAGGGGGTGAAGTGTAAGTTTTTATATAAACATGCCATACGTAGGCTAAAACGAGTGTTTAACTGGATACCGGGTATTTTATCTAGCGTTTAAATCCCGGTTATGGCGTTCTAAAATATTTTTATTATACTATAAAAATAAACTCGCCAAAATATTACTGGAAATAAATTTCAGTTGCCAAGACTGGCTGCATTGTCTGCGTTTTGCAGTATAAGCACTGTGTCGCGCGGAAACACGTGTTACGAGCTTACACTTGAAAAATAACGTTTTTAGGCGTTTCAATTTATTTTTCAATACAGACCTGTTTAAAAAATAAATTTCAGTCATAACAGAATATCTTCTGGATTTAATTATTATCCGGGCGGTTACCAACGTTCGTTTCGCAGTTTTGTCGTAATTAGTTCTTTAGTTCAAATAGTCATGTTTTTGCCATACCGAATCCTTCAAAACTTATTTCTAAGTTATGTGTAGGATATTTAGGGTATGTTTAGCTTATGTCACGGTTCCGGAGTGTACGTTGCGTTAAATTGATTGCATTTAAGCACCAGTTTGCGTATAAACTTCCAGGAGGTGATCTAAAGCTTGAAATCAGAATCGAATCAAATTCTAAAATTGTCAAACACAAATACACATATATTAACACTAAAACACATAATAACACCAAAGCATATTGTTTTATTGATAACGGGAATTGTTTTACATAGTACGATGATTACAGATCACAGTTGTCACAGTCTCCCCTACTTGTGGAAATTTCGTCCCGAAATTTGTTTAGAGGAAACTCGTGGGAAAAGATGTGGATACTTCGCCTTCATTTGATCTTCACGTGCCCAAGTAAACTCAGGTCCACGTTTAGATTCCCAGCGAACTTTAACTAACGGAATGCGCTTGCGTTTAAGCCATTTGACTTCACGATCCATGATTTCCACAGGTTTCTCAACAAAATTGAGCGTTTTGTCAACACCAATCTCGTCGAGAGGTATGTGGAGGTTCTCATCAGCTAAGCACTTTTTGAGATTGGATACGTGGAAAGTTGGATGAACATTTCCAAGTTCAGGAGGTAATTGAAGTCTGTAGGCTACCTTACCGATTCTTTCGACGATCTGGAATGGTCCAACGTATCTAGGTGCAAGTTTTCCTTTCTTTCCAAATCTGATCACACCTTTCCAAGGTGAGACCTTAAGTAATACACGATCACCGACTTGAAAATCCAAGGGTTTGCGTTTTAGGTCCGCGTAACTCTTTTGACGGCTTCGAGCTGTCTGTAAGTTATCACGAACTTTCTTTACCTTGTCAGTTGTCTCCAGAATGAGGTCAGGTCCAGCAATCTGAGCCTCACCTATCTCATTCCAGCAGACTGGTGAACGACATTTTCGACCATAGAGAGCCTCGAAAGGAGCCATGTTGATACTGGAGTGATAACTGTTGTTGTAGGAGAATTCAATCAATGGAAGATGTGAATCCCAACTACCACCAAAGTCGATCACACAAGCTCTAAGCATATCCTCCAAAGTCTGGATTGTTCTTTCAGTTTGGCTATCAGTTTGTGGATGATAGGCTGTGCTCAGATTGAGTTGGGTCCCCATAGCAGATTGCATGGTTCTCCAAAATCGAGAAGAGAAGCGAGCATCCCTATCCGAAATAATGTTCAAAGGAACACCATGTCGAGATACAATTTCATCCACATAGACTTTAGCCAATTTTTCAGCAGAAAAATCCTCACGGATTGGCAAGAAATGCGCTGATTTAGTAAGACGATCCACAATTACCCAGATGGCATCATGACCTTTCTTAGTGCGCGGCAGTTTAGTAATGAGATCCATAGCGATGTTTTCCCATTTCCAAACTGGAATCTCTGGTTGCTCTAAAAGACCAGCAGGATGTTGGTGTTCAGCCTTAACCTTAAGACAAGTAAGGCATTTTGAAACGTATAAGGCAATGTCTTTCTTCATACCAGGCCACCAATACTGAGTACGAAGATCCTTATACATTTTGTCTGAGCCAGGATGAATAGAATAACGAGACTTATGGGCCTCATCCATAAGCAAGGTGCGAAGATCATCTTGGCTTGGGACCCACAAACGGTCCATGAAATAATACGATCCATCTTCCTTCAGCACAAGATCAGGCTTAATGTGATAGGGTAATTCCTTACCCATCAAGTCTTGTGAAACACAAGCATGCTGAGCCTGAGAAATGCGGGCTTGAATATCGGATCGAGCTTGGATAGCAGATTGATCATGAACACAATGAAACATAGTACGTTCCTTACGACTCAATGCGTCAGCCACAACATTCGCTTTACCAGGATGGTAGCGAATTTCGCAATCATAGTCGTTTAGGAGTTCGACCCAACGTCTTTGCCTCATGTTGAGTTCCTTCTGGTTGAAGATGTGCTGGAGACTTTTGTGGTCAGTGAAAACCACGCATTTTGTACCGTACAGATAATGTCTCCAGATTTTGAGAGCGAAAACAACTGCACCTAACTCAAGATCATGAGTGGTGTAGTTTCTCTCATGTACCTTCAATTGTCTAGATGCGTAGGCTATGACTTTGTTCCTTTGCATCAGAACACAGCCAAGACCCAATTTCGATGCATCACAGTAGACAACAAAATCATCATTGCCCTCAGGCAAAGTTAGAATAGGTGCATTACAAAGCTTCTGCTTCAAGGTCTGAAACACTTCTTCTTGCTTAGAACCCCATTCAAAGGGTTTGTTCTTCTGAGTTAGAGCAGTTAGAGGAACTGCAATCTTCGAGAAGTTTTCAATGAAGCGGCGGTAATAACCCGCAAGACCGAGGAAAGAACGAACCTCAGTAGGAGTAGTTGGCGTATCCCAATCCTTAATCGCACTGATCTTGGAGGGATCTACATGAATACCTTGTTCGTTGACAATATGTCCCAGAAATTGAACTTCCTTAAGCCAAAATTCGCACTTGGAGAACTTGGCAAAAAGTTGCTCTTTCTTTAGGAGTTCCAAAGTAAGACGAAGATGATGCTCATGATCAGCTCGCGTCTTAGAATAAATCAAGATATCATCAATGAAAACGATGATGAACTTATCCAAATAAGGCTTGCAGACCCTATTCATCAAGTCCATGAAAACAGCAGGTGCATTGGTCAAACCGAATGGCATGACTGTGAACTCATAATGCCCGTATCGAGTGCGGAATGCTGTTTTGGGAATATCCTCTTCATGCACACGAAGTTGATGATACCCAGAACGAAGATCAATCTTCAAAAAGCAAGTAGCACCCTGTAACTGGTCAAAGAGGTCATTAATGCGAGGTAGGGAATATCGATTCTTGATGGTGAGCTTATTCAGCTAACGATAATCGATACACATTCTGAAGGATCCATCCTTCTTCTTGACAAAAAGAACGGGAGCACCCCAAGGTGAAAAGCTAGGACGGATAAAACCTTTGTCAGAAAGCTCCTGAAGCTGCTGAGATAGCTCTTGCATCTCAGACGGTGCAAGACGATATGGAGCTCTGGCAATAGGATTTGCACCAGGTACGAGATCGATACGGAACTCGACTTGGCGTGCTGGGGGTAGTCCAGGTAATTCTTCAGGAAACAGCTCCTGATAATCCCGAACAACAGGGATATCTTGAATAGACTTACCTTGGTCTTTATCTGCCGTAACATGTGCCAAGAAGGCCACATAGTTCTTTCGCAGATACTTCCGAGCTTTAAAACAAGACATAAGCTTGAGGCTACTAACAGGTTTCTCACCACGAACCTGTAGGATCTCACCTGACGGGAGCGGCACACGTACGATCTTTTCGAAACAAACTACCTCGGCGTGATGTTTGGCTAACCAATCCATACCCACAATAATGTCGAAGCTTCCAAGATGCATAGGGGTGAGGTCAATAGGAAAAAGATGGTCGCTAAGATTCAATTGACAGTTGCGAAGAACGGAATTAAGAACAATGGGTTCACCATTCGCAACTTCAACAGTCAAAGGCTTACCTAGTTTCGTTCTAGACACGCGAAGCAAAGGTTCAAAAGATAACGACACAAAACTCTTATCGGCCCCTGAATCAAAAAGAACAGACGCATGTTGATCATTAACAAAGAACGTACCGTTCACCACCTCGTTGTCTGCTTGCGCCTCGACAGCATTCATATTAAAAACTCGTCCACGAGCCTGAGCCTGAACTGGATTTGCATTAACCAGCCTTGGACACTGGTTTCGATAATGGGTCAGGTCTCCACAATTAAAGCACGAACCAGGAGGATAGTGAGGTCGTGCAGCTTGCTGTTGAACAGGTGGTTGAGCTCCCTGCCGAGCTGGATTTCTAGCAGAACGACAAACCTCTGCAAGATGACCTGATTTTCCACAGATGGTACAGAAACGACACGGGAGTTGTTGTTGATGATGACTATTGCACCTATTGCACAAAGGTGCATTCCCTTCATACCGCTTCTTTGCTGGAGGCTGTGCTGGCTGATTGGGAGCTGCCTGGTTCTGTTGGGCAGTGATGGCAAAATTTTGGGAAGCCTTTCGCTTCCTAGAGCCTTTTGATGAGCCAGTATCCTTCCCCTTCTTACCTTTCTTGCTATCCCCTTTGTCAGACGCCTGTTTCTTGCCCTTGTCACCCTTCCTATGCAATTTACCCTTTCTGATCTGCGATTCTGTCAACGTTGCAGATAGTTCGATTGCCTGACGAATAGTGGTAGGTTTACTACCAGTAACGATGTCTTGCACAGAGTCAGGTAGACCATCGATGTATCTCTCGATAGCCTTGTCAAGTGGGGTAACCATCGTTGGGCATAACAAACTCAACTCTTCGAACCTGTCAGTATACGCTCGGTGCTCACCACTTACTTGTTTCAGATCATCGAACTCCCTTTCCAATGCTCGCAGTTCATGACGAGGACAAAACTCACTCATCATGAGAGCCCTTAACTCAGCCCATGTTTGTGCTAAAGCGACTTCAGCACCACGATCTCTCATAACCCCATTCCACCATGTCAACGCCCTCTTTTGAAAAACACTAGAAGCAAACTCGACCTTGCGATTATCAGGACACTGAACATGACGAAAAGTATTCTCAATGCTCTCAAACCATTGAAGGAGCCCAGTTGCCCCCTCAGTACCACTGAACTTGAGTGGTTTAGCCGAATTGAAGCTCTTGAAGTTACAAGGAGCGTTCTGATTGACGTTTGCTTGGTTAAACTGAGCAATAAGATTCGGGAACGCAGCAGCCATATGCTGTGCGATGATTTCTGCCAGTTCGGCATTCGGTAGCTGATTTTCGCGTCGAGGAGGCATGCTAAAAAGAGGAAACATGAGAGGAAACGAGTGAGATGATTAGATGAAAAGAACGGGATGAAACAAAATCAACAAAGCAAGGATGGTGGTCATTTGTCCGTATCACAAAGCAAACAAATGACGCACAGTGACTAATCAAAGTAAATGGGTCCATAAACAATGCTTAGCGAAGACATGCTCGCCTATAAGTGAACACTCACCCCAAGAGTTCCCAGGTAAGAGTGACTGGTCCGATTATGTGGATTTGTACGAACACTCTAGCCTTAGACAGAAAACTCAGGGTACAGGCATTCACTCTTCCAGTTTGCACGTGTTCACATCATTTAGACCCAAACTTTGACGGGATTTTGAAAACTCGAAAGGCACTAAGCCAAATATGAGTTAAACTGGAAGGGTTCAAAACAATAAAATAAATCATTTGAAAAATAGAGGATTGTTTTTCAAAAATCGTTTTAGAAATCTGGGTTCTTGTTTTGATGATCACCTAAGGATAGGTGAAGTGCATGTTTTAAAATCTAAACACAAGACAACTTGTGTTGGGGTCCTAGAAAGGTTATAGTCTAGGTCAAAGCATTACTAATAACCTAATTCCCTATAACCATTGGCTCTGATACCAACTCTTCTGTCACACCCCGACCACGTAAAACATCAAATCGTGGCAGAAACGTCGGGGCGTGTTGTAACAGAATTATTGTTTCACAACCATGGCATTTAAAGTTATATTTTATTTATCAACAAAAGAGGTACATTGTCTTAAAACAACTGAAACATAGAGTACATAACATGTTTTAACTAGTCTGGCTTCATTTTATAGTCACTAAGGCCCAAGTCCACCCTAGCGTATCACGATCAAGCTATGCATTAGCTCCTGAAACACATGTGAAAAATAGGTACGTCAGCATAAAAATGCCTGTGAGTAACATAGGTTTTGTGAAAATAGGATTCATGACTTATAAGTTTTAAGAAAAGGGTTTAATAAAAGTTAGTCATGAATCTTGTAAAATGTATTGTTTGTAAATTGTTTTGAAAAGGAACGATGGTAGATATGTATTTTTGAAAGAATAATGTATGGTTAAATGATTAACCATTAAAATGAGTTTGTACAAGATAGATTATTTGTAAAACAAGGTATTGTGAAAAGTATGTTATATAGCTAAACTGAGATGATTTAAACAACGCTGCGATGTGTAATATCATACCAACACTTATATATAGGAAGTACTAGCGGCGTATCCACCATGCTTGTATCATATTACACACACCTCGTTACTTGAATCATTTACCCAAACAAACCACCAATATAAATTGCCCATGTCTAAACCATTTGTCAAATGCCTTTGTGAAAGCTATGTCAAAATGTTTATGTCGAAATGTTTATGAGATGTATATGTCAATATCAAAATGTTTATGTCAACTGTCAATCATGTAATGTGTAAACAAAATGTCATGCATGGCAAGTGATATATGTATCAACTATACCATAGGTAAAAATGCACAAAACAATGTATTGAAGTAAAACGTGGTTTAAATCAATGTTATGTTTTGTGGAAAATGCATGCTATAATGAATACAGGCATTTATGCAGTATTGTGAAAATGCATACATCCAAGCCTTGCAACTGTGGTGACAAACCTTTAAACAAATTAAAGGTCTATCTGTCTAAATGTTTTAATCGAATTCGGTCATTCCTTCCATCCAAACATACCCAGGATGTCAGGAACGGGAGTTGTCAATTCCTATGGTACCATTACCTACTAACGAGCGGCATAGCTAACGTTAATGAATGTATATGGTCCCACTTTAACAAACCAAATGTCATACCCAAAATGTAAGCATGTGAAAAACAATGCACTAAGTATGATGAACATACATAGCGTGAAATGTCATGTAAAACAAACGCACTAAGTATGATGAACATACATAGCGTGAAAATGTCATGTAAAATAAATGCACTAAGTATGATGAACATACATAGCGTGAAAATGTCATGTAAAATAAATGCACTAAGTATGATGAACATACATAGCGTGAAATGTCATGTAAAACAATTGCACTAAGTATGATGAACATACATAGCGTGAAAATGTCATGTAAAATAAATGCACTAAGTATGATGAACATACATAGCGTGAAATGTCATGTAAATCGATGTATTAATGAACATAGCAAGTATATGATGCGAAAACAAGAAAAGTACGAAAGTAACAAGTAGGCACATGTGTTTCACCCCAAAATGTTTGGAAAACAGTAAAAGAGGGGTACTATGTACTCACAGTAGTGCGTCTTGAATCGAATCTCAAACCCTGTCCGCTACACGACAACCTACAACGTACTAATGTCTATTAGACGAGCGGGTCGTGCCTTGGCTTAGAGTTTAGTGTTTTGATTTGCGTTACTTAGGTATTATTTTGTTAAAACAATAATAATTATTTTAACTTAACTATCGATATTAGAAAATAGTTAGACAACTATTTCGTACCTACTTTCTCTAATATTTTACTAAGTGTTCGGATTCTCGGAAAATTTCGGTAGGGTATCCTCTGTAAATAGAGGTGTCCATGCTTTAATAGCATATCATTTTCTTTTATATAAAACCAATAGTTCATTTTCAATCACCAAATCGACATATCGACAAGCAAAACGTTGCATACTTCATTTCAGCTTTATAACTCGAAACCGGACTGTTTTCGAGGATTTTTATAAAATAGTTAACCTTTTCTAAAAATCTCCAAATTTTTACAGAATATGAAATATGTTCCAAAATTTATTGTGTAAAAATATCAAAGTCCAATTTGTTACCCATATTTTATAAAAAATCATTTTCTCGACTGCAATCAGATTTGTTACCATTCTGATCGCAGTTTACGGAAATATTCACTAAAAATCAACCGTAAGTCCGTTTGACGAAATTCCAGTTGGAGGGTCGTCCTGACAACGGTGTCCATCTACTGTAAAAATTTCATGGGTTGATTTTATTCAGGTTTTAAGTTGTGACTCCGAAAATGGTAGCTTGAGCTGCTGTCCAAAAATAACCTTTTAAAAATAGTAAACGGTCTCGAAAAATTATGATTCCAGTGCCATTTGCTTAGTTATTCCAAAACACTCATTTTAGGCTTTAGAAATTCCGTTTTTCGACTTAAAATGACCCCGTTACAGCCTGTTGAAGTTGGCTGGAAATCCAACTCAGCAAGCTGTTTGAGTTTTTGTGTGTGAAAAACAATCAACAATCGAACAAGAATCGAAGTGAGACAAGAGTATGAATGGACTTACTACTAGCACAAGGCTAGGGTAGAAATTCTAGTGAAGATGATGGTGAGAAAGATGATGATCAAGACTAGAACCAAGCTCCTTTGAATGCCCTTCAACTTGCAACCTCCATGGATCACCTTCAAAGCTTTGAATGAAGAACAAGTCTTGAAGATTTGAAGGTAGAGAGAGAGAGATGGGGGACGATTGAAGGAGGAGAGAGAGTTAGGGTTGAGTGTGAATGATCTTGGTTAGATTGTGAAGATATATGTAGGAGATTTTGTAGAGATATGGACATGGCATGCACTAACACTTGGCAATACAAAGATCAAAGGAGATATTGCCATATCTTGCAAAATTTGGTGGGTCCCTATATATATATATAACCGTATGATGTATGAGGGGAGGGGGTGAAGTGTAAGTTTTTATATAAACATGCCATACGTAGGCTAAAACGAGTGTTTAACTGGATACCGGGTATTTTATCTAGCGTTTAAATCCCGGTTATGGCGTTCTAAAATATTTTTATTATACTATAAAAATAAACTCGCCAAAATATTACTGGAAATAAATTTCAGTTGCCAAGACTGGCTGCATTGTCTGCGTTTTGCAGTATAAGCACTGTGTCGCGCGGAAACACGTGTTACGAGCTTACACTTGAAAAATAACGTTTTTAGGCGTTTCAATTTATTTTTCAACACAGACCTGTTTAAAAAATAAATTTCAATCATAACAGAATATCTTCTGGATTTAATTATTATCCGGGCGGTTACCAACGTTCGTTTCGCAGTTTTGTCGTAATTAGTTCTTTAGTTCAAATAGTCATGTTTTTGCCATACCGAATCCTTCAAAACTTATTTCTAAGTTATGTATAGGATATTTAGGGTATGTTTAGCTTATGTCACGGTTCCGGAGTGTACGTTGCGTTAAACTGATTGCATTTAAGCACCAGTTTGCGTATAACCTTCCAGGAGGTGATCTAAAGCTTGAAATCGGAATCGAATCAAATTGTAAAATTGTCAAACACAAATACACATATATTAACACTAAAACACATAATAACACCAAAGCATATTGTTTTATTGATAACGGGCATTGTTTTACATAGTACGATGATTACAGATCACAGTTGTCACATCACAAAAGTTAGTAGTCCTGCTCCCAATAAATTGGGAACCATTATCACATACAATTTCGGAAGGAATGCCAAATCTAGTTATAATGTTTCTCTTAATAAAGGATATAACTTCCTTCTCCCTGACTTGGGCAAAAGCTTCAGCCTCTATCCACTTGGAGAAGTAGTCAGTCATAGCAAGCATGAATACTTTTCCACCAGGTGCCTTAGGGAGCTTGCCAACTATATCCATCCCCCATCTCATAAATGGCCAAGAGGATGGTATAGGATGTAGAAATTCAGCTGGCTGATGAAGGATATTGCTGTGTCTTTGACAAGGATCACACTTCTTAGCATACTCCACAACATCCCTTTTCATAGTTGGCCAGTAGTATCCTGTCCTCAAGATCCTTGAGAACAATGCCCTGCCCCCAGTGTGGTTTCCACAATCTCCTTCATGGAAGTCTTTTAACACTTCTTGAACTTCAGGATCCTCGATACATCTTAAATATGGTCCTGCAAGAGATCGCTTATATAGCATATTATTTAAGATTGTGAATTGAGATACCTTAATTCTAAAAGCCCTAGGATTTTCTCCCATAGGAATCTCTCCGTGTTGTAAGTATCTCATAATTGGTGAGATCCATGATCCTGAACAGGATTGAGTATCCTCACTAGGGATCATTGCAGAATCCTCTTCTATTTCCATGGCCACCTGATTTTCAATAGCAGGAGCCAGGATATGGATGATGGGGATACTTATATCCTTTGGGATCTTCAAAGATGATCCTAGATTGGCCAATGCATCAGCTTCTGTATTTTCCTCCCTTAGTACCTGTGTCAAACTGAAGGAAACAAAGGAGAGTGCCAATTCTTTGACTATCTCTAAATATTTGGTTAGTTTTTCACCTTTAACAGCATAGGATCCATTAAAGTGATTAGTGATTAACAATGAATCCACGTATACCTCAAGATACCTGATCCCCATATGCTTAGCAATTTGTAAGCCAGCGATTAAGGCTTCATATTCAGCTTCATTATTAGTGGCTTGGAACTCACAAGCTATGGAATGGGGTATTATGTCCCCCTGTGGCGATTTTAGTAGTATACCGAGCCCCGTGCCTTTAACATTTGAGGATCCGTCAGTATGTAGTATCCAAGGATCCTTGGTTTCATCCAGCTGCTGGACTTCCAATTCGGCTTCCTTCTGTAAATCACTACTGAAATCAGCCACAAAGTCGGCTAATGCTTGGGATTTGATGGCTGTTCTAGGCTCATATATTATATCATGGGCACTAAGCTTTACTGCCCACTTAGCCATTCTTCCGGACATATCTGGTTTCCTGAGGACATTCTTAATTGGAAAATTAGTTCTAACAACAATAACATGGGTTTCAAAATAATGTCTTAGTTTAGTAGATGCCATAATCAGTGCAAGAATAAGTTTTTCAAGGTGTGAATACCTGGATTCAGCATCAAGTAAACTCTTACTTACATAATAGACAGGATATTGTGTACCTTCATGATCCTTAACAAGGACTGCACTTACTGCTTTTGAGGATACCGCTAGGTATAAGGATAACACATCTCCTTTTTCTGGTTTCATCAATGCTGGAGCTGAGGACATGTATTCTTTTAGGGCTTGTAAAGCATTCTCATGCTTTTCAGTCCATTCAAATTTCTTGTTCTTTCTTAGGATATCATAGAATTCTTTACACTTTTCTGAGGATTTGGATATGAATCTGTTTAGAGCTGCTATCCTGCCTGTTAGCCTTTGCACATCCTTAGCGTTGGCAGGGGATTTGATATTCACCAATGCTTTGATTTGTTCCGGGCTCGCTTCAATGCCCCTCTGGGTTACCATATATCCTAAGAATTTACCTGCTTTAACACCAAAGTGACATTTTGAAGGATTAAGCTTCATGTTATAGTTATCAAGGATATCAAATGCTTCCTCCAAGTCCCTTAGGTGATCCTCAGCTTTTTTGGATTTCACCACCATATCGTCTATGTACACTTCCATAGTTTGTCCAATTTGATCTTTGAACATCATATTCACCAGCCTTTGATATGTTGCACCTGCATTTCTTAATCCAAAAGGCATAGCAATATAATAATATAAACCGGTTGGGGTCATAAAAGCCGTATCCTCTTGGTCAGATGGTTCCATCTGAATTTGTTGGAATCCAGATGATGCATCCATAAAGGTTAATAGTTCATGACCCGCCGTTGCATCCACCATGAAGTCAATGTGGGGTAATGGGAAAGGATCCTTGGGACATGCCTTATTCAAATCAGTGAAATCGACACATACCCTCCACTTTCCATTTTTCTTTTGAACAACAACCACATTGGCCAGCCATTTTGGATACTTTACTTCTCTGATCATACCTGATCGTAGTAATCTTTCTACTTCTTCCTGGATAATGGCATTTCTTTCTGGTGCAAACTTCCTCCTTTTTTTATGGATCGGTTTTACTGACCTGTCAATGCCAAGTTTATGAGTGATAATATCCTTAGATATACCTGTCATATCCTCATGTTTCCATGCAAAGGTAGATTTTCTTCTTTTGAGGAAGGATACTATGTCTTCTTTCATTTTATCAAGGATCCCTGATCCGATGTAGATTTTGGATTCAGGATCATCAGGATCCAAGAGGATTTCATCCACATCCTGCTCTCTTGCCTCCAAGACACCCTTGGAGGATACTTTAAATGCTATTGCTCCCTTGATTTCGAGGCCGGTTTCATTGATGAGGTGTAACAATCCTTAGCCTCCTGTTGATCACTATCGATCTTGATTATTCCCCATGGGCTAGGGAGCTTCACACACTGATGGTAGGTGGATGGGACTGCCTTCATATCGTGTATCCAGGGCCTGCCAAGGATAACATTACAACAAGACAAACAGTCAATAACACAAAATTTTTGATAATTATGTAATCCTTCCACATAAATTGGAAGTTTGATGTCCCCCAGGGTTTTCTTAGTTTCGCCACTAAATCCTTCAAGCACGGAGGATCTTGGTGTGATATATGATTCAGGGATACCCATTTTCTTCAGAACATCAAGCTGGATAATGTTTACTGAGCTTCCTCCGTCAATAAGGATCTTGCGGACAAAATGGTTAGAAATAAAAAGAGTAATAACTAAACTATCATGATGAGGATCCTGGATGTTAATTCTATTATTCTCATCAAAGGTTATGATTTTTCCTTCCGAGACACTTGATGTTCGAATAGGTCTTTCTCCGTTATCCATTTTAGCTTCCTTTGCATGCCTTTTGGCTGCTGAGAAGGATGTACCACAGATGTCTGATCCTCCAGAAATAAAGTTGATCACTTGTGCATCTGCTGGAGGAGCTGGAGCTCTTTCAGGGATCCTTTCAGGATCCTGAGTCCTTTGCTTTTTTCTTCCCAACAATTCTTTCAAATGCCCCTTGCTTAGCAGATATACGATTTCTTTTCGTAATGCGATGCATTCCTCTGTCAAATGCCCAAAATCCTCATGGTATGCACACCATTTTGATTTATCTTTAGCAGCGGCTGGTTTGTCATTTTTTCTGGGCCATCTGGCCTTTTCTCCTAGATTCTGCATTGCAAGGATTAGTTCGTGGTTATCAACGGAAAAACAGTATTCAGAAATCGGAGGATAATCTTGTTAGGGCTGGATTTTTATCATACGTGATCCTTATACGTGATCCTAACCAGTGATCCTTGTTTCTTTGACAGACAGTGATCCTCAGCAGGACTTCAGGATCAGGATCATGGACCATTGAAAGGATCCTCATGCTAATAGTTACCTTCGTGTAATACAACATTATTTTGCAGGAACATCTAGCAGGATACGCTCTTAGCATCATAATCAAGGGACGCGTCTTCACAATTATAGCATGAGCTTAATCAAAGATGGACGTTGCAAAGGATATGGAAACTTAGCTTGATTTAAGGGCGGCAACTTAGGCTAGATTGTCTTTTATTTCTAAAGGGGTAATGAGCTGATTATTAGTCTTTTTACCTAAAATAGGTCACCTACACTTGTATAAATACCACTCTTCCTCATTCGGAAGAACACACACGACATACAACACAATTCTCACACACTTACACACTCAAAACAATAGTGATCCTTGTACTCAGCTCATTATCATCCGAAGTTGTAACTATATTTTTCTTATATTGAAGTTGGTGATCGGTAGTTGCCATCACCCGAGGTTTTTTATGCCGGAGATCATACATTGATCAAGGGCTTTTTCCTCGTATAAATCATTGTGTCTTTGCATCTTTATCACAGAAGTGATCCTTTACTTTCATAATTAACCAAGCATCATACCCCGTTTACATAAAGTTTGGTTACATTATCCTTGTGTGATTTTTGACCAAAACAGTTTGGCGCCCACCGTGGGGCAATTGGTGCTTCATTCATAAGAAAATCTTTTGTTCGAAATCATTTCGAAGAGTTACATGGCTTCATCATTGAAGAACACGTCCTCGGCGATGTCTGCAGTCACCTCATCACAGACCACTCTGCCTCCTCCACCGGCAGGATCTCAGAAAAATACTGAGAAGAGACCAACTCCTACTTCCTCTAAACCTCCATCTTCTTCTGCTATGAATTCTTCTATTCCCAGTACTAGTGATGTGTTTGCTTTAATTTTGCAGATGAAGGATCGTATGCAGCGGCAGGATGAGACTAATGACAGGATCCTCAAGGAAATTGGAGACCTCAAAAGACAAAAGAAAGCGGCAGAGGATCATTCCCCACTGATGCCCAAATCCTTGAGCTTCGAGACTCCAATGATCACTTCCCAGCCATCGGGGACCCCGGACGTACAAATCATAGGGGAGTCAAGAGGATTACATCTCAAGTCGGCAGCAATGACTCAGACATCAGGCTCACATTTTCAGCCAGCAGGATCCTATCCTCAGTATATGGGATCCTTCATGAATTCAGGAGTCTATCCTGGAACACAGCAACTTCAAGGATCCTCCTTTGTTCCAGGATCACTCCAGGTTCAAGGATCCTCCTTTGTTCCAGGATCGTTTCAGATACAAGGATCCTTCCCAATGCCAGGATCCTAAGAAGTTTGCAAACAGGAAATCCGGATGTCCATCAAGGGGACTTCATTCCGATGCAGACCATAGCCTCCACTGGTCCCTCCATTGTCCCTGAATCCCAGCAACTTGGATTCACAACCACTGTTCCTAATTTGAACCCAATGGGAGGTAACACTTTAAATAATTATCTTGCCACTAACCATGGATTAATGCAGGATACAGGTGTCAATCATGCTATGGCCAGGGAATTACAGAAACTAAAGGACATGATCTCGAGTGTTCCGGGAGTAGTTAGACCTATACCTGAAATTGCAGATGGGAGCCATAAGGTATCTCCTTTTGCACCACCAATCTGTGATGCAGAGGTACCCAAAAGGTTCCATATCCCTACTATGAAGCTGTATGACGGTACAACGGATCCAGAGGAACACGTAGCACAATACAGGGAAAGGATGGAGATCAATCCTATCCCAGAAAAATTGAAGGAAGCATGCTTATGTAAAGGATTTGGATCCACTCTTACTGGATCAGCTCTTAAATGGCTACTAAGTCTTCCCCCTTACTCTATTACTTCATTTGCTAATTTAGTTAATTTATTCAACAACCAATTTTCTTGTAGTAGAAAATTTGAAAGATTAACCAGTGATTTATATAGGGTAACCCAAAGTCATAATGAATCATTAAGAGATTATATAACTAAATTTAGTAAAGAATCCTTGGACATTCCCAACTTGGATACGGCTACGGCTGTTGAAGCCTTCAAAATGGGACTGCTTAAGGATTCATTATTCTATGATGATCTTGTTATGACACCATGCAGGAACTTAGATGAAGTAAGAACTCGGGCACTCAGGTTCATCCGGCTAGAGGATGACAAGAGGATCCAGGAGAGACAAGTAGGATCTTCAAAACAAGATAAGCAAGGATCCTCCTTCAAGAGCAACAAATTCAAATCCTACCATAGAAATGAAAATAAGAATGTGCATGCTGTTGACCAGGAAGAGGATGATGAAGAATATCCTCCAATCTCAGAATATTGTTTTTCTGTTGATAATCATGAACTGATCCTTGCAATGCAGAACCTAGGTGAAAAAGCTAGGTGGCCCAGGAAGAATGATAAACCATCCGGGACTAAAGACAAGTCAAAATGGTGTGCATACCACGAGGATTTCGGGCATCTAACTGAAGATTGCATAGCCTTAAGAAAAGAAATTGGATACCTACTAAGCAAGGGGCATCTAAAAGAATTGCTGGGGAGAAAAAAGCAAAGGACCCAGGATCCTGAAAGGATCCCCGAAAAAGCTCCAGCACCTCCGGCAAATGCACAAGTGATCAACTTTATATCCGGAGGATCAGACATCTGTGGTACATCCTTCTCGGCGGCCAAAAGACATGCAAAAGAATCAAAAATGGATAATGGAGAGAGGCCTATTAGAACATCAAGTGTTTCAGAAGGGAAGACGATAACATTTGATGAGGATGATCGCATTAACATTCAGGATCCTCATCATGATAGTTTAGTTATTACTCTCTTTATCTCTAACCATTTTGTCCGCAGGATCCTTATCGATGGAGGAAGCTCAGTGAACATTATCCAGCTTGATGTTCTGAAGAAAACGGGTATCCGAGAATCAGACATCACACCGAGATCCTCCGTGCTTGTAGGATTCAGTGGAGAAACGAAGAAAACTATGGGGGACATCAAACTCCCAATCTACGTGGAAGGATTACATAATTATCAGAAATTTTGTGTTATTGACTGTTTATCTTGTTGCAACGTTATCCTTGGCAGGCCTTGGATACACGATATGAAAGCAGTCCCATCTACCTACCGTCAATGTGTGAAGCTCCCTAGCCCATGGGGGATAATCAAGATCGACAGTGATCAGCAGGAGGCTAAGGATTGTTATACCTCATCTATGAAGCCAACCTCGAAGCCAAGGGAGCAATAGCAATTACAGTATCCTCCGAGGAACGTCTTGGAGGCAAAGGAACAGGATGTGGACGAAACCCTTTTGGATCCTAGTGATCCTGAGTCAAAAAATTTATATCGGGTCAGGGATCCTTGGCAAGATGAAAGAAGATTTACTATCCTTCCTCAAAAGACGAAAATCCACCTTTGCTTGGAAACATGAAGACATGACAGGTATATCTAAGGATATTATTACTCACAAACTTGGCATTGACAGGTCTATCAAACCAATCCATCAAAAAAGGAGGAAGTTTGCACCAGAAAGGAATGCCATTATCCAAGAAGAAGTAGAGAGACTACTTCGAGCAGGTATGATCAGAGAAGTAAAATATCCAAAATGGTTAGCCAATGTGGTTGTTGTCCAAAAGAAAAATGGAAAGTGGAGGGTATGTGTCGATTTCATTCACTGATTTGAATAAGGCATGTCCCAAGGATCCTTTCCCATTACCCCACATTGACTCCATGGTGGATGCAACGGCGGGGCATGAACTATTGACCTTTATGGATGCATCATCTGGATTCCAACAAATTCAGATGGAACCATCTGACCAAGAGGATACAGCCTTTATGACCCCAACCGGTTTATATTGTTATATTGCCATGCCTTTTGGACTAAGAAATGCAGGTGCAACATATCAAAGGCTGGTAAATATGACGTTCAAAGATCAAATTGGAAAAACTATGGAGGTGTACATAGATGATATGGTGGTCAAGTCAAAGAAAGTTGAGGATCACCTAAGGGACTTGGAAGAAGCATTCGATATCCTTGATAATTACAACATGAAACTTAATCCTTCAAAATGCCATTTTGGTGTTAAGGCAGGAAAGTTCCTAGGATACATGGTAACTCAGAGGGGCATTGAAGCAAGCCCGGAACAAATCAAAGCATTAGTAAATATCAAATCTCCTGCCAATGCCAAGGATGTTCAAAGACTGACAGGCATGATAGCAGCTCTGAACAGGTTCATATCGAAATCCTCAGAAAAATGCAAAGAATTTTACGATATCCTAAGGAAGAACAAGAAGTTTGAATGGACTGAGAAGCATGAGAACGCTTTACAAGCCCTTAAAGAATATATGTCCTCAGCACCAGCATTAGCAAAACCGGAAAAAGGAGATGTGTTATCCTTATACCTGGCGGTATCCTCAACCGCTGTAAGTGCTGTCCTTGTCAAGGATCACAAAGGTACACAATATCCTATCTACTATGTAAGTAAAAGTTTACTTGATGCCGAATCCAGGTACTCACACCTCGAAAAACTTATTCTTGCATTAATCATGGCATCCACTAAGTTAAGGCATTATTTTGAAACCCATACTATTGTTGTTAAAACTAATTTTCCAATTAAGAATGTCCTCAGGAAACCGGAGATGTCAGGGAGAATGGCTAAGTGGGCAGTGAAGCTTAGTGCCCATGATATAAGATATGAACCAAGAACAGCCATTAAATCACAAGCCTTAGCTGACTTTGTGGCTGATTTCAGTAGTGATCTACAAAAAGAAGCAGAATTGGAGGTCCAGCAGCTAGATGAAACCAAGGATCCTTGGATATTACACACTGACGGATCCTCAAATGTCAAGGGCACAGGGCTCGGGATCCTACTAAAATCACCACAGGGGGGACATAATACCCCACTCCATAGCCTGTGAATTCCAAGCAACTAACAATGAGGCTGAATATGAAGCCTTAATTGCTGGCTTGCAAGTCGCTAAGGATATGGGGGTAAAATATCTCGAAGTATATGTAGACTCATTGTTGATCACTAATCACTTTAATGGGTCCTATGCTGTTAAAGGTGAAAAACTAACCAAGTATTTAGAGATAGTCAAAGAATTGGCACTCTCCTTTGTTTCTTTCAGCTTGACACAGGTACCAAGGGAGGAAAACACAGAGGCTGATGCATTGGCCAACCTAGGATCATCCTTGAAGATTCCAGAAGATATAAGTATCCCTATCATCCATATCCTGGCTCCTGCTATCAAAAATCAGGTGGCCATGGAAATAGAAGAGGATACTGCGATGATCCCTAGTGAAGAAGCTCAACCTTATTCAGGATCATGGATCTCACCAATCATGAGATACTTGTAACACGGGGAGATTCCGATGGAAGAAAATCCTAGAGCTTTCAGGATTAAGGTATCTCAGTTCACAATTTTGAATGATGTATTATATAAGCGATCTCTTGCAGGACCATATTTGAGATGTATTAAGGATCCTGAAATTGAAGAAGTATTGAAAGATTTCCACGAAGGAGATTGTGGAAACCACACTGGGGGCAGAGCATTGTTCTCGAGGATCCTTAGAACAGGATACTACTGGCCAACCATGAAAAGGGATGCTGTAGAGTATGCTAAGAAGTGTGATCCTTGCCAAAGACATAGCAATATCCTCCATCAGCCAGCTGAATTTTTACACCCAATACCATCCTCTTGGCCATTCATGAGATGGGGAATGGATATAGTTGGCAAGCTTCCTAAAGCACCTGGTGGAAAAGTATTTATGCTTGCCATGACTGACTATTTTTCTAAGTGGATAGAAGCTGAAGCCTTCGCCCAAGTCAGAGAAAAGGAAGTCATATCCTTCATTAAAAGAAACATTATAACTAGATTTGGCATTCCCTCTGAAATTGTATGTGATAATGGCTCCCAATTCATTGGAAGCAGAATCACTAACTTTTGTGACAGTTGGGGAATCAAGATGATAACATCAACACCAGTTCATCCACAAGCCAATGGTCAAGCAGAATCATCCAACAAGATCATCATCAACAATCTGAAGAAGAAGCTAGGATCCAAGAAGGGGAAATGGGCAGAGGAGTTACCTTATGTGCTATGGGCTGATAGAACAACTCCCAAGAATGCTACTGGTCAAACACCTTTCTTTTTAGTATTTGGGGCAGAAGCAGTGATCCCAACAGAAATGGTGATCCCAACTGCTAGAACAAGTGCTCGTGATCCTGAAGAAAATGCTACAATTCTAGCTCAGGATTTGGATACTATTGAAGAAATTAGGGATCTAGCTAGGATAAGGATGGCAAGCTACCAACAAAGAATGGCTGGTGCCTACAACAAAAATGTCAGATTAAGGAAATTCCAAGTCGGAGATATGGTGTTGAGAAAAGCATTTCAAAATACTATCAATCCTGCTGACGGGAAGTTAGCACCAAAATGGAAGGTCCCTACTTGATTGAAGCTGAAGCAGGAAAGGGGGCATACAGATTGCTAACCATGGAAGGAAACTTGTTGCCAAGAGCCTGAAATGCTGTTCACTTAAAGAAATATTTCATGTGAACATGATCCTTCATGCATGTGATCCTTACATTGAAGTATCCTTGAAGGATCCCGGTGATATCAGTGATCCTTACTCTGGTAATATGCTTATCCTTGAAACTATTGCATTTTCTTACTTTTTACCTAAGGATAAGGATCATGTATCCTTCATCCTCTACTCACGAAACATTTGAGTTATGATAGTTCAGGTATCTTCAGCATATCGTCAAAGATCTTCAAAAGCACCGCAGATTCTTGGGTCCAACCCCAGTTATCCTTGGGATTATCCCCAGTTTCCGCCAGCAGCGCACGATGATCCTGATATAGTTCACGTCTTTGGGACCAGTACCCACTTCCGGGGCTGACAACCTCATCGTACTGGCTATATTTAGGATCCGACGTATAATGGTAGACGTACCATACATCCGTTCCTAAGGTTTCTAACGTTTTCACGTTAGCTAAGGTTTTGACATTTTCATGTCACTAAGTTTGGATAGTCGCCAGAAAGGGCCATACTCCAGTTTACATACGATCCTTTGGGCTTGTCCCCAGTTATCCTTTGGGCTTGTCCCCAGTGATCCTCCGGGATCATTCTCAGTTATCCTATGGGCTTGTCCCCAGTGATCCTCCGGGATCATTCTCAGATACCCTTTGGGCGTGCCCCCAGTTACTAATTTATTTCTTACATTGGCTTAGTCCCAAGTTGTGCTTCGTTTTTCAGGATTGTCAAAGTTAGACCATGTTGGTGCAGTTGTCTGTCGACTACATCTTCGTTCAAGTCTTAGAGTTTTAGAATAGGAATGATTGTAAATGATTGTAAGTATGAGAAAGTGAAATTGTATAGTTGTATAATGATTGGATCGCTCTTAGGAACATGGGCCGCTCGAACGGACATGTTGGTCCGCTCGAGTGACAAAGGTCTGAACCGCTCGAGTTGCATGTTAGTTGGACCGCTTATGTGTCAACTACATGGACCGCTTATTGGGCCTGTCCAATAAGCGGTCCCAGCTGTCTATAAATACCTATGAGCGATCTGACTTGAGAGTTGTAACGTTTTGGTGAAATCGTGCCGAGGTTCTGCCGGTGCGAGATTTAAGTTGTAACCAGCGTCAAATCTATACAACAAGTAGTTAAAGTGATATTTGTGTTGTTTCTACCTCAGTTTCTTGTTATTCCGCACCTGAAACCAAGGAGAAAGCCTCTGAACGACTCGTTCGGGTCACGAAACGATCCTACAAGTGGTATCAGAGCTCAGGAGGAGGTTCTCTGCAGAAATTAGCCGGATTTCATCACTTTTTCTTACTTCTACACCTTCTTTTTCTGATTCGAGAAGATTTCACGGTCGGAATTTGCTCAATTTT